>NW_027492726.1:0-456751 GCF_021521415.1 Bidens hawaiensis | reverse complement strand
GCTCGGGTTGAGCTTCATGTTTATCTTTCTGAGCGTGTTGAAAGTTTCCTCAATGTCTTTCAACATCGTCTCTGGCTCGGGGCTTTTGATGACCAAATCATCCATATAGACTTCCAAGTTTCTCCCAATTTGGGCGTGAAACTCTTTGTCCATTAGTCGTTGGTACGTGGACCCCGCGTTCTTAAGTCCGAACGGCATCATTTTATAACAAAATGTGCCATCGGGCGTCCGAAAGGCGGTTTTGTCCTGGTCATCCACAGCCATGTGGATTTGATGGTACCCCTTATACGCATCCAAGAAGCATTTAAGGCGAAATGGTGCCACCGAATCCACCTTGAGATCAATTTCTGGCAACGGATAACAATCTTTGGGGCATGCTTTATTCAAATCTTTGAAATCTATGCACATGCGCCATTGTTTGTTATTCTTCGGTACCATTACGGGATTTGCAACCCATGTTTGATATTTGCTAACGCGCACGATGCCCGCATCAAGGAGTTCCTTGACTTGGGTTCTGCACGCGTTGGTTTGCTCGGGCCCCATTACTCTGCGCTTTTGTACGATCGGCGTTACGGCCGGATCGCATTTGAGCTTATGCTCTGCCTTTCCCCGGGGTACACCAGTCATGTCGGCTGGTGTCCACGCGAAGATGTCTGCGTTTCGCTGCAGTAAGCGCTTGAGTAAGGTGCGTGTTGGATCAACAATTGTCGGGCCAATGGTAACGGCCTGATCGGGATATTTCCCATTGAATGCCCACTGTTCAGGCTCAGTGATGGTTTGTTTGGCCATCTTCGGTTTGGGTTTAGAGGAGACAGATGCGATGCATACCTGGGGAATGCCCGTGATCATCGCTACGCCTTCAGTTGTTGGCCATCCCATCATGCCGTGGACTGAGGATACCACAGCGTTGAATCTTGCCATCCCGTCTCTCCCGAATAGGATGTCATACGTATGATGTGGTTTTTTCATCACAACAAAATCCACATCCTCCGTGCGTGAATAATTCCCATCAGTGAGAGTGACGGGGAAAGATAGGATGCCCAAGGGAGTGTTCATGCTGCCGTCAAACCCTTCCATTGAAGCGTAGACCGTCTCCAGGCGTTCCTTGTCTTCATCATCGAGCTTGTCGAAGAACTGCCTGTACATCACTGTCGACGATGCGCCATTGTCAACGAGGGTGCGGGAGGTGATGTAGTGCCCCAGCTGGCTTTTAATGACAATGGGGCCTTCTTTGTTTGGGCCTCCCGGCACTCGCGGGGAAGCGCACTTCTGCTTCCTTCCATGCGCATGGTTCGGTCATTGGTCTCTTTCTTCCTCTGACCTTACCATGGACCATGTTGATGCTAATGTCGACGGGCTTCCGTCCGTTACCCCTGTACCTGTTGTCGTTCCTTCCTCCCTTCTTGATAGATGCCACGAGGTGTGCGAGCCTCCCATCCTTGACGAATGTCTCGACGATGTCCCTCAAGGATGTGCACTCCTCAGTGCTATGGCCCTTTGTCCCATGGAAGTCACAAGACTTGCTTTGATCCGCATTGGGTTTCTGTCGGATCACCGGAGCTTTTGGCCATGGCAGTTTTTCCGTGGCAAATATCTCCGTGACGCTCTTGGTGAGTGGCGTCCAGCGGTTTTTCCGGTTCAAAGGGTGCGTTTTGTCCCTTCCGCCAACCAGAGGGCGAGAGCTTGAGGGGGCGTCAAAGTTTATCCTTGACTGCCAAATACCTTGCCGCCTCTTTTTGTTTAGCCGGGCGGTTCTTACATTATTCTCCCTTGTCCTCTGCGTGTAGAGGTTTGTATTGTGGGGGAGATCTCTTCCCAGCTGTTTCTCTGTTTCGGCAAAGCGCTTGGCTGCCGTCATTATGGCATCCCACGTGGATGGCATACCGTCTTTACCCGTCAGAGTGCGGATGAGTTCTGGGTATTCAGCGCCCTGAATGAAAGCGGCGCGAACGAGGTCTTCACTGATGTTGCCCAGACTCACCTTCTTGGAGTTGAAGCGGGTGATGAAGTCCAGTAAGGATTCATCCTCTTCTCTGACACAGTTGAGGATCGTCCACTGCTCCTCAGTGTGTTTCCTCTGTTGACTAAACTGTTGACTGAACTTTTTCTGGAAGTCTGCCCAGTCATAAATGTGGTGGACCGGTAAACGGTCGAACCATGCCCTGGCTGCTCCTACCAGAGTCATCTGGAACATGTAGCACCACGTGGGTTCCGTCCAGTTACTGACGGTTTGCCCCCGCAATGAACCTGTTCAGATGGTCATCTGGGTCGGATAGACCATCGTATGTGCCAATATTGGACATTTGTTTGGCACTCCTCGGGGCGATTGCTTCTGCAATGTCCCTTGCAAATTTTGACCTTCCTGCGTTTGTAGCAGTAGGTCTAAAGGCCTTGGAGAAGTCACGCTCGCTTTTTTCTGTGACTGGTTGGAATGCTTCCCCAAAATTCCTTTTTGGCTGGGGATCCGTTTCCTTACGCTTCCCTTTCGTCCTATGGCGAGGGTTCGCGTCGGTGTCGGAGTCTTCCCCCTCGCCGTCTGAGTACTCGTACTCACTACTCATGTTGAGGTGCTGGCGAGTACTACCGAATTCCTCAGCTTGTTGGACTGAACGCAAGCGTTCGTCCAACTCAGCCTGAAATTCTCTTTGACGTGCCTCGGCCCATGCCTTCACTTGATCAAGTGTTTGGCGAGGGGCTCGAGGTCGTTTTTCCAGCTGGGCATCAGTGAATCCCAGTGGAATATTTACTCCACTTGCCCCTACATGAGTGACTGGGGTAGTGTTCGTAAAATGTATTTCACTTGCCCCAGCTTGGGTGGCTGGGGTAGTGTTTGTAAACATTGTGTTGCCGGTGTTTACCCCAGTGGCTGGGGTTGTGGTTACCGGAATTTCTCTAGTCATCTTGGAAGTTTTGAAAAACTGGAGAAGGATGTAGTTCTAGCTTTATGCACGGATGGCGCCAATGAAGAAACACTAAGTAACCCCGGGCAGATTATAGGTAATCTGGGGGCCAGGGTAATGTTTCCCACGAAGGTTAGGTCCAGCAGAGTAAGTTGTACTTCAGGGAACCTGCAAAACAGACACCGTAAGCTCGTCACTGAGAAGGGGGGGTTCCTCCTTGTGACCACCCTCCGGCGTGAGAATCAGTCTATATTGCTCTTTGAATATAAAAGTATATGAATACTATAAGAGCAGTTATCAAGTAAGTTATACGAGATTGTAGATGATCTTACCATTCCAAGATATTGGAGTATTTATAGCCGAAGGTAGGTTTTCTAGAAGGTACAGCCGGCTGAATAGTATTCCTGTTCAACCAACAGTGGATTACGCACAGGCCATACTGGTTGGTGGGTAGGTTACAGCCAACAGTAATAAAGTCGGCTGCACTATTCCACCAACTGTAGACCATGCACGTCCCACTGACTGTGGATTGTACGCAGGCCATGCTGGTTGGTGAATAGGTTACGGCCAACAGTAATACTATTCCACCAACTGTAGGCTGCGCCTGCTCCACAGTGAGGGTTGGTGAGTAGGCAGCGGCTAATAGTGACAAACAGTACTAGAGGGTGCTCCTCCTCGCACTGTTGTCGGTGAGCTGTCACCCTGTGATTGGCTCATGGGCTGTTCTGGTCAGATCGTCTGTCCTATCCATACCTTGGTAGGTATGGTACAAAAGATCTTTCAGAATCAGACTGGCTCATTTGGGCGGGATTGTTCCCGCCTTGCTCATGCCTTCACGTGACTGCTGAAGTAGCTAGTCTTGTACGTGTAGCCCTGCTGTCTGCGGGTAGCCTTCCCTGATGGCTTGTATCCGCAACTGCGGGAACAGGCGGGGTACTTCACCATTGGGAGGCTTTCCCTGCGTGTACAGCTTGCGTACTGCGCGTAAGATTCTATGAGCATGGTGGGTCCTGCGGGAGCAGATGGCCTTTGCGCAGACAACCCTGTTCAAGGTGAGTCTTGCGGGACCAACTGGTCTCTGCTGGGACCTACCTCTTCAAAACCATATATGCAGTAAACTTTATCATCGACTAGTTTCACTAAATTTGGTTTGATTGTAACTCCTACACTATTTTTAGCTTTCATGTATACACAAACCAAATCTATGTTACGGGAGTATTTTCAATTTAGTAAGTTATATATTTAATAATATTTTATTTCATACCATCAAATTTTAACTTTCTAATTCCTCAAACTTTTGTCAGTTTGATACAATAACTAGTATTTGTATTAATTGCAGTATGATTCCTCCATTCAATATCTTAAATCCAAAACTCTAAACATTAAATTCTTAGGTCTTCATAAATCTTATAATAGATTGAAAGTTAAATTTTCCTTGGATAACATTTATGCCACTCTATTTATTTAAGTATTTTTATATGTTGAATTAATCTTTCAATTACTTATGATCAGCGTCAATTTAGAGGGAGGGCGATTGACCCAAGCCAAGTCTTTGGAGAGACCCACAATTGTTTAAAAAAAATATATTTTACAATAATTTTGTTTTAAAATAAAATCATACAAAATGACTCATTGATGCAATAGAAAAAGTGTTAATTTATGGAACTAAAGATCATTGATTCAGCTATCATGAGTGGTGTTCTTTTTTTATATATGTAGAAAAAACTTTTCTTCGTGTTTTATATGGATTATTTTAGTAACTTGTTTATTTATTTATTTTTGTTTTGGTGCATGTTTGGCTTTGGAAATGCAATCAAACTGATAAAATTGTCAAATTATTTATCACATAATTAAAAACGTGATTTTAGGGGCTTTTTTCTTACTAACCCTGAGTCCCGAAATTTTAAGAGATTTTTTAAAAACGGTTCTGTCTATAATAAGATGAGATAGAGTCAGTAATTTTGAATTTCTGGATTTAAAGTTGGTATATTTGTAAAACTAGCCTTTTGAACCCGTATATTACACGGGATTTGTAAAATGACCGAAATTTAGGTATTTAATCATACACAATTTATGGATTTTCTTTTGAATTTATAGATTAATTTTAATATTGTCACAACCCCGAACCCTATACCCCGGGAGGGGAGCTGTGAACGTGGAGTGGTGGTATCGATGTTTATTAAAATAATTTGCAGCGGAATATTTCATCAGAACCGTAGTTAGAAAAATTAATCAGAGTTACAAAAACACCATAATTCTTATTTCATAAACTGGGATAAATACCCATTTTTATACAAACATAAGTTTTATAAAATAAGTTTTATAGGGATAAACCCTAATTTACAAAACACGTTTCTTTATTCTGGTGACAAGCCACTTATTTAAGCTGGAAGCCCGCAGACATTATTCCTTTGTCTCTAACAGGTCACCTGAAACATGTTTAAAAATATTTGATCAGTAGGAAATACTGGTGAGTACATTCATTTATAAAAGACACATTTTACAGTTACAGCATTAAGATGTTTTTACATCTGTCTGCTTACAAATTACCGAAAGGTACTTGTCACTCGACCCTATCTGTGACTGTGGTCATATTACTTATTGGCTAACACTTGTCCAATAAGTAATGTGTAATACCCAGTAGGCAAGCCTTGTATACAAAACCCCACAATACCAGTAGTAACCATCCCGTAGTCTATAGAGACTTAATCACTGTAATGTATTTAAAATCGTTTGAAAATATTTGGACTATCTGTCATGAGTTTAATGGATTTAGAGAAACATCATGACAGCATTGAAATATCAGTTGTCTCATGCAAATGTGAGTTGTGCAAAAACTCGAATGTTTCACATTGCAAGTTTATATTTAACAAGCCTTCTGATGTTAAGCACCTAGATTAAGCACAATGTAGTATATCTATATTAGTATAAACCCATAATTATAACGATAATCATGAGACATGAAACTTTACACGATGGCTTAATGTCATACCTTAGTTAGGTAGAGCTTTTGGATTCATGTTATAAAAGTTCCTTTCGATCGGAGAGGTACCGTTACAATTACTCGGGTATAATACCAGTTTTTAAGAATAGAGAAAATTTTTGAACGAGTTGTGAAGTCCAGATTTCTGCCCTATTTATACTTGAATTTGAGCATCTTCGCGTATCGCGAAGTTGTAGTAGGGTTGTCGAGTCAGCCGTAGCTATGTCACGTGGCGCGACATGTGTCAAGGCTGCGTAAATTTGACGTCACATCTTCGCGTATCGCGAAGAAGCTTAAGCATACTCCTTCGTGTATCGCGAAGGTGCAAAAATACTAAGGCAGCCCTTAAGCGGCTCGCGGCGATACGAGCGTGCGAAGTGCGCCATCAAAGCACCACATTGCGCCCATCGCACTTCACCCGAGCCCGAGCCCGTGCGCGTGTGCGTCGGGTGCCTCGCACCCTCCGCTAGGACTACTGGGTGTGATTTGGCACATAAGAATATTATCATTGAACTCTCTTCCTTATAAAAAGCTTACAAGTTTTGTAATCTAGCGATGTGGGACAAGAGGTAGAAATCCTATTTATACCATGGTGAAAGCCTTCCATTTTCTTTCCTCCACCAATGTGAGATGTAATTTTCCTTTATATTTTCTATTCTTCATTTTACTTCTTCTCTTTTCTTTCTCATTTCTTCATTTCTTTATTTGATTATTTTTTTCTTTATTATGGTTTGTTATAAATATTATCACACACACTTCAAATGTTAAATATTCAAATTTTATATTTTCTTAGGATTGAGATAATGTTTTAAGATGACATAAAATCAATTATTGGTACCTAAATATATTAAAGATGTTTTTTATGATCAATATAAATGTAAAATAATGCTTTACAAATTGTAAGATTATAAATATTGTATTTATTCAACGAAATTTAAAGTACACACATAAATGCATAATTAAATATATCTATTGTAAGCATAAGTCACTAAATATTATACGATAATGGTTCGTAGATTATTATTTAACTAATTTAATAATTCATTGTTTGATTTTAAACTTATTATAAATATTCAATAGTTTATATGTGTTTTTTTTTAAATTATGGTCAAACTTTCTATATTTAATAGTAAAATTAGATGTAACGGGTTAGTAAAAGTTATTGTGATCTAAATTACTTTAAATACCTCTTTTTTTCATATGAGTTATAATTAATAGGCCATACCAGTTAAACACATGACCTTTGGATAACATTGATTAAGGAGAATGAATATTAGAAAATATAAGGAAAAATTAAAGTTTAAAATAATACGATTAGGACACATCGATATTATTATTTTTGTTTATTAGTATAAGTAGAGGTACAAATCCTAAATACAAATGTAAACTTAAATCTACCTAACGTCGGCAGCAAGTAATTTATAATTACGCTAGATTTCGTAACTTATCATTTGTTCGTCTTTCAAATAAAAGAAAATATGTCTTGATCATCATGCACGTGACAAAATCTGGATATCTGAAGAGTTGTGTGGATTGGTCGAAAGGTGGATTTTTTTAATCTAATTCGGTAATTTGAGACCTTTATTGCACTATGCATTAGGGCTGTCACTTTTACCCGAAATCTGACCCAAAAAAACCTGCACCCGAACCCGAACTAACCCGACCCGAAGAACCTGAACCCGAGAAAAGACTAACCCTAACCCGAACCCGAACCGAAGTAATTTGGGTTGGTTCTCGGGTTTGATTTATAAGTTTCGGGTCAACCCGAATAAACTTTTAGTTTTAAAATTAAATATATTTTTAGGTATAATAAGCTAAGTCTTAGCTAGCCACTAAAGTTATCATAATCTAGCTCTAATTGACTGTTGTCATTCTAACTTATTTATTATTAATTTATGTTTTTCGTTTATTATTAACAGCAACCGAAATCGAACAACCAAATCACGCCCGATTGAATACGATTAAGACGCGAGTTAGTTTTACTCTTCTATTGAATTGTTTTATCAAGTTATGTTGGTTTGTTATTTGATTATTTGTGTTATAAGCAAAAAAGTATATATTGTTTTAATTTTAGCATTGTAGTTTTTAATTTTTTTTTCTTTTGTTTGTTTGTTTTCTAGGATACTCGAAACCCGATTAACCCAACCCGAAAAAACCCGAAACCGAATTACCCGAACCCGAAAAACCCGTGAGAGATTTGGGTTGGGTTTCGGGTCAAGATTTAAAACTTTGAAACCCGAAGAACCCGACCCGAAAAATCCGAAACCCGAAAAATAAACCCGAAGAACACCCCTACTATGCATGCATCATTTGTAGGAATATTTTACATACACTTGTAGTCTTTTATAATATTTTCTTATTATAAGTTTATATTTGGTTTAAATAATACATGCTTAATAACTTATAGGTATATTGGTTTTTAATGGTCCCAACTATTGTCTTTTGGTCACTGATGGTCCTAACTAATGAATTGGCTACTGATAGTCCCAACTTTTAAAGTTTTTGTTCCCAATGTTCCGCGACTAACAGAATCCTAACGCCGTTAGTTTCAGGTCGTCGGGAAAACGTTTTTGGCCGGAAAACTCAAATTTGTTGCCAGAAAACACCACCTGAACACCGCAATCACCGCCAATTGACTCACCGCTAACCAACTACCACCACTTGAGCACCATCAACCGATTCCGACAATGGTTCTAAGGTTTCCGGCGACATCAATAATTGGGGCTTTTACTAGAAAAAAGGTTCCTAAAGGTCCGATACGAAGTTATCAAGATGTTTGGGACGAAAATGTTGAGTTTTTGGGAAAAAAAATTGAGTTTTCAGGCCAAAAACCGTTTTTTCGGCGACCTGAAACTAACGACGTTAGGATTCTGTTAGTCATGGAACGTTAGAAACAAATACTTTAAAAGTTGGGACCATTAGTAGCCAATTCATTAGTTGGGACCAGCAGTAACCAAAAAGCAATTGTTGGGATCATTAAAAACCAATATACCTAACTTATAGTTTATATATCACACTCTCCACACAAAAGTGTATTACAAATATATGTTCAAAATGCCTATACTTTTAAGATGTAACTTTGCGATGGGACGGATCGGGTATGCGAACAGTATCAGTTTGATTCGTTACGATTTCGATACTATAAAAAAGACACTCAATATAACAACTAAGAGCATTCCCGGCCCATTCCCTATCCTATATTCATATATATCACATAATTACACTAAAAATCACTGTTTTTTCTCTCTTCTGTTTAATTAAATAATACTTTTTATACCTATATCATTATCTTTTCTCTTTCATTTACTCACAACCAGTTTTATAAAATATTAAAAAATTATACAGTATGAACAGTGAAACCCCAAATTTAACTTTCCTCTATAACATTTTCTCTCTCCTCTACTCACAACCACTCATACCATACCATATAATGTACAAATTCTCCTCACATATTTTTAGAGAACGGGCTGAGAATGCTCTAAGTGAGAAAATTTGAAAAATTAAGTCATGACATGACAAAGAGGACATCAACACTTTTTTTTTTTACATTGATCGAAAATTTTACAAACGAATACCTGTTTGATAAAATCTGGATAAAAATGCACCGGTTGTGTATAAGAATAATCCAAAATCAAAATAGAAAAACAAAGAAAATAAAAAGGGAAAATAAAAAACAAATAAAAAGAATAAGAACTAACATTTAAAATTTTGAAAATTAGAAATAAATAATCTCACCTTTTGTGTATTGGCTGATAATAATCACACCTTTAAAAATCACTAGCAATGGTCCCACATTTTAACTATTTTTGTCTCATTGGTCCTCCGTTAAAAAATACTTAACGTCGTTATGTTTTTTCCTTAGTTTCAAACCGATGTTTTAGGGCTTTTGATCGGAAGAACGATATGAGTTGACTGATGTAAAACTTATTTCGAAACGGTGATTCAAATGGCTTGATTTTTGTTAATTGGAAATTCAAGCATCTGATTGAAACATTGTTTTGTCGTTTGGATCACCATTTCGATATAAGTTTTACATCGGTCGACTCGTATCGTTCTTCCGATTAAAAGCCCTAAAACATCGGTTTGAAACTAGAAAAAAAACATAACGACGTTAAGTATTTTTTAACGGAGGACCAGTGAGACAAAAATAGTTAAAAGATGGGACCATTGCTACAGATTTTTAAAGGTGAGATTATTATCGGCCAATACACAAAAGGTGAGATTATTTATTTCCAATTTTTCTTAAAATTTTGCATGGGAATCGACGGATCATTATTGACACCTAAAAACAAGTTAAAGTAGGACGAACCTGTTTGAAGTGTTGCAAGAGTGTCACATTAAAGGTATCAGTTTGAGTCGGAGTATCCCTAAATCTAATATGAGTTTTTATTTTGATTTTGAAGGAGCAGATGAAAAGCAAATTCAGTAATACAAATATTGAAATATATATGGTGGAATTTGATTAAAAAACAATTTAACATAAAAGTAAGTTAGAAAATAATCAGGACGCAATAATGTCATGGAGAGAAGGGTAAATAAATTTTTTTTTTTAAATACATGCTTTGGGAGTAAACACGCGGTAAAAATACAATGTATAAATTAGCACCTAGGTGTAAGGCGTCAAGTGTAAATTGACACCTAAGCTCTTGTTCATTACCAACCATTTTAAGATTTTTAGTCTTTTTACCTTAACCTCATAAAATATATGTGTCATGTGTGTATAAGGGATCATTTCAAAATTCTTTATAACCTTTTAAAATATGCATACACACATGATAACGTTTCAGTTTTTAAGTTTGTGATGAACTTCTGTTTTTCAATTTGGTTCCAACCTAGACTGACAATAGCGGGCTCATAATTTTTTTTCTCCTAGGTTGGTTTATTCCAGTGGAGAAATTGTCACAGAGTATTAAGAAAATATAAAGTACTTATCGAATTTCATACTCTTTTGTTTTCATTGCAACATGTATAGAATGATCTTTTTGTACGAAAGTTATAGATTGATCTTTTGTAAGTAAGTTCAAAGGCGTTCAAATATATCAGGGTTTACTCGTTGAAAAATCATAATAAACATTACATTTAAACATAAAAAAGTTTATAGGATTAGTTAACCCTGCCGGAGTGGACCCAAAAGGAGGTCGACGAATCGACGGACCGAGGTCCGTAATTGCTAAAAAAATTATATATATATATATATATATATATATATATATATATATATATATATATATATATATATATATATAGGGTAAGGATCCTAGGAGAACTATTGGTAAATTGAGAACTTTGAGAACCATTTTGGACCACTAAAAAAACCTTTTAAAAAAATATTAAAAGGAAATTATAAAACAAACAAAACCGAAAATTTTAAAAAAGTAAAAAAAACCAAAATTCTTATAATTCATTCCGGTTTCATTAAAAAAAAACCAAATTTTTTTTTTTTCTTTTTAATTCGTATTATACCTGTACACATATGTATACTTTCATTTAATCTCTAGTTACGTAATATACACATATGTATATTATCATTTACCTTAAATTATACATATGTGTATAGGAAAAAACAAGTGTGTACATATTATACATATATGTATAATAAAAAAAACATTTTTTTTTTCTTTTTAATTCGTATTATACCTATACACATATGTATACTTTCATTTAATCTCTAGTTATGTGATGTACACATATGTACATTATCATTTACCTTAAATTATACATATGTGTATAGGGAAAAAACATGTGTGTATATATGTACATATTATACATATATGTATATGTATAACTTAGCTAAACCGAGAATTTTTTTTTACGTTTTTTTAGAAACTGGGATGATAAATAAGAACTTTGGTTTTTTTACTTTTTTTATTTTTATGTTTTTTTTGTTTTATGATTTTTTTTATTTTTGGGTTTTTTGTGGTTCAAAATGGTTCTCATAGTTCTCAATTCTCAAAAAGTTTTCACATGATCCTGATCTTATATATATATATATATATATATATATATATATATAACTTTATTGTTTTAAAACATAGGTTTACAAAATACATACTTGAATCTTGATGTAATAGGAAGAGTGTGAGTCCATGAAATTAAAGGTTATGGGTTTAATTCCTATTAATGGTGTGTAAGTTTTTATGAAAAAACATTTCCTTTGTTTTTTTTATGAGTTATTTTAGTAACTTATTATTATTATTATTATTATTTGTTTTAGTCTATATTAGACTTTGAAAATGCAACAAATTGATAAAATTATCAGCATCCTATATGCTAGGTCCTCCCATCAAACCATGATCAGAGTGTTTTGGCCAATTGTATGTTTAAAAGGTATAAACATATCATATTAATTTGGATGATTAATAAATTAAATCAAAGATTTAGCGAGTTTAAATACAAATTAAGGAACGGTGGATACATGTAATTCAAAATGAGAAGCGGTTCATGCATATCAATGTGGCACAAAACACAGACATGTCCATTACCTGAGGTCTTTTCTTTGCTTCTTATTAGCTCATCATCTCAACAGTAATCTTTGTCGGCAAATTTAACAATAATTACACTCCAAAACATATAAACACCAATGTCGGCAAACTATTAATGTTATTTTAAGTGTCCGACAAACTATAGATAAAGTTGGATTAGCGAATAATATTTGACTTTGATTATATTATGTTTTTTTTAAATATATTATGTAAAGAAATACTGATTGGGTGGTATGCATTGAGCCAAGACAACCGGAGTTAAATTTTAATTGAGTTATCTTTTTTTTCTATTTGACTAAAAATGTACCGCTAAAAACGTTTATAGAAACCACTGTTCTGATCTAGTGATCAAAATAGTACATGGTATTGTGGTAATCTAGATTAAGACTTTTAATTTTATTATACGTGTTAAATTAAATATTTATTTATACTTATTAATATATAAAACAAATAACAAAGACCTCTTAAAAATTTATAAAGTACAAAACTATTTGTTTTTTGTTAGGAATGCATCATGATGTAGTGACTCTTCATATTCATAGCCTATATCTTTCATGATGTTTGTAATAATATTATAGTCTATAAATAGTGGCTTTTGTATTTGCTTTTTGAGATATCTATTTCTCCCCTTTCTCTACTTCTCATTTTCTCTATAATATATGATAAATATGATAACATGCATATTTGGTGTAGTTAATAGGTCGTTGTTTCACAATACGTTATCAGCACGAAAGCCTTTGAAACTCGTGTCATTTTATCAAAAAGAGAAAGTAGAGAGAAAGATGGAAGTCAACACTAGAATGAGGTAATTAATACAGGTGGGCAAACAAACTGGTTAATCGAACTGACCCAAAAACTGAACCGAAACCGAAACCGAACCAGTTCAAAACCGATTATGTAGAAACCGGTTTGGAACTGATTGAAACCGTAGGTTCGGAACCGGTTTGTAATTTTCTCCACCAAAACCGGTTTCAAACCGGTTAACCGAACCGAAACCGATTAAAACCCGAACCGAAAACGATCGTAACATTGTAAGAAACCGGTTTCAACCCGAACCGAAACCGATCATAAACCGGTTTTGACTTTTGTTGACCAAATCGAACCGGTTTTAACCCAACCGGTTTTAAGTTTTTAACCGGTTTGTGCACCTCTAGTAATTAACTACCAAACCCTTTCTCGTATATGCTATATATTGTGTATAGTTAGACACGGTTATGAAATCTCATGAACTCACATGATTAGTTTTGGATTACAAAGTAGAATCTGGCATGGAGGCATAAATCCAAGTTTTATTTGGAACTTGTGAATTTTGAATATCCGATGTTAAATAAATTAATGGCTAAAGCTTCATGGAAAATACTGATCGATGTCGAAAGATCAATCAAAAACATTTGTAAAATAGCTTCACTAGCAAGGGTAAGTAAGGTGTCGAATCCACAGGGAATCAGTGGAAAGTGCTAATCGAGTTTAATTCTTAACAACTAATTATACTAAATGGACAGACGATGCCAAGCAGTTTCAAAGATTTGTTAAACGAAAACACTAATGAATTGATTTGTAAACACTTATAAAAAGGGTAACCAATCTCCAGGTTTCAGGTTTTGAAGTAAATTGGATAAATGATTAAACCTATTGAATTATAACCTTTGTTTGATTCAATAAACCAAGAGACTAGATGTTTGACTATGTTGATTGTTAGAACTTAAACCAATTGATTGACACAGCTAAACAATAATCTAATTGATTGTAAATCTTAGGTAATGATGAAACATTAGTTCTATGGTTAAAGATAACTAGGCCAATGACACTAAGAACTCAATCCTAATTGTTGATGACCAAAATCATTAACTGATAAACTTCAAATATTGATTACCCAAGAACATTTTCAAGCATACAAACAAAATCCAAAAGTTGAGGTTTAAAGTACTACAAATCCAATGAACAACTTAACCCTATACCCGGAGATGGTCACGAGCGGATTAGCCTAGCATATGCATCTTGAATGGCCTCTTTGATTCTTGAATAGATGATAGCATGGATGATTCGATTGATTGGAAGGTGTTAGAATGGTCTCTAGAGGCTCCAAAATCGTCCAAGGATGTTGTGATATGAAGCATAGCCGTCCTAGGGTTGAATCAGGCTTAAATATGGAAGCAAATACCAAAAAATCGTGTTTTTCCGCCCAGGCGACCGTAGCCTACGGTCTCCCCACCATAAGCTACGGTGGGGGACCGTAGCCTACAGTCCAAGCTCACTGCCTTACGGTGACTGCCCCCTCGCACTGTTTTGTTCATAACTTCTTCGTTATAGCTCCGTTTTAAGCACCGTTTTCGCCCACGTCTTCATCTTCCAATTCTCTATCATTCCATGCAATAAAATCTCCATTTCCACTCTATCTCATATGCACCAATTTAGCTCCTTTAAGCTCTGCTCACGTGTAAACGTAAAACCACTCAAAGTAATCGTGTCCAAGACATATAAACTCATAAAATACACGATATAACTTACTTAACACACATTTTTTCACCCACACATCACATTCCCACACTTATCCTTTTTCGTCCCGAAAAAGATTTACAATGGAATCAGAACCAGAAACTGTTTTTACTAAATACTCAATTTATTTTTTTATTATTAGCAAATAACACAAAAACCGCGATTGTCGATATTGCTATCCACTTAAACCCATACCCTAATACTTATCGGGACAAATAAGGCGTGACAATTGCATTAGTTTATCTGATTAAATGGAACCCGCACATCAAAGCCCTGAAGCCGCCTTACCATGCTTCATTATGGTTTTACCGAGCTAGACCACCCCAAATTGACTTAAACGCTAGAGCTAGATGATCAGAACTATGCACAACCATGTGTACCATTTTAAGCCCATATGTAATAGCTAAAACAATCATGGATATTTTATCGAACCAAAACCTAAAATTAAGCATCAAAGTCTACCAGAATGACCATTAGATACGATTAAGGTTCAATTATGTAACTAACTAGCAAATAGCCCCCACTACATGGTATACCCCTGTTATCAAGCTACACCCCAAAGTCCATCACCATAGGTGAGTATGCATGAATTCATCTATAGGGCTTA
This sequence comes from Bidens hawaiensis, assembly GCF_021521415.1. Lineage (NCBI taxonomy): Eukaryota > Viridiplantae > Streptophyta > Magnoliopsida > Asterales > Asteraceae > Bidens > Bidens hawaiensis. Next base: position 441,283 of record NW_027492726.1, on the reverse strand, counting down.
CATATGACGTGTCCCATGTGGTCCGTTTCTTAATGGTAATGGGACGCGAGCACGGGGACCCCATATGACTAACAGCGTGGATGATCAAGTTAGTAGTATAATTGTATTTTAAAAGCACGTAATGATCATGTTTAATGACTTATATTTGGTAGATAAACTGCGGGTTTGCTCTTTGAGCTCTTTTAATATTCATAAATTCACTTAGGAGATACGAATACCCAGATGATATACCGCATAAAGACCTATGGTCTTCGAACCCTAGAGCATCCCATTAATACAGGATTTAAGGTTATAAAGTCATACACCTATGAAGCGTTAACCACTTAAACTAGAAGTATTTTCATTATGTTTATATCACAATCCATCTAGCATACTCTAACGTTAAGCCTATCCAAGTATCGTTCAATAGATTATTCATATTTTATAAAAAATTTCTTTTGGTGATCAAATCTAACAAAAAGGCTTGAGTATGGCCCGACCTTTCATCCCAGTCCTTACATAGGCTTAGCTAAACAAACTAAACTCGAAGGTGTTTCCCACTAAGATCAAGCGATTAAAGGTTCAATTAGGTCAACAACCAGATTGTCCTTTCATTCTTAAAGGCTGAGCCTACCGACACATCCCAAATTAAGTGTGTTACTGTTCTTTTATTGTTATTATTACTATTATTATTATTATTTATTTATTTGTTTGTTTATTTATATATTTATATATTTTTTATTTTTTTATTATTTTTTTAACAGCTCCAGTTTTTCTATCATTTTTCATTGTGTATAAGTATAAAATTTTCGGGACATTCTTAGCATTACTCGCATCCCAACACTTAACATTACATTGTCCCCAATGTAATTATTCATTTATAATTCGAGTGTGACACATGGGAACTTAAACATTTAAACAACAAAAGTAAAGGAAAGAGACACATGCACCTGATTCGAATCTCTCTTGTCAAACGGGTCTTGCTGATAAGTACTATTGCAAACTTGACCCGAACTCCTTGAACTTTGATGTGACAATATATAATCCATAGAATCTTTACTAGACCACCATGACCTTCCCCACACTTAGGGCTTACTATGTAACACCCCGACCAAAGGCGGATTATACATCGGGGCGCCACATATTGTTTCATTACTCGTGACACTATTGGGTGTCAATATTTAATAAATATATTCATTCACGCACGCGCAACGTAAACACGAGATAACATAAATCAATATATTATAAGGCAAAATATTCGAACAACAATAACTTGTCTTGATACATTTTAATCTAGGTCCAAAAGTAAAAACGTCCTACGTGTCCACAAGCTCCAAATGTAGCTACAGCAAACCTGAACATGTGTTAAAATAAAACGTCAAACACTTGCGTGTTGGTGAGAAATCAAGTTTAATACAATACATAGATAACAATAAATCTGCGCGCAACATGTGTATGTCTGGTTTTCAACAAGGGTGTAATCCGATCGGGACCAACTCTAAGATTCATACTCATAGACTGCCAGTGCTCACAATTGAGCTCACAAACAAGAAAGACTGTGCAAGTGTAAACAAAAGAGAAAATCATAAACGATAGTTCTCCCGTGTTCATCTAATGGTACCATGAGAACTGCGGAATAGACCGACAAGACGGTTAATGATCCACACATACAAATAAACAACCAAGTCTACGTCCTCAACACATGGGATACTGCGCGACTAAAGTTCATAAACAAGTTTAAGACTCTAAGTTTGTATGAACACATGAACATCCCAAAACATTAAAAATAAAAAGGGATTAGGTACGAGATTACTCACTTGATAAACGGTGCGGTGTAAGATAAAGCAAGAACCAACTCTAAACAAACACAAGTTAACCTATAAATAAGATTATTGTTTTAATGATTTGATTTAAGTCTTGATTATAAGTTAGCATAATTAATAAGTAAATTATTATATATAATATATATATTACCGGAAAAGCAGGGCAGAACAGGATAGAAGACGAAGGCAAAGAGAGAGGAGACGGCAGAGGAAGAACAACGGCAAGGAGCAAAGGAAGAGAAAGATAATAAGTATTTGTGTGTGTAGTGTTAAGAAAATGGCATTATTATTTATAGGGAAACCCTAGGGAACACAATCCCTAGAAAAGGGGAAAAGATCTCCAAAAAGCAAAAGATTCCAAAAGCAAAAGATATCAAAAGATATGGCAGCTGCAGGGGGCAAAGGAAAAGCTGACAGGTAACAGTAAACAGGCATGGGAGGGTCAGATAAAGGTACAGGTCAAGCATGGAAAAAGCAGATCTCAAAAGATAATGTCAGTCACTTTTTCTGTCAACCAATGGGGTTGGTGCGCATGCTGCGCCAAAAGTGGCTTTTCAGACACAAGATAGGTCGGGTCAATAACACAGGAGATAAGACATCACAAAAGTAAACGGCTAGATTAAACAGAAGACCTAAAGGGTTTAGCGCGAGAAGGCATCGAGCGCACGCGCAAGGGCGAAGGCAGACAGAGAACAGTCCACAGCGCGCCGCGGGAAGAACTAAAATCCTTAGCGCGTCGCGGGAAGAACTACCATTCTTAGCGCGCTGCGAGAAGAACTACAATTCTTAGCGCGTCGCGGGAAGAACTTCCGTTCTTAGCGCGCTGCGAGAAGAACTACAATTCTTAGCGCGCTGCGAGAACAGTTCGCCTCGCGTATCGCAGGAACAACTGGTCTTCGCGCAGGCTTCCTTGTAAGGAGTCTGGCGCGTGGAGCTGCGCAGACAACCTTAGGCGGGAAGGAACAAAGGACAGTTAGGGGTTCAAGGCTTAAGGGCGGAACAACGACAAGAGAGAGAAAGAGGCAGGATGGCAACAAGAGGGAAAAGAAGGCGGAAAGAGAGAAGAAGAGGGACGGGACGGCGGGAAGGAAAAGAGAGAAGAAAAAGGAAGGAAAATATATTATTATTATTAAAAGTAAAGTATAAGTATAAATAAATATTAAATCATAAAAGAAAGAGATCGGATCGGAGAAACGGGTACCTGGGTCGGGTCGGATCGGGGCAGATGTCACAGTCTCCCATACTTTAAGAAATTTCGTCCCGAAATTTATCTCGAAGTAGGTTGCACAGAGAACAGGTGCGGGTACTTGATCTTCATTTGATCTTCCCTTTCCCATGTAAACTCGGCTTCGCGCTTGGACTCCCAGCGAACTTTCACGATAGGGATGCGACTGCGCTTGGTTTGCTTAACCTCGCGATCCATAATCTCAACAGGCTTCTCAACGAAATGCATAGATTCATCAACTTGAACTTCATCAAGTGGAATGTGAAGGTTCTCGTCAGCTAAACACTTCTTGAGATTGGATACATGGAACGTTGGATGCACATTACTGAGCGCGGGCGGCAGGTCAAGTCTGTAGGCAACTTTTCCCACACGCGCGAGAATCTTGAATGGACCAACATAACGAGGAGCAAGCTTACCTTTCTTCCCAAAGCGGACAACACCTTTCCAAGGCGACACTTTGAGGAGAACAAGATCACCAACTTGAAATTCGAGAGGCTTTCGCCTGCGATCTGCGTAACTCTTCTGTCGGCTTCTGGCAGTCAGCAGATGATCACGGATCTTGGCGATTTTACCGGTTGTCTCTTGAACAAGTTCGGGTCCTGTGATTTGAGCTTCACCCACTTCGCTCCAACAAATCGGGGAGCGGCACTTACGACCGTAAAGTGCTTCAAATGGGGCCATACCAATACTGGAATGATAGCTGTTATTATAAGAGAACTCGATCAAAGGCAGGTGCGAATCCCAATTACCTCCAAAATCAAGAACACAAGATCGGAGCATATCCTCAAGAGTTTGAATAGTTCGCTCAGACTGACCGTCAGTCTGAGGATGATATGCCGTACTCATGTCCAAGCGAGTTCCTAGCGCAGATTGGAGAGATTTCCAAAAGCGAGATATAAAACGGCCATCGCGATCGGATATGATGCTCAAAGGAGTACCATGGCGGCAGACAATTTCCTTGACATAAAGCTGCGCGAGTTGCTCAACACGGTAGTTTTCACGAATGGGCAGAAAGTGAGCAGACTTAGTCAAACGATCTACTATTACCCAAATGCTATCATGTTTGCTTGCTGTCAAAGGTAACTTGGTAATAAAGTCCATCGCTATACCCTCCCATTTCCACGTAGGAATTTCTGGTTGTTCGAGCAAACCAGATGGGCGTTGGTGTTCAGCTTTTACCTTAGAACAAGTCAGGCATTTAGCTACGAACACAGCAATATCCTTTTTCATACCGGGCCACCAATAAGTGATGCGCAAATCTTTGTACATTTTATCAGCGCCGGGATGAATAGAATACCGAGATTTATGCGCTTCACTCAGGATATCAGCGCGAAGATTCTCATCAAAGGGAATCTAGATGCGATTGAGATAGCAGAGAATTCCACTCAGATTAGGAACAAAATGAGCTTCCGCGCCACACGCTAACTCGGCGCGAAGGTTACCATTACTGATAGATGCGCGCTGCGCGTCACGAATGCGCGATTCAAGGTTGCTTTGGATCGGCGCGAAGTGAAGCTGCGTGCGCGGCAAGATACAGTTAAGCTGGCTGGGTTTTCGGCTGAGCGCATCGGCTACCACATTAGCCTTACCAGGATGATACCGGATCTCACAATCGTAATCGCTGATGAGTTCGTTCCATCGGCGTTGCCTCATGTTGAGTTCCTTTTGATCAAAGATGTGCTGAAGGCTTTTATGGTCAGTGTAGAGGATACACTTAGTACCATAAAGGTAGTGTCTCCAGATCTTCAAGGCAAGAACAACTGCGCCTAGTTCAAGGTCGTGAGTTGTATAATTCTTTTCATGAATTTTAAGTTGCCTTGACGCGTAAGCGATAACCTTGCCTCGTTGCATAAGTACACAACCGAGACCTTGGTTGGAGGCATCGCAATACACGACAAAATCATCATTACCCTCAGGTAACGCAAGGACAGGAGCTTCACACAACAAACGCTTGAGCGTTAGAAAGGCTTCTTCTTGCTTCGAGCCCCAAATATACGGTTTACCTTTGTGCGTTAGAGCTGTTAAAGGCAATGCGATCTTTGAGAAGTTCGAAATAAATCGCCGGTAGTAACCAGCTAAGCCCAAAAAGGAACGGATTTCGGTAGGAGTGGATGGCGTAATCCAGTTCTTGATTGCTTCAATCTTGGATGGGTCGACATGAATACACATCTTGTTTACAACATGACCAAGAAACTGTACTTCATCCGACCAGAATTCACACTTGGAGAGCTTGGCAAAGAGCTGCTCGGCTCTAAGCTTTTGCAATACCAACCGAAGATGTTGCTTATGCTCGGCCTTGGTCTTAGAATAAATCAGAACGTCATCGATAAACACAATCACGAATTTATCCAAGAAAGGCCTACACACCCGATTCATTAGATCCATGAAAACGGCGGGTGCGTTGGTTAAACCGAAGGACATGACCAAGAATTCAAAATGGCCATAACGAGTTCGAAAAGCAGTCTTCGGAACATCCTCATCGCGGATGCGCAACTGGTGATAGCCAGAGCGGAGATCAATCTTGGAGAAACAAGAGGCACCTTGGAGTTGATCAAAGAGGTCGTCAATACGCGGTAAGGGATACCGGTTCTTAATGGTGAGTTTGTTCAACTCGCGGTAATCGATACACATGCGAAACGTACCATCTTTCTTTTTAACGAACAACACCGGAGCACCCCAGGGCGAAGAGCTAGGGCGAATGAATCCCTTAGCGGTCAACTCTTGAAGTTGGCTTGCCAATTCTTGCATCTCAGCGGGCGCAAGACGGTAAGGAGATTTAGCTACGGGGGAAGCACCAGGGACAAGATCAATACGGAACTCGACTTCACGAACGGGAGGGATACCAGGAAGATCATCAGGAAAAACTTCAGGGAAATCACGCACAACAGGGATATCGCGAAGCTTCTTTTCTTCAGCAGGTTTAACCACATGGGCTAAGAATGCAATACACCTTTTCCGCATGAGCCTTCGGGCTTCGGCGCAAGTCATAAGCTTAAGACCACTGGAGGGTTTCTCGCCGTAGATATGAAGATCACCATTTTCTCGAGGAATGCGAATCAACTTCTTGGCGCAAATAACTTCGGCGCGATTCTTCGAGAGCCAGTCCATACCAATAATAACATCAAAGCTTCCAAGAGGCATGGGGATGAGGTCGATCAGAAAATCGTTTTCGTTAAGGTTAAGCGTGCAATCCTTAATCACGGAGTTAATTAAAACAGTTTCACCATTAGCCAATTCAACTGAAAAATTTTCTTTTAAATCGTTGCGCGGTCGCGCAAGCTTCTGCTCAAACGCGCGAGAAATAAAACTTCGATCGGCGCCAGTATCAAAAAGTACAGAAGCATAAAATCCGTTAAGCAAAAATGTACCATTAACTACGTCATTATTCGCTTGCGCTTGGTGCGCGGTTATGTTAAAAGCTCGTCCACGCATCACTTGGTTCGAAATCTGGTTCACCGGATTCGCTTGCGTAATCTGAACTTGTAGTCTCGGGCACGCGTTCCGGAAATGACTGGGATCACCGCAGTTAAAGCACGATCTGGGTCGGGGGTTTTGGTAGATTGGTTGTGGGTTTTGCGGGTAGACTGGTGGTGTTGGCGCAATTGGATTGGCGGGAAGGACTCTACAGTTTTCTGCAAGGTGACCAGCGCGGCCACATCGGTTACAAAGTCGACATGGGACTTGAGGTGGGTGGTGGAGTCTACAGGTTGGGCAAAAGGGGTGGTTTCCTGTGTAGGGTTTCTTAGTTGGCGGGGCAGGGAGTGCGGGATTGGTTAGGGCATAGTTGTGGACTACAGGGGGAGTTGGGTAGGCTGACAGTGGGTTAGGCGCGTATACTAGAGGTTGGTAGGCGGGTTGCTGGACTATGGGCGGGCTGGTAAGCGCGTAGACTTGTCTGCGCCTACGTTTCTGGTTATGGTTTGAGGGTTCTGGTTTGGTTTCTGCGGGTTCAGGGACAGTTTTGGTGGGTTTGGTCTTCTCAGTTCCCCGCAGGAACAGGGTTCCTGCTCTGACATGGTTGTCGCTGAGCACAGCGGCCAATTCGATGGCGTCAGAGAGGGTAACTGGGTTTCTGGCCCATACTGAATCTTGAATTTCCATGGGGAGACCCCCAAGGAATTTCTCTATGGCTCGGCGGGAAGGGGTAACAAGGTGAGGGACAAGCAGGCTTAGTTCATGGAAGCGCGTCGCGTACTCGCGCGCTTCACCGCTGTATTGCTTAAGATTCCAAAATTCCTCCTCCAGGCGCTTAACTTCGTTGGGAGGGCAGAATTCTCGCGTCAGAATTTCCTTGAATTCCTCCCATGTCATGCTAGAAGCAGCTTCTGCGCCACGCGCATGAGCTACTCCATTCCACCATGTAAGCGCTCTAGATTCCAGGACACTGGAAGCATATAGGGTTCGTCTGACTGGAGGGCATTGGGTGTGGAGGAAAGTGTTTTCTATTTTCTCAAGCCACTGGAGCATCACGGTGGCTCCTTCAAGCCCTGTGAATTTCGGAGGGTTACCCGCATTAAAGGACTTAATGTTGTAACCGGAGGTATTGTTTTGGCTCAAAGCTTGGGCTATTGCGGCGGCCATTTCCTGGGAACGTTGCTGTCTACGCCTGCGCGAGGCTTCTCTCCTCTGATGACGGCGAGATAGCGGAGGCATTCTATAAAAGTTTTAGTTTTGTTAATATCTTAGCGCAAAGTATAATCTTATAAAGCTTGGTTTCGCGGGGTTAGATACCATCAACAGTTAAAGTAAAACATGAATTTGAATGCAAACTCATTACAGATAACAAATTCGAATCGAGAATCGACAATTCATGTATCACCATGACTTTCCGAATTCTCAATTTAAAATGACTAGTAAACGAGTATTGGAGATTGACGATTCATGTATCACCATGACTTTTCAATCCTCAATATAAAATATACAAGAAAATGAGTATTGGAGGTTGACAATTCATGTATCACCATGACTTTTCAAGTCTCCAACCTCAGAACATAATCGTAAATGGAAATTGAAAATCAACTATTCATGTATCACCATGACTTTTCGGATTTTCAATCCCAACAAACGAATATGTAAGTAAAATCAATAAAAATCGAAATTCAGCAAAAATCGAAATATCGCGAAATAAAACATAAAACCATACGCTGCGTCTGCGCAAGCATATTTATAAATAACGAGTAATTAACAATAAGCGCGCAAACATGAGATTTCTCTCATGCGCGAGAAGGGACTCTTAGGTATTCTAGGCCGTTACGTCTAACCACCTATCCTAAAGTCAACGAGATCTGATACCAATCTGTAACACCCCGACCAAAGGCGGATTATACATCGGGGCGCCACATATTGTTTCATTACTCGTGACACTATTGGGTGTCAATATTTAATAAATATATTCATTCACGCACGCGCAACGTAAACACGAGATAACATAAATCAATATATTATAAGGCAAAATATTCGAACCACAATAACTTATCTTGATACATTTTAATCTAGGTCCAAAAGTAAAAACGTCCTACGTGTCCACAAGCTCCAAATGTAGCTACAGCAAACCTGAACATGTGTTAAAATAAAACGTCAAACACTTGCGTGTTGGTGAGAAATCAAGTTTAATACAATACATAGATAACAATAAATCTGCGCGCAACATGTGTATGTCTGGTTTTCAACAAGGGTGTAATCCGATCGGGACCAACTCTAAGATTCATACTCATAGACTGCCAGTGCTCACAATTGAGCTCACAAACAAGAAAGACTGTGCAAGTGTAAACAAAAGAGAAAATCATAAACGATAGTTCTCCCGTGTTCATCTAATGGTACCATGAGAACTGCGGAATAGACCGACAAGACGGTTAATGATCCACACATACAAATAAACAACCAAGTCTACGTCCTCAACACATGGGATACTGCGCGACTAAAGTTCATAAACAAGTTTAAGACTCTAAGTTTGTATGAACACATGAACATCCCAAAACATTAAAAATAAAAAGGGATTAGGTACGAGATTACTCACTTGATAAACGGTGCGGTGTAAGATAAAGCAAGAACCAACTCTAAACAAACACAAGTTAACCTATAAATAAGATTATTGTTTTAATGATTTGATTTAAGTCTTGATTATAAGTTAGCATAATTAATAAGTAAATTATTATATATAATATATATATTACCGGAAAAGCAGGGCAGAACAGGATAGAAGACGAAGGCAAAGAGAGAGGAGACGGCAGAGGAAGAACAACGGCAAGGAGCAAAGGAAGAGAAAGATAATAAGTATTTGTGTGTGTAGTGTTAAGAAAATGGCATTATTATTTATAGGGAAACCCTAGGGAACACAATCCCTAGAAAAGGGGAAAAGATCTCCAAAAAGCAAAAGATTCCAAAAGCAAAAGATATCAAAAGATATGGCAGCTGCAGGGGGCAAAGGAAAAGCTGACAGGTAACAGTAAACAGGCATGGGAGGGTCAGATAAAGGTACAGGTCAAGTATGGAAAAAGCAGATCTCAAAAGATAATGTCAGTCACTTTTTCTGTCAACCAATGGGGTTGGTGCGCATGCTGCGCCAAAAGTGGCTTTTCAGACACAAGATAGGTCGGGTCAATAACACAGGAGATAAGACATCACAAAAGTAAACGGCTAGATTAAACAGAAGACTTAAAGGGTTTAGCGCGAGAAGGCATCGAGCGCACGCGCAAGGGCGAAGGCAGACAGAGAACAGTCCACAGCGCGCCGCGGGAAGAACTAAAATCCTTAGCGCGTCGCAGGAAGAACTACCATTCTTAGCGCGCTGCGAGAAGAACTACAATTCTTAGCGCGTCGCGGGAAGAACTTCCGTTCTTAGCGCGCTGCGAGAAGAACTACAATTCTTAGCGCGCTGCGAGAACAGTTCGCCTCGCGTATCGCAGGAACAACTGGTCTTCGCGCAGGCTTCCTTGTAAGGAGTCTGGCGCGTGGAGCTGCGCAGACAACCTTAGGCGGGAAGGAACAAAGGACAGTTAGGGGTTCAAGGCTTAAGGGCGGAACAACGACAAGAGAGAGAAAGAGGCGGGATGGCAACAAGAGGGAAAAGAAGGCGGAAAGAGAGAAGAAGAGGGACGGGACGGCGGGAAGGAAAAGAGAGAAGAAAAAGGAAGGAAAATATATTATTATTATTAAAAGTAAAGTATAAGTATAAATAAATATTAAATCATAAAAGAAAGAGATCGGATCGGAGAAACGGGTACCTGGGTCGGGTCGGATCGGGGCAGATGTCACATACTATAACTACAAAACACAAACAAAAAGTAACACGTAAAAAGAACAAAAATAACGAAAAACAAAACAAAAGGTCGGGTTGCCTCCCGGTCAGCGCTAAGCTTTTGTTGAGGTCTTCAGCCAGACCGTTACCTGATTTCACGATTATGGTGGTCACATCGAGCATTTACCTACTAAATTTCCTACAAAATCTCGGTAGTTAACATACCTCGGTTCTACTTCCTCCTTCATGTTCAACATGTCCGATAAACCAAAACGGGCCGGCGTGAATACATTTTCACCTTCAGAATTTCCAACATATGCTCGGTAGCGAACACGTCGAGCCCACACACTCTTTCTTATCTTCGAAACCTCAAATATTGATCGGGGCCGAACCGAGAATTTTCCAACTGAGTTTCCCGTGTAAGCTCGATAGTTAAGGTGTTGTGTCCACACCTTCTTCTTTGTAGTTGAAACGTCTGTAGAACCAATATAGGCCCACTTCTTGCTATTCTGTCCACTATCCTTCACCTTTACCTTTTTCTTCCTCGATTCTAAACCATCATCCCCAACTTTGTGAATTTGTGTAATATGTAATGAGGGATGGTTACGATAACCTGGAAGTGTTTCTGTCTCTGATATGTCGAAGGGTGTTTTATCTTTAGTTGGGTCCACACTTTCAATTATATACTTCAACCATTCTGGATCCTTTCCCTCAACATCCTCATCAGCAACCATAACCATAATATTCATTGGCTCATTAATAATTGACAGAGTTGGTGTGGTATTATTCTCAACAACCTCCTCCTCAAATTCATTCTCTGAAAGATCAAGAGCCTCTTCTTCTAGGTTATCTTCTTTATCATCAGCCGCCATTTCACTGTCTCGTTTAATTTGCGCCAAGTCATCAATTAGTTGGCTCATCAATTTATCTTTAGCAGCATTAGCCATTTCGTGAACTTCCATCCTCCGATTGAGGTCCTTCAGCAGTGTTAACACCTCAGAATCTTGATTATTATATTGAGGAATTTCTTCATACCTTGGCTGAAGATACTCATCAGAATAGTAGTCATACTCCTCCTCTTGATAACTTACAAACGTTGGTGTCTCGGGCCCATCACTATCATAATCATCTGACTCATAATATTCCTGATAATTAGGTGGAGGCGATGAATAATTCTGGTACTGCCAGTTGCGACCCTGCTCGTTGAAGTTCCTTTGGTTATAATCATCTAACTCATAGTTTGCTGAAGGTGGTTCAAAATATGAATATGGATGGTACGAGTCATCATCCTCCATGGCCTTGTATCCTTCATATGGGTCATAGATCCAAATCCACGTCATCCTGAGTTACCTGCACACATGAACCACAAGAATACCACGCATAAAATCAAACAAATAAAAGCAAAAACTAAAACTAAAACAAAAAAAATAAAATTAAACAAAACACTAAACTAGCACTTTGCGCGTTGATTCCCCGGCAACGGCGCCATTTTGATCGATGTCGAAAGGTCAATCAAAAACATTTGTAAAATACCTTCACTAGCAAGAGCAACTAAGGTGTCGACTCTAGAGGGAATCAGTGGAAAGTGCTAATCGAGTTTAATTCTTAAAAACTAATTATACTAAATGGACAGACGATGCCAAGCAGTTTCAAAGATTTGTTAAACGAAAACACTAATGAATTGATTTGTAAACAATTATAAAAAGGGTAACCAATCTCCAGGTTTCAGGTTTTGAAGTAAATTAGATAAACGATTAAACCTATTGAATTATAACCTTTGTTTGAATCAATAAACCAAGAGACTAGATGTTTAACTATGTTGATCGTTAGAACTTAATCCAATTGATTGACACAGCTAAACAATAATCTAATTGATTGTAAATCTTAGGTAATGATGAAACATTAGTTCTATGGTTAAAGATAACTAGGCCAATGACACTAAGAACTCAATCCTAATTGTTGATGACCAAAATCATTAACTGATAAACTTCAAATATCATTGATTACCCAAGAACATTTTCAAGCATACAAACAAAATCCAAAAGTTAAGGTTTAAAGTACTACAAATCCAACGAACAACTTAACCCTACACCCGGAGATGGTCACGAGCGGATTAATCTAGCATATGCATCTTGAATGGCCTCTTTGATTCTTGAATAGATGATAGCATGAATGATTCGGTTGATTGGAAGGTGCTAGAATGGTCTCTAGAGGCGCCAAAATCGTCCAAGGATGTTGTGATATGAAGCATAGCCGTCCTAGGGTTGAACCGGGCTTAAATATGGAAGAAAATACCAAAAAATCGTGTCTCCCCACCGTAAGCTACGGTGGGGACCGTAGCCTACGGTCCAAGCTCACTGCCTTATGGTGACTGCCCCCTCGCACTGTTTTGCCCATAACTTCTTCGTTATAGCTCCATTTTACGCACCGTTTTCGGCCACGTCTTCGTCTTCAAATTCTCTATCATTCCATGCAATAAAATATCTATTTCTACTCCATCTCATATGCGCCAATTTAGCTCCTTTAAGCTCCACTCACCTGTAAACGTAAAACTACTCAAAGTAATCGTGTCCAAGACATATAAACTCATAAAATACACGATATAACTTACTTAACACACATTATTTCACCCACACATGAAATACCCATGCATAAGTTCATGAGCACAATACATAACTGATTATACTTTCTTTGAGTTCATGCGCCTGCATGACTTCATCGATACTTTATATGGGGTTTTAATATTTTATACTAACATATGATGTTTCAATATTTTATAAATAAATGAATTATATTCAGTTTAGTTCAATTTTTTTTATTTATGATGAATAAAAGGTGTAAATATTCATAGGAAATATTCTTACATGCATAACTATGATAATCAAGTCAACAAATTTGTACCGTAAGGATTCTAATATTCATCTATTTAATACGAAGTGTATTGTATTATTAAGGTAATGCTATTGGTAATTTATATTCAGTGACCACATGCAATTTTTAAGATTATATGTTGTAACTGGCTAAGAAACGACAAGTGTGATTGTAATTTTCTTTTGTAATGGATCCAGGCATTAAATTTGCATATAGATGCTTTGTCATTGATTAGGATTAACATGATTAATAAATTGTTGTTGCATTCATGAATTTAATCAACCTAGTCTTTTGGGAATATATAAAGTTTGTAATACTTGACTAAATGCAATTTAAATAACTCATTAATCACATAATGGAATTTTAATCTTATGGTATAACAGTAATATAGACAATTTGGTTGTCTTCATTTTTTGTAATCAGTATTTTAGATTTATAGAGTGGTCCTTTTTGTCTCTATGCACATGTACCACATTTAATGATGACACTGAACTTGATGAGGCTGATGACCATGTCCTTTCCTCACCTGCTACCACTAAACCTGTAGAATCTAACACTGAATAGATTCATGATACACACATTCCTTCACCACCTACATCCCCATTACGTGACCCAATTAATTCCTCACCACCTGTTTCCCAACCAGCCCAACCTACTCAAGATACACATATTCTCACACCACCAACCTCACCTTTACATGTAAACATACCAACTGAACCCATTCAACATACCCAACACACTCCCACTAGGGATGAGCGTTTTCGGTACGGGTACCGATTGGCACCGGTACCGTATCGGTACCGAATCGGTACCAAGTTTTGAGTTTTCGGTATCGGTACGGTACCGGTACGGTACTGGTATTTACCGAATTTTTCACGAAATACGGTACCGAACCGATACTGGTACCAACTATTTCCGAATTTCGGGATCGGTACCGTTTGGTATCGGTACCATCCGAATCTCATCCTTAATTCCCACAGAACCTGAAACCTATAAACTACCTTCACCCGAAACTTCATCTCAAGAACCCTTCTCAGAACCTGACTTTAAACCAACTCAAGAAACTCCACCATCCAGCCCTAATGTTTATGACCTTATTTCAGAGAATGCAAAGCTAGAGTTTGAAAACATCATGCTGAAAGAGAAGAATGCACTTCTGGAAATCTGGAACAGAGCCCTTGAAATAGCTCTGCAACAGGCTTTGCTAAAGATTCAAACCTTGGAGCACTCTGAGGTTGAGAAGATCTCAGATGCACCAAAACAGGGGGAGAAAAACGAAGATGCAGAGGGCTTAAGAATAATTGAAAATCTATATGCAAGCTCAGATAAGGAGATTATGGAAGCTGGAACCTCAAATGCATTGAAGATGATAAATCAAGAATATGAGGAAGATGCTGATGATGAGGGGGGAGTATGATAAGGAAGATGAAACAGAAGAAGATAAGTTGAAAAGAAAGCAAAAAGGGAAAGGGATTGCGTACACAGATGGTGATTTACATCCCTAGTCCCTACACAAGGTGCAATCTAGTGATGACATACTTCTGAAAGACAATGTAATTGATCCTGATATGGCTGAAGTAGAATCTGTCAAAACAACCATGAGACTAATGTATGAAGATTTGGATTCTATAAACCAAGAGGATCAAGAAGATGAGGAGGAAATTCCTAAAGAAGTGCTTGAAGCACTGATTAAAATGATTGAGAAAGAAGCAGAGGATGAAAGAATGAGGAAGGAGGCAGATGATGCTATTAAGGCTAAACTGGACGCTCTGAATGTAAAACAAAATGATAATGAACAAGAGCCTGTATAAACTGAGCCAGTGGTACGGAGCCTATGCAAACTGAACATGAGCCCACACCATCTGAGCCAGTCATATCTGAGCCTGAAAATGAAGAACCTGAACCAGAAACACATAAGGAACAAGAGCTCAGCTTGGGTCCAGTAAATCAAGTACAGGATGAGACAATTGAAGTATCCGCAAGCACCATGGAGAAGTTAGTAATTATGAGAACCCTAACAGACATTCTGAACAAACCAGAAGGGCATCATCCTGAGATTGTGTCAGCTGTCAAAAAGGCCCAAAAAGACTTTATCAAATTAAGCATGAAATGCAAAAAGAACCAGTGGTTGAAGAACCAGTTGAGACCAATGAACCTGTCATTAACGAAGTCACTGAAGAGAATGATGACATTTCTGTAAAAGAACTTGTGGTTGAAGAGATCTTTGATGAAGAACCTACAACTCACACAGATAAACCTATAATCACAGAAACTGATGGCGATGAAGCGAAGAAGACTGTGAATGAAGAACCAATAATCACTGAGCCAACAGAAGCTGAAGTTGAAGCAGTAAAATCCCTTAAAAGAAAAAATAAAGCTGAACTTGTGACACCAAAACCAAAGAGACAAAAATCAGTGAAAGTGAAGGTGTATAAAATAAAAGAAAGGAAGTTTACAAAAACTGGAAATGATGAAGAGTCTAAATCAGTGAACGTTGAAGATCAAGTAATTGATACTCTTCATAATCTTGATGAACCAGTCTATATTGATGATGAAGAAGAAGGAGGTCTGAAAACTGATGATAGGGAAACTGTTGATAGAGCCTACTTGATAAGCCTGGACTATGATAGCAAATACATTAAGAGAATGTCTGAGGGATGGAGAAGCAGAGAATCCCAAAGAAGTTTCTTGTTAAAGGCTAGGCACAAAGCTGCATTCCTGAACCTACAATCGTTTGGAGCATTTGATCAGATTTATAAAAATGCCTTAGTTGACGATGTAGCAAACTATGTTGAAAAGGTGACCAAGAAGAAGGAACCAGCTGAAAAGGTATTGATAGAATCTGATAGCAACAAAAGAAGAATACAAAAGAAAGCTGAAGATGAATCAGAATATCAAATGTTGAAGACTAAAAGGAAAGATATAAAGTTTCTTCAATTAAACGGTTTCAGTTTCGAGTCTTTAATAAATCTTTCTGTTGAAGACCTGAAAAGAAAAATATAACTGGTGAAGATTCACATAAGAATTAGAAAGATCAGGAAGACTATGTGAGAGAAAGGGAGTTGAGGATGAGATTGGAAAGAGAAAGAGAAGAAGCAAGAAAGAAAGAAGAAGAGGTGAAAAAGTGGTTTGAAGACCCACAGAGGGTAGAGACACTAAAGGGGATAGTGATGGACAAGGGCATGTCTGAAGCAGAATTTGACAAAATGCCTCATGACCAACTCCTGGACATATACCACAAAAAACAAAGATTATACATGGAGACTGAGAGAAAATTGCAGGAGGACATGAGAAGAATGGAAGAGTTAGTAAGGGATGAGATGATGAGTGCCTTACACAAAAGGGGGGCCAAAATGTCAAGATTGATAGTACAAACCGATGATACAATTAGACAATGGTATGAAGAGGCTGGGCTACATCAGATAAAAACAGATACTCAAGGAAGCTCGAGCCGAACCCCAAGGTCTGAGATAGTGAGGCCAGAACCAACACGAAATTTGAATCTGCCTACACATCTCTACTTCGATAAAAGATCAAAGACCTTGAGGGTTGTTATTGAAGACAAGGAAGAAACTCTTATCATTTTTAGAGATGATCTGAGAAATTTTTCTAAAGAATAGTTATAGAAAATGGCTACACTTGACTTATATGACTATCAAGAAATAAGCCAAATGGCTGGGCAACAAAGGAATGACCTCTCCAAGTTCATTAAGGAACAATCAGAAAAGGGCTTCCCATTTCTGAATCAAAGGAGGAGAGAGATACGAAGTCAAGAAGAGAGGGATAGAAGAAACAAGAGAATCAATGAAGTACATACATTGGAACTCTCTCTTTTTGAAAATAAGAAAAGAAAAACCCAAGCTGGCAGCTCACAAAGAAAAAGAAAGACTTTAAGAGAGTGTTTAGCTTTGAGGCAGGAGATGATGGAGCCGAACTCAATAGTTCAACAAAACGGAAGAATTGCTCATATCACCTACAAAAGAGAGAATGGGTATGTAACAGTGAGAAATAATTCTGGAGGAACTATAGCCGTGGTAATGTATGATGATGACCTGCCACTCATACATGTCCAAGATCTAAAAGATATTACGAAGGCTGAATTTCCAATAGATTCAGATGATGGAGTTGAACTGGAAATGTTCAAACAAAGGGCTACCCTGGTCAGATTGAAGAAAAAGAAAGCATTGGAAGAGAGCCAAAGCAGGAGATAACGGATTGGAGCTAATAGAATATCTTTTTATAATTCTATTATCTTTGTTTTGTTTTATTTTGTTATGTAAAAATTTGATTTGTAATGCCCAAGAGGCAGAATTCCTATATGTAATGAAATGGCATGTTCTTAAATGATTTATACTTGAGATTTGATACATGTGTAATTCTATGCAGGTGTGTTTTGGTGCATCTGAGCTTGTTCCAGTCTAGGGAGAGATTGTTGGGTCAGATTTTTGATAAGGAAGATTGGAATCTTCTCAACCTCCTCAGGAAATGGATAAGTATGGACTTCGAGCAAGCCTAGACTATCGAGCATGATTTTACTACTTCCAGCAAGGTCTTCAGAACCATTTATGGTTGATTTCTCTAAGTGTTCAGGCTTCGAGAAAGCTACACTTCAACAAGCAAGAGTATTCTTTTATCAAGCATGGATTGTCAATCGAGCAAACAACTTGATCATTCAAGTTTTAACCAAGTGTTACGAGCACAGGATGTCCGAACACATGGATGAAATAAGAAGATGTCATGTGCTCCAAGCATAGACTACGAGCATGATTCACTCTCAAGCAAGATTTACATCCGAGGATGCTAAAGATTGCTGAATAAGTCTTATGACAAGATTGAAGACATCAAGAAGAATAAGCTTGCTCGATGGATTAGTTCGAGCAAAGCAAGGACTGGTCAAAAGGAATGAAGACTGCTAGAGGAGAATATTTTCATTGGAAAATATTCTAAGTAAAGTATGCTCGAAGACACTCATCGAGCATACCCTGCATACTGAGTCTGCTCGAGCAAGAGACAAACCTTGCTCGAAGACTCTTACACTTGTATTTATTTTGTCTTTCATTATGTAATGATTAGGGATCCTAGAAGGAATGTCAAGGTCTATAAATAGGGTCCTAGGTTTCCATTTTAGGGCAGACGTGACACAGAATACGAGAAATATTCATAGCGAATATTTTATTTGTTTCCTCGTACAGCCTCCGCCGTCATTCACGAAACCCTAGACATTCCTCTCACTGTTCCATTTAATGATATATTAAATACAGAGAATCTTTTTCTTTGATTGTGTTCTTATTGATTATATGTTATTGTTTCGTGTCTACAACATCACACCTTCGTTCCCATTCGTTGGATATCCTGATTCCGCCGGGATATTCAATAGCCTTTGGGTAACTGAGTCAGTGTGTTCTTGTCAACCTTTCTAAGGTTTGCACCTGACTCCCGGTCCTGACAGGTGTTAAGGATGGGTTCGATGTGCTTATTTTATCCATTTTTTCCCCAACCTTTGAGGGTGGGCTCGAGTCATGATAGGCCTCCCGCTAAGCATGATGACTCTGCGGTGTGCAACAATGTGAAACAATGTTTACGAAAAGTGGCGGACAGGTATTTCACCACCGCGATTAAAGTATTATGCTCTTCAGGGCTTGCACCTTTCGGCAATGATACTTTGAAAGCATTAGTGGCTAAGCATCCCAACTTGCCCCCGCCGGTTATGCCTACTTCATTGCTTTCTGAGCCTCCTTTTGTTGTTGATGAGGATAGTGTGCTTGAGTGCATTAAATCCTTCCCTAAAGGGACGTCTTGCGGGCAAGATGGGTTGAGGGCCCAACACATTTTGGATGCTTTTTGTGGGGAGGGGTCGATAATCGCTGTTAGGTTGCTAAAAGATACTACTTCGGTGGTTAATTTATGCCTGGGGGGAGGTGCCCGAGGGTTTTGGCGGAGTTCATTGCGTCGGCTCCTCTCACACCGTTGCTCAAATCGGACAATGGGATTATACCCATTGCCGTAGGTGCTATTTGGAGGAGATTGATCTCTAAAGTGGCTATGAGGGGTGTTGGAAAGGAAACTGCCAAATACCTTTGTGACTTTCAGTTTGGGGTGGGTGTCCCTAGTGGTGCAGAGGCCGTGCTTCATAGCGCGAACAGGTTTATAAATAAGTATCATTCTGATGGGTCGTTGACTATGCTTACCGTTGATTTTTGTAATGCTTTCAATTTGGTGGATAGGTGTAAGGCCCCGATCCCGGAACCCTACTTTAGCATTGGATTTACCCATAAACATAGTTCTAAAATCAGAGTTCATTAAAACTTTTCGCGGAATCATTAAAACTTCATGCATTACATTACACATCATCGAATATTGTCTTAACAAAAGTACACTTGTCTTAAAGCATATCATATTAATTCATGACATTCCTTTCCAAGATGCCAGTCTTCCAGTCCCTGCCACGTGCCATCCTCAAGCCAGCTCCTTCAATCTATTTACCTGCGTGCATACTAAAAGTCAGCTACGTTGAGTGAGTTCTAGTTAAGCGGGTAACATATATCTCATTCTCATTCTTACACATTTATATATATATATATATATATATATATCCGAAGACACATATTATATTCGCTCTTACGTTCTTACTTCCATACATTCATACTTCTTCTTACTTTAGTTATTTCATACATACATATCGTTCTACGTTTTAAAGAGCCTTTCGCCCTATAACCTTCGCAGATATTATTAGGGTCTGCAACCCTTTCATTCTTCGCCTATATTATTAGGGTAGGCAACCCTTTCATTCTTCGCATATATTATTAGGGTATGCAACCCTTTCATTCTTCGCCTATATTATTAGGGTAGGCAACCCTTTATTCTTCGCATATATTATTAGGGTATGCAACCCTTTCATTCTTCAACTCTACATATCATACATACCATTCATACACTACACATATCGTACATACCATTCTTTCATTAGCTATATCTGTTCTCATATACCTCTTCACACATACGTTTAACTCTTTCTACACTAATTAGGTATATTTATAAACATTCATACAACATACACTTACCACTTAAGGTAAGCGTATTAACTAATCACATTGAGTATGCACACAGCCCCAAAACATAACATAGAAATGGGGCTAGAAACTCACCTGGGTCCTGTTTCGGAGTTAAGTGTGATGCCCTTCCTTATTTGTGCACGGCTAACTGTGTAACAAGGCACGGGTATCAATTATCCATTTCAACTACTTCTTACATCTAGGTTAATGAAACCCTCAACTAACGGGGGTCCGGGGGCAGCGCCCCTGGTAGCGGGGTCTAGGGGCGGCAGCCCCTAGCAGGGTCCAAGGGGCAGAGCCCCTGGCTGGGGTTGAATTTCGCATCAGAAAATTAATCGGGTCACATTTTAATAACAACTTAAACAATGTCGCATGGGAGGAATTTCGCATAGAATTTCGCTTCGCATAACCTGTTTCGCTTCTCAAGGCTGAGCGAAGCGAAATGCCTGTTTCGCTTCTCACGGCTGAGCGAAGCGAAATGACTGTTTCGCTTCTCATGTCTGAGCGAAGCGAAATGCCTTCCTTTCTTCGTTTTTACCATTTAAAAGACATTTTCTTCGTGGCTCTTCCTCGGGACCTGATTTAACCCTTTCCAAGGGTTCTGGGTTGTATCAACTTTGTATACTTGCGTTTTATAAAGCCCGAACATCTCATTTTTACCATATAACACTCTCGTGGGGTTATAACTTATCAAGTTCATGTTTTTCTTCCATCTTACACCCCGATCTATCCTTCTATCGGTTTGCATGTCAAGACTAACCATAAAAAAAAACTTAACGTTTTAAACCAAAACCCACCTTTTTGCTTCGGGTTTGGTTCGGATCGTAGATCTGGATGTGTTCTTGCTATTCGAAGGCACTTGAACTCCAAAATCTTCCTTACTTTTGCTTGGATCCGAATCCGAAATGCTAGAAAGAAAGTGTGTGTTTTCTAGTGTGTGTGTGTTGTGTAAAGAAACGGTGAAAGGATGGGGGGTGGCCTTATATAGGGATCCATGGGCCCCACCATCCACCTCCATTCCAATCTTATCCAAACACAAACACGCACACAACCAAACTAACAACACACCGATAATAATAAAACTTTCCATTATTTATTAATTCTCAAAATACGGATGTTACAATAGGACTGCCCTTCTGAATGAGGTTTGTGCCCGATGCCTGTCTATTTCTTTATGGGTGAACTTTTTATATGGGCAGCCGGCCAGGCTATATGTGGGAGATGACCACATTTGGTCCACCACTAGGGTTCAGCAGGGGGACCCTTTGGTACCTCTTCTTTTCGCTTTAGTTCTGCACCCTCTTATTCATCTGGTCCAGAATTCTTGTAAGCTCCTCTTCCATGCTTGGTACCCAGATGATGGTACAATTATTTGAGACACTAAAGAGGTTGCTAAAGCTTTAGATATTATTAGGGCAGAGGGCCCTCGCCTGGGCCTTGATCAAACATTAAGAAAACAGAAGTATTTTGGCCGTCATGCAATGTGGTTAGGGTGCAGGAGGGGGTGTTTCCCTGTGAGATTGCAAGGCCAATGTTAGGTGTGAAACTCCTTGGGGGAGCCAGTAGTCAAGATGCGGAATTCATTAGCGGACTTGCTATTAAAAGGGCTTCGCGGGCTGTGGAACTGATGAGCCATCTCCCACGTTTGCGGGACCCCCAATGTGAGCTCCTTTTGCTTTGCTCATGTATGGGAGTGGGTAAGTTGTTGTTTGGCCTCAGAATGTGCCAACCTGTGTTTGTAGGGGAAGCTGTTTCTGTTTTTGACAATGGCCTTTAGGAGGCGATTGAGGACATCGTGGTTTGTGGTGGTGCCTTTTTTGGAGAATTTCAATGGAGGTTGGCATCACTTCCGGCTCGTTTTGGAGGTTTGGGTTTATGTTCAGCTTCAGACGTATATGCGTTTGTGACCTCGAGGACACAATCTTGGAAATTGCAAGACCACATCCTTCGAGATTGTGGTATTGATGAGTTTGACTCTGATTATGGGAGTGCGATAGATCGGTTGCACATTCACTTCCAGAGTTTGATATTAGCGGTTTCTCTAATAAAGACACCACCCCACCTAAAGCCCAACATGCTTTGGCGAGTGCCCTTTATAGTGGAATCATCCAGAGTCTGGAAATGAAGTTTAATTTATCCTCCCGTCAGAAAGCGGTGTTTGAATGCCTTCGGGCTCCCCAGGCTCAAGATTTCTTAAATGTTATCCCTATTGAAGGATTAGGCCAACATATGTCGGCTTTGGAATACCTGACCATCCTTAAGTATCGGCTAATGATCCCTTTGTTGCCGGTAGATGAGCCAAACCCAGTTTTCCGCAAGGTTTGCTTGGATTCTTTTGGCAAACATGCGGTTCAGTATAAAGAGTTACCCGGGTTTAAGTACAGACATGATTTGGTGAGGGATATTATATGCGATGTTTTTAAACGGGCCGGAATTTCAGTTAAAAATGAGGCCCCGTAAACTTTCTTACGGATCCTCTTGAAGGAAGATCTACTTTACGACCGGCCGATATTCTTGTTTTTGGGTGGGTAGGGGGAAACACGCTTGTGTGGAACTCACAGGAGTGTCCCATTTTGTTGGTCTTAGGGACAATGGATTTGTAGCAGGCCAGGCAGCATTGAAGGCGGCATCGGGCAAGGTTGTTAAATATGAGAAAGCTTGTTTGGAGAATCAACACGTGTTTATCCCCTTTGCCTTTGACACATTTGGTTTCTTAGCTCCGGATTCCATGGACCTTCTGAACAGAGTTCAGAAAGTCGAGCTTAGTAATTTATCGGCCCATAAGAGCCAAAACTTTGTTTTTAGTAGAATTAGATTTACTATCCAAAAGGGCGTTGCGGCGCAGCTTGTTGCCCGCTTACCTGCCACTTCATTGTAAATCATTGGGTTGTTTAAAATGTCATGGTATTTATATATGTGTGATTGGTTATAATGTGATAAAACTAGTACATAAGTTATATTTTTTCTTATAGGTTATGAAAATATTTTATTTTTATAAGATTGCATCATAGCTCGTGTTTCATATGTTATTAATTTCAAAGTAAGCAACTAATCATCAAAGTTGTGGTATATGATCTTAAGTTATAAACAAGAATGGATTTAGGTAAACATTCACTTATAGTATATGACACCACATGTGTCATACTCCCTAAAACTCATTATAAAATTACTAGAATTTTTGTAAGAACTTGAAAATATAAATGAGCATTACTCCATCATAATTACTTCTTAGTTGATGTTATGTGATGAAAAGATTATTTATACAAGTTGAATATAACAATTTCCATTATCAACCCTCAAATATGCTCTTATAGTAACAAGATTGTCAAAGAATTTAAAATGTATGAAATAACCATCATGAAAGTTGCGTGGTTATAATTCATTCCTTGAGGTTAATATGATGATTGGTGTAAAGGTCATGATCATGGTATATGAGGAAATTCTAATAACCTTTGCGTTGATAATAAGATCAACCATGTTACTATTAACCACAAGATGTGACACACTAAGTGAGTGATTATACGAGAATAAAACACGGGAATCGTATTTTAACAGGAATGTTTAAAATGATGATATACTATTCTCTCGTATTTTCTGTCGTGTATTATACACACACGAGTTATACTAAAACATATATGATCATAAGCTGAAAAATTATGGATCGTGATTGTTTATTATATTGGCTTGACCGGTTAGACCATCTGAGTCATTGATGATGTGAAAATATTGAAGGACTAGAAAATTCTTCATGGTAATTAAACATACAACGTGCGTTCTCAAGGAGAAGTTAATTATTAACCAACTAAGTTGGGTATAAATTTCTAATATATTATGAAAATGACAAAAGGATATTTATATCCACCATTTAGTGTTTTTAAAATCGATGCATCGTCTAAATGGTTATCAAATTCACAACCTGAAGTTTGCGTGACTTGTGAGTTAGCTGATAACAAGCATAATATTCTATACTATTTTGATAAATGCGGTGATCTTAATTCCCATTTTAGTGATGATTATTGGAAGAAATGTTAAAGTACATGTGACGAATGTTTTTAAAAAAATCCTTTTGCTTTTGTCGAAGACGATGTACAAACGTCTACGATTGATTGCAAATCCAATAATCATGAGAGCAAAATTTCATATGTAAGTCGGAACATGTGTTTTTACAAGATGTAATATTAACACATCAGGCCAATAAGTGATAATACATTCTCCCTACTACAATTGGTTTTCGGTTAGGAACCAAATACTTCCATTTATAGTTTTAAAAGTGCAATATACATTGTAATTACTCCACCATAATGCACAAGTATGGGACCTCAAGTAAGGTTGGAAATATATGTTGGATATGAAAAGGTATTGATAATTATGTATTTAGAGTTATCAACGTGGGATTCGTTTACGACTCAATATTGATTTTTTACTTAAACAAAATAATATTTCCAACATGAGGGGGAAATTAGAAGCAGTTGGAAAATTAAAAAGTTGTAACGAATTATTATTATGCTTATGTCATATTGATCCTCAAGTTTTTAAAAAATGTAAACCAATAGTTCAAAAGATAATTCATATACAAGAATTAGCGAATTAACTACCAGATGCATTCACTGACCTAAATAGAGTGACAAGCTAAGTCATATATAACAACTACTGGTGCTCCAATAAATGTTATTAAAAGGATAACCATACATTGGTGATGAGTTTATGACACGACTGAAGCGTGCTAGACTATTCGATTCAAAGAATAAAAATCCTCGAAAATTGAGCAAGTAATGAAAATGGTCAAGTCAAGGTATAATGAAAGATTTTCTTTAAGAGACGATTGACATGATGGTTCTAAAAGAGAACCTCATGTACCTGAATATGAAAGAGATCTCAATAAACTATATCATGTCTTGAAATATATGGAATCGAAACAAAATCGACGTCGATAATAAATATGTACATAATATAGCGCTTGAATAATGAGGATCAAGAAATAAGTTCTGCTGAAAATGAGATATTAAATGATTGGCCAAAATGAAAAGATGCAAATAATGCAGAATTGCATTCTCTCATGAATTTATTAGTTTTAGACAAGTGTTCCATACAACTAAATGTTGTAGCATTATGCGATATAAAAGAGTTTTTTGTGCGAAAGCATAATAAGAAAAACATTATGCAAGTTAAGGCATAATTGGTGGCATAAAGATGAGGAAATGTATTCTTTAGTGGTGGATGCAATATAATTTAATCAGGTAATACAAAAGAGAATTGATATGCATCTAATCTTAATTAAAGCAAAACACTATGGACACATGACATCTTTTTAAAGTGTCCACATAGGATGACACATAAGCTATTTCCAAAATTAAACCCTATTTAAATTTATTAAATTAATTTGCTACATTTATTATTACTTTTAAAATTACTAAATTAAATTTTCATTAACTCTCATTTAGTGTGATTTATAAAAATAAAAAAACGTCTAAGCTTATTTATTTATTACGTCTTTTAAACTAATTTTTAAGTATTTTATTTCAAAATATTGTTATTATAAATATCCTTTTGATTTACGTAAAACAACTAACATACGCATAAACTATTAAAAGTCTCTTTTTGAGCGTGTGTACATATAAATACTCAGAATTTGTCTTATTTGAAAAATTAGTTAAACTTGGCTTGACTATTGATTTGTTTTACCATTTTAAAACCTTAAAGTTATCCTTTAGTACCATTCAATAATTAATATGGGAAACCCACATATATTGTGTTCAATGAGATATTTGAAGGTTTATGAACAATTTTTGTATTTAACCGTTTTTCAAATTTATATATAATGTAATATTTAATTTCATATATAAGAAATTGTTATACAATCCTAAATTATACCATGTATATAAACATCTATTTTATTGATGTTATATTCTTTATTCAGCCCGTGTATTACACGGGTTAGTAACCTAGTAAATATTATGGTAATGAAATTTATCCTTGAAGGATTTAAATTGCAAAAATCATATGAAACTAGTTTTATACCCGTCCGGTGGCCGGGCAGTTTAATATGATGTCATAATCATATTAATATACATTCTATAAAAATTAGTATTTATTTAAAACGATATTTTAACATAAACTACAAACCAACTGATCCATCGATTTGATCTATGATTTCCTTTTATCATTATTACCTAACAGTTTTGACTTTTAATATTCTTTCTAACCAATCTGATATCTTCACATAATTGGCAGCCATAACTTATTTCAACTTAATTTTTGGTCAAAAACTTTTTTTTTACCAAACCAATTTAATGTTTTATAAACGCCCATATTAACTTGAATTCATTTTGGATATAACTCATTTTGATCAGAAGCAATCTTAATACTTAGTCTAAAATGATCTGAAATCATTTTACTTTCAACCCATTCTAAACCAAAACGATTTTGAGCAATTAAAAGCCAAACCTGACAAACCCGTTTTGCAAGACTTTCATGATTAAGAGGAGAGAAGCCATTGGAAAACACAAATTAACCAACACGAGTCGACCTTAAACCATTCAAACTAAACACACCATAACAAATCATTCCCAATTGTATTCAATAGGAAAAAGATTAACCATTTGTTAAAGATATAAAAACTAATATAAATTAGTGAGCGTATTGCCATAATTGGGTTATAACCTAAGTGTGAATAAGTATTATAACCTTATCAGCAAAATTGCTTCCAGGATCCTCTTGATCAACATTCGCCTGCCTATTTTTTTAGCTTTACAATTCCTTCTTTAATTTCTTTATATCACCTACACTCGACATCCATTTTATCCCAAACTCTTTGGCTCTGTCAAAGTTATTGATCAACCGTTATTCACCAAGAACTCTGCTTTGCATCCCAACAATAAGTCATTCCTAAGTATGCTCATTGCTCACCAGCTAGAACCATCTTTAAAATCACACAAACATCCTTTAAAATGAGGCCCGAAATGAAATATAGACTAATGATTTGCTCTTGTTTTTTCTTTTACCCGGTTCCTGTATTTTTGGTTGTCTTCCATTATTGTAAAGACTGACACTATAAAAAAAATATATATTTAAGATTATCATACCGTCCACCCGCAACAATTGAACTAACCTGGAAAAACATAAACATGAGATATAGTCAAAATGGATATATAAAGCAAACGAAGAAAATGAAAATATAACATTAAGATCTGTGTAGTGCCTTTGAAAACAGCATCATATATGACACCAGAGTAATAATAACAATGAAGTCCTCTTGCTAAACTCAAATCAAGAACCACTTTGTTCACACATCTTGCATTGTCCAAAGCTTGGAATTTCTCTAAATCACTCAAAGCTTTAATTTGATGAATTGTTTTTCAGAAATTCACTTCCTTCTTTTTTAAATTCTGATGATAACTTCTAAGTTCTAACGGTTCTCGGTTCTCCACCATTTCAGCATTTAACCCCTTCTCTACAATCTAATAACAATAAGTAACAGATGGAATAATAAGAGTCGTAAATTTTAAATCAAATCACCAACCAGTTTATTTTTAATTTGCTCAAAAGATTGCTTGCCTAGTTTGTCAATAGTAAAGCAAACAGTTGTAACTTGTAAATGTTTGAGATGGCATGTGTAACATCCTAAAATTTTAATTATAAATAAAGAAAGTTATGTCTAGTGATTTCACATTGTTAATTATTTAATGTCGGGTAAGGAGGGAGTTGGGCTTAGATTGCGTAAGATGGGTTAAATGAGAATGGGCCTCGGGTCCGTGGGCTTAGAGGGATATAAATATCCCATCCCAAACCCAATCTTTCATTTCCACCTTCTTTCTTCACACACTCAAAACACACACATTCTAACCGATCAAGATTCGAAGCCGAGACCCGAGATTTTGTTGATAGATCTGAGTTGGTAAGGTAAGAACATATCCACCAAAGCTAATATTACTGAAAATGGTTAGGATTGGATGGGTTAACCGGACCCGAAACCCAAACTGCCCAAATCGGACCCCTAAAACGTCGATTTTAGGCCGATTTGATGGTTGGGATTTGTAGGCGCCGATCATACGATTCCGTGGGTACCAAAATCGAGTTATTTGGCTAAGAAACGAAGGATTTATGGGCAAACAGATCTGCAGCGCGATAACTTCGCCTGCAAGATTAAGTTCGCCTTCAAGCGTAACTTCGCCTTCAAGCGTAAGTTCGCCTAAGGTTTAACTTCGCCTGAAGCCAAGTTCGCCTAAGGTTTAACTTCGCCTGAAGCCAAGTTCGCCTAAGGTTTAACTTCGCCTGAAGCCAAGTTCGCCCGAGGTTTAACTTCGCCTGAAGTGAAGTTCGTTTAGAAAATAAATTAAAAACCTAATGGAAAATGTGTTAAGGCAGTTATCGAAAATAAAATTTTTCCAAGCTGACCTGGCAGCTTAACCCCAGCCAGGGGCTCTGCCCCTTGGACCCCGCTAGGGGCTGCCGCCCCTAGAACCCCGCTGCCAGGGGCGCTGCCCCCGGACCCCCGTTCGTTGTGGGTCATATATAGATAGAAATACAAAACGAGTAGTAGTAGTTAATTGATATGTGTAAATATTATACAGTTAGCCGAGCCCAGTTAAAGAAAGGAATTACGATCAACGGCGAGCGTAACAGGATCTATGTGAGTTTCTAGCCCCATTCCTTGTTATGTTTTCGGGGCTGTGTGCATACTTGATGTGTTGTTAATACATTTATCCTAAGTGATAAGTGTATGCCATATGTGATATATGTGATATGTATGAATGATTGCTTGATGGTACGTGAACGATCTTCGGATATTGCACGTACTGTCAGGTTGTAACGTTATAAATATGGTAAGTATGATATGTATGTTTATGTGTATGAACGTAATAAAGTTAATAAAAGAAGGAAATGACGGTTGTATGGTTGTATGGTTACGAAAAGGGTACCGAGCCCTAATAATACTCGAGGTATGATGTATGGTTGTATGGTAACGAAGAGGGAATCGAACCCTACTAATATTCGAAAACAAGGGACCAGACCCTCATAATATCTGTGATGTTAGGGACCAGAACCTTATAATATCTGTGATGTTAGGGACCAGACCCTTATAATATCTGTGAGGTTATAGGGCGAAAGGCTCTTTAAAACGTATGATTATGAATGTAAAAAAAGTATGTAAGTAAGATTGAAGGTATGAGTACTTATGTGTGTATGAAAGAAAGTTATGAGGTTAAGTACGTATGTATGTAAGAAGGTATTGTATGGTATTGTATGATTAACTAGAACTCACTCAGCGTAGCTGACTTTTAGTATGCACGCAGGTGAGTAGGATGAGACAGCTGGCTTGAGTGGAGGACACATGGCAGAAGACTAAAGCCTGGCATCTGAAGATCTGATATGTTTTATAAGTTATGTTTTGATTTTGAAAGACAAGAGGAATGTTTTAAGACATGATTATGAATTGATATGTAATGTTTTATGAAAGTTTTATATTCCGCGTAAAGTTTTTAATTAACTCTGATATTTAGAACTGTGTTTATGAGTAAATCCAACACGAAAGTAGGGCTACCGGTAACGGGGCCTTACAGCATGCCACATATCTCCAACAACATTCCATCTAGTAACTTTCTGTGGTTCATCTTTATCTGCAGGCAAAAGTAGGGAATACAATTTCAACAATTGAAGAAAATAAACACATCACATAAGCATAAAGACTCTGAAGTGATCAACAATTTGATGTTGTCAGTACCTTTAAAAGCCTTATGGCCTTGATCCAAAAAGCCCCTAGCTATTTGCCACCGAAAGAAATCGATGGACTCCTGATTATCAATATTTTAAGACAGATGCAATCATGATTAGAAAAATAACCTACTTGAATATGTTCGTTTAGATGACTCAATAAATGCATTATTAATTACTGTCAGGCTCTATATGCGCCGGAAACAGGAAATCTTCACTGCTTGCTCCTCCACATCTTCATTTACATAACCATATAAAGCAAAATCACAATAAAAGCACCTAATCAGCCACAAGTCAAATAACAATTGGAGATACTACAGACCAGACCTGCTTTGATTACATTCCACGCCACAGCAGAAGGAAGAGCAATTTCGTGGTAAGCATCCGTAACTGTTTTTATTTAAGAAATGAAATTGTGATAGGAATTGAGGAAGAAAGAGTGTTAAATAGGGAATGAAAACCCTAAACGTGGGAGAGAGGATACTGGGAATGTCGTCGGAGAAAACGGAAGTGGAACATAAAACCGCAAGCTATGTAACTAATGGTAACCTCTGCTTCTAGAAGAAAGAAATTACAGGACTTTAAACAGTCCAGATTTCATCTCATACCAATCTAATAGTTATAATTCATTCAAAAGTTAGTTTTAGTGACCAGGAACAATATATTATATAATAAGTTCTATATATTGCAATCTATAAATTTGAGGTTAAGTGCATGAGGTAAACATCTTAAGTATGCAATTCCTATGCATCAATAAGCATATGGTGATATTCAATAAATTATGCACAATAATGGTATAATATGAAATGATAATTATATAATATGGATGGCATATTTGAATATGACATAGAAAATAATGTGGTAAATAGATGCCAAATTCTTGAAGAGTAAATTTGTATACATGATTGGTCAACATGGAAGGAAGTTCATGACGGATTGTAAAAACTCTCGAATAGTTTATTGTATACATGATTAGTCAACATGAAATGCAGTCCATGACATATTATATGTGCATAGAACATTTAAACTAAAAGCTCAAGAAATTTATTATGTGAAATTAACGAAGTTTTATACGTGGACTACAAATTCTGAGTTAGAAATGATATAATCAACTCGGTGATCATCTCATGAAAAAGATATATGAAAATGATGAATTTGATCCATGTGTTGAATATTTTAATATTAAATCATTGATATCATGTTGATGATTGCATTGTATCTCATAAAGCGATGGTATGCGTGTAGAGCATTTATATAGTTATATTTTTATACCAATCAAACTTCATCTAGAAGATGTTGGAACATTTAATACGAATGAAATTCATCACATATAGAACAAATTATCCTTATTCTAAATATAAATTCTTGGTCAAAAAGTACCACAGTTTATTGCAATTGATGCAATATTTCTTGATAGTTATACTTAACTATACATATTATTTATTTACATTTATTGATAAGATATATTGTTTGTTTCAAGTGAAGAGACACCCAGATGATTTTATATTTTGATACATGTTTTTGATACATGCAAGGTATGAAATATATAAGTTTACATTTTGCTAACCTATAAAAAAAGGTTTGGTTAGCCGTATTGATGCAGGGAATGCAATATAACAAAGTTATGGATTTTTGTGGTACTTATTTACAAGATGGCGCACTACAAGTTACTTATTTACAAGATGACGCACTATGATGTGTGTCTAATAACCCTATAATAATGACCCTCACAACTAAGCTTTAATATTAAAACAAAAATCCTAAAACCACACACAACCGGCAAGTGTACCGATCGCAAGTAGTATAAACCTAGGAAGTCCGAGTATCGAACACGTGGACACGTAAGACGCTAACGATCACTAACCCTAAACAAGACCTACCTTAGAATAATATTATATTGATTTTTGATTTCTTTTAACTTAACTGAACTAACTGGACTAACTAACAAAACTTACCAAAAATAGAAAACTTAATAGGGAACTAACTGTGTTAACTTAGTATGGAGAAAAACGTCTACCTAGGTCTGAATCAAATTGTAGGCCTAACAAGCTAATGGATTGAATGACTTCAAGACACCGGTCCCTACAGATGACACGACTAAGGATCGCTCGGGCTCACTAGATCACCTCTCGGTCTCACTCAACAAGCCTAAACTACTCAAAATCGCCTAAAACGACCAAACCGGGAAACAATTGCTAACGTGTTCTAATGAAGGATCACCTCTCGGTCTCACCAACACTCGACCCTAATGGAAATGAATACTACACAACCAAGGATAGAGGAACAGTTCAACTTAAATCAAAATAGATCAACTAGTCGCTCAAAACACCTAAACCTGACAAGAAACGAACTCGCTCTCGCGCAATCCTTATTCTAGCATGCAAAGGTAATGAGACAACCCTAACTTCCTATCAAACACTAACAAGAATCATCATTCCTAGGTAGAACTAACAAGTTTAGCCAAGAATCATTTTTGGACAGCAGCAAACAATTAATAAACACATCATTAATCCCACACCAAACATCTTAACAATCATCCAATGATCAACAATAATCAATAACAATTCAATCTCTCAAGTAATTGCAAAACAATTCAACAATTAAACAAGAAAATCAAAGTGTATGAAATGAAAAAGATGTAAGGATATGGATGTTTCCGGGGCTGTTCTTGCTGTAAAAAAACGATGGGGATTCAATCCCGAGGCTTGGTTCTTGTGTCTTCTTCCTTCCCTAGCCGCCACAACCTTCAAACCCTAGCCGAAAAAAGATTTCTTCTTTGCTTCCTTCCTGCTGCCTACTGCGATCGGCTGCTGTTCCAGCCCCTCTAGGGTTTTTTTATTTTTTATATATTATAATATAATGTAAGATTTGGGCCTCCATGATGCATACGGGCCTTGAGTTTTTACTTGAAAACGTATGCGTAAAAGGCTCGTAAACTACTCTAAAAGCTTGGTTTCTTTCTTTCTTTCACCCAAAACCTACAATATGAATAAAATTATGTAAAACATATCTAAAACAAGTTAAAACACATAAAATGTAGATAAAATGTGCGGAAAATACGTGTGCTTTACAACACATCACACTACAAGTCACTTATTTACAAGAAGAGGCACTACATGTCTTACATGAAGATATTACATCATTCAACCGAATAAGAAAATGTATACTACAAGAACAAGTGGTTATCAACTCCGAAGTCTTAGATAAACTTTCACAAAATATCAGAACCCGTCACTTAAAGGATGTATAAATGAGGGGGGGTATTATACGCGTTGCACTCTTTTTCCCTTAGCTATGGCTTTTATCCCACTGGGTTTTCTTAGCAAGGTTTTTAATAAGCCAACATCACTAAGCGTATTTCATTATATGGATAGTCAAGGGGGAGTGCTATGAATGCACCATAATGTAGTGACTCTCCACATTCATAACCCATACCTTTCATTATGTTTGTAATAATGTTATAGCCTATAAATAGTGGCTCTTGTATTTGGTTTTTGGGATATCTCAATGAATAAGAACTTCTCCCCTTTCTCTACTTCTCATTTTCTCTATACTATATGATAAATATGATAAAATGCATATTCGGTGTAGTTAATAGGTCGTTGTTTCACAACACTTTTGATACAATATATAATTGTATAAAATTATTAGTTATTAAGATCAATTTGGTCTTTTAGTCACCAATGCCTAATTGCCTACACATTCTCAAAATATAAATACAACATTGGTCCCTCAACTTTAATAACTTTTAATTAATTTAAGGAATAGTTACATATACCTCTAATTCAAAACTAACTACCCAACGGCCTTTTTATCAATTTGGTTGTATAGTTTGGCTTTTCGTAATCAATTTTAGAATATGACACATAGTTTGTATTATTTGATTTAATAAACATTTGTTCAAATGTACAAATACTACTATACACCATATTTGTTAAAAACGAGTATGACGCTGAAAAATGCCATCATCGCAGTATAGCATGGACACTATGCTAGTAATATAAAGTACATAACAATGTCGGCATTCAACATGATGGGTTGTATAGTGTGCAATACAAGACGGTCTCCGAGAATCATTTAAAAGTTTTAGGCTGCTGGTAAGGAAAAAATTGAGCCTTAATTAAAAGAATCTTTTTTACTAGGTTTAAACAATTATATTTTTAAATGGTCTTATTGGATTATGATTTGGGTTTTGCAATTATTTTTTATTAAAATAGGCTTAAATGAATTTGGTAATTGGGTTTTAACATTAACAATACATATTTTATTCAGTATATATACACTAGTAAAAGCCCATGTGATGCGGTCGCCAAGACACAATACATGGTACTTATTTTCTTTTAGTTTCACTGCTGTCGTGATATATTACAGAGCAATTTGGTTGGTTTCATATTATAGGGCAATACATTATGGGGCAATACAACATGCTATAAAAGACATGGAATAAGGCAAAACGTTATACGGCAAAACAACATACTACAAAAGAAAGTAGAGTACATAGAAACAGCTGGAAGGCATCAACAAACCTGTTAGAAGTTTGGTCGAATGACACGTCGAACTGCACAATGTTCACCATTCAGAATACATATATAATTGGTAATATTTAAGTAACAAAAAGTTTGTTGATGATCATGTGTTAATACAGCAGGAACAAAATGTTGTGTCCCGGCCCATATCGATGTAAGATCAAAATTCTCTCTTAAAACCCCTGTACTTAGCGAAGGCTTTTTAACTTCAACAATTAAAGCACACATATTATTTCCTAACTATAAACAGCCTAAAGTCTCCGAGAGTAAGTGTTATGTCAAAAGTTTTAAGTAGTGTAAAGAGGTTTTTAGTAAGACAAAATATCAAAACTAATCCTTTATGTTTAAACGTTTTTTCAATAGACATCCTTTCGCAAAAGAAATGGCATAAAACATACTTCATGTTACGTCCTTTAACACTAACCCAGCTAAATTATTTTGATAAATATGGACATGTGCCTTGCACATGAGGCACTTTGGTAATTCACACATTTATTTAATAATTAAAACTAAAAAATAGATATACCTCTCTCTCTCTCTCTCTCTCTCTCTCTCTCTCTCTCTCTTCCTTCTACAATCCATCATCACCAACCCATCTTCATCCAAAACCAACAGCCATCACCAGTTGCCGCATGACGCTATCACGCACAAACTGCCGCCGCCATCGGAACCTGTAACCCAAAATAAACTTCTACAAACCCAATTACTATAACAAATGCCAACAACCTTACATAGAACACCACCACCGATATCTAACACCACCTTCTACCGTTTAATACCACCGCATCACCATCGCCTCCAAATAATTTTATTTTTGCTGCTGCAACTTCCACCAGTTCTTGGTTAAAACTATTAAATGCCGCCAAATTATAAATCCTAGAAATCATTCAAATAAAAAATTCATGTTCATTAACGAATTGCGAAAAATCTTTTAGGGCTTCTGTTCCGTATTCAAAAGTGTAATTGGCTTACATCGATTTGATCAATTGGCGACCGGTATTGCCGTCGGAAGAATGCAGTCGGATCTGATCAGAATTCAAAGTTCTTCCTCGTTATAGTTTGTGAAGATGCAGCCGGATCTGAGCCGATGCAGGGCCACCGCCACTCGGTAAGATCTGAAACTGCTTGTTGAGGGTGAAGTCGATACCGGCGGTGGTGTTGGAGATGGAGTGCGTGTGTGTGTTGGAGATGGAGATGATGATGATGATGCTTGAATTTACAGTTGGAACATAAACCAAAAATGGTTGGATGGTGAAGATAGGGAGGGGACGGTGGATGGTGTGTGTGTGTGTGAGAGAGAGAGGTAGGT
This sequence comes from Bidens hawaiensis, assembly GCF_021521415.1. Taxonomy (NCBI): domain Eukaryota; kingdom Viridiplantae; phylum Streptophyta; class Magnoliopsida; order Asterales; family Asteraceae; genus Bidens; species Bidens hawaiensis. Next base: position 405,550 of record NW_027492726.1, on the reverse strand, counting down.
TATATGTATATTGTTTTTTTTATTGAAAGTAAAAGTATTTTTATTGTTAAACTACCAAATCTTTAAAGGGGTGAAATGACTCCACTACCCTCATGTGCAAGGTACGTGACCAGATTTAACGAAAAAATTTAACTCAGTTAGTGTTAAAGGATGTAACGTGCAAAGGATTTGAAACATGAAGTCTGTTTTATGCCATTTCTTTTACAAAAGGACGTCCATTAAAAAACGTTCAAACATAAAGGACTAGCTTCTCTATTTTGTCTTTTAGTAACCTTCTTTAAAGTTGAAAGCTTAAAAATTTATCAAAACATTATGGTAAAACAAAATGTGAAAGGTATAGAGAATTTAACTAATGAAAAAAAGCATGCCTTCTACACAACATAGTAACATAAACATACAAATGAAAAAAACCTTAATGCTTAAAGCTCGCTACTCTAAACAAATGTTATAAGTTTTTCTTTTATACAATAAAGTAGCATTAACAAACAAGTCAAAAAACCTCACTACTTAAACATGGTCTACCCCTTTAGTACAAGCTGATGATCCAAATTCAATTATCTGAAATAAAAAAAAATTACATAAAAATAGAGATTGTGCAACCAACAACCAAACATTTATGGAAAGAATTTCAAACAGACGTCAACTTCAAGAAAACCGCTTTGTTACTGCACTCACTACCTAATTAAGCATGTTTAATCTAAACCACGCCCCCTTCCACAACAACCGCTCCCATGACCGCAACCTACAATTTGCTTCCCCAGCAAAGCACCCGCAAATATCGTCAAGATTAAGTTCGGTTCATGAGTAGCTTGTCATGCTCGAGTTCAATATGTTGTGCTTTGATGATGATTACCGCCTCATGTGTATCCTTCATAAATATTTTAAACTTTTCATAAAAGATTAAAAATTATAATCAAACACAAAATTAAAAGGTACTTTGTCATGAAAAATACCATTGGTGGTGTTTTGACGATGGTTACCACCTCACGTGTCTTCTTCATAAATATTCAAAACTTGTCAAAAATAGCTTACTTGATCCAGGTTTCTTCACCTCTCTAACAATGGGAGTCATCCCGCCCTTGTAACCTAAAAAAATCAGGTTGCTTGCAGGGTTTGGTTGCGTCAGCTTGGAGAAAGCCTTCACAACAAGATATAAATAGTTTACTTAGGTAGTGTTTGATATGCATGAATGACAGACGAAATAGAATAGACCATTATGATGAAATGAAAAAAAATTTGTTTGGTTGGTCAATAGAATGGAATCACCCATTACCATTTCTATTCCATTTCCCTTAAAACACCTCAAATTTATTCCATCCACCCCCTTGTTTTTTTTCCATTCCATCCCACTTTCACACTATGTCACCTCCATCATTACCCATTGCCCTCTCACCGCCCTCCCACCACTATTACCCGTTGCCCTCTCACCACCCATCACCACCGCCTTCGCCGCCCGCCACCACCCACCACCTCCTCCGCCACCGGCCACCACCATCCTCCGCCGCCCGTCACCACCACCACCCACCTTCGCCGCCACCACCCAACACCACCTACCAGCGCCGGTCACCACCACCACCAACCATCGCTCCCGCCATCACCACCACCGCCCACCTCCGTCAACGCCACCACCACCCACTGTTAGCACCACCTGCCACCACCAACAATCGCTCTTGGCTCCCGCCCATCGCCACCGCCTCCCACCACCATTACTACTCGTCGCCCATCGCCACCGCCGCCCACACAATTACTACTCGCACCACCACCATCCCACCGTCACTCACTACCATTTTTATCTTATTCTAGCTTATTCTAGATTATCAGAAAATAAAGACTAATAATTCATTTCATTCCTACGTGGTAACCAAACATGTCAATGGAATGGTAATTATCAATTCCATTACCCCGTCCATTCCATTACTTCGTTCATTCCATTCCATCGCCCATTCCATTATCTCATACCAAACAGACCCTTAATACAACTTAATTCAATGTATTATCAGCCAATATATATTTTGTCAATTCGGTCTTGTTCAAATACCTTGATCCTAATTTCATGTGTGAATCCTGCAAAAAGTCAAATGCAAGCTAATCTTATAGAACACAAAACGCAGATTCTCATATTCACCATGCGTGTGACACGAATCCTCTACCTGCAAATATTTAACCAATGGCTATTTTGTAATGAATATATGTATGCTGCAGAATCTAATCTAACACAAAGCGAATTAATAGTGTAACAGAAACCAAAATGACATACCTGTAGATCGAAGGTTGAAATCAAGACCGGAAAGTCGCGATTCGATGAAACTGGAACCCTGAATCGTAGACATTGAACAACTTTAACAAAAAGTTTTAAACAATCCAGATTCGCGTCAAGTATTGTATCAACAAAAACTCACAAGACAAACTAAAAGGAAATGACTCCTTTTCCAATTGCTTTGAGATTAGTAGCAACTTCTAATCAACATCCCTTTTTACAACGTACAACCAGCAGAAAAAATAGTGGAAAACGTTAGTTAAAATAAATAAAAACTAAACTAAGAATTGTGTTTATACAGTATGCAAAACATATCTGCATGGAATATAAGGGAACCCATCAAACATTAGCACTTCAATTATTTGTTCATCTATTTAAATTTATAAGTTTAAAGATGTTATTGGTATAAGTATACGCATGATCTTATATAAGCAGTCGCCTCTATTTGTGGATTTGAGTTTACTCTTAGCATACTCGGGTAAAACCCAGAAACAAGTTTTGCTAACGTGTTTGACCCATTTATTTATGGATGTGTTTATGTGACAATGAGTTAAACTATTCGGGTAATCTTATCCTAAAGTTTAAATGTTTAAATATAAACTTGAATATTAAACAAAACTGAATCATTAAACATTACTCCCTCCGTCGCATTAAAAGTGCCCATATTTCCTTTTTTATTTGTCTCATTACAAATGTCCGCTTTCAAAATTTATTAGCCAATTTTCAAATTTACCCTTAAACACACATAACTAGTATTAATAAGCAATATTGATGGACCCAATTTCCAAGTACATTATTGTCATTTGGTAAGCAAAAAAAGTAATTATTCAATCTACCTTGAACTTTGTTTTTTCGAACCATAACACTTAAAGGGTGACGAAGTGAGTAAATAATAATAATAATAATAATAATAATAATAATAATAACAACAATAATAACAAAGATATCTAAAATACCAATATGTAGCACATCAATATAGTATACTTTCATCATATTTGAAGCAAATTACCCAAAAGTTTATTGTTAAAATTGAGAGATTACCAATAGCAATAATGCAATATCAAGAGCCCTTGGATCTTTAAACATGACAAATGCAGTCTTGTTTTGAATCACTACAACCATCAAGAACAACCAAAACCAAAATTATGACAACCTTAATGATAAATTAATAACAATATAAACTAAAATCAATTAACTCTTTACGTAAATGTTACGTACCAAACCGGTAAATATCATTGTGCTCGATGTCACTGGAAAGGGAGAAAAACTCATGAATCTCTCTCTGTAGCTATATCTGAGAAATGCCCCACTTGTACCGTTTTTGTCACAACAATTAGAAAAACTCAAAACATAAATATCTAAAAGTTACGAAAAATTATTCATAAAAAATCAAATTATCATAGAAATCGTTTCTATATTTTCTGTTGAATAAAATCCTTAGAAATTAGAGCAGTGGGAAGTGTAACGAAATGTATAAATCAATTGCTTCAAAAGGATATATCCTAAATCAAGTAACCCATAGCCTGATGAAGTCAAAGAACAAACATAAAAAATCGATAAATAAGACAAAACAACCCACTTTAAAAATTCCCCCTTTTTCAAAGCTGCTGGTGCTATACTAAGCACCTTGTTCCCATTAAAAAGGAGTTGCTTTCAAATCTTGCACCTATAAGTTTCTGACTATAACCTTTTAAAAGCCAGATACCCAGAGCAAGTTGTGACTTACTTGATCATGTTGTTAGTAGTGTTTTATTGGTGGGGTCATGATAGTTTTCCGGTAACGGTTCTTATGTTTATGGAAGAAAAAAGGTTACTTTTATTTATAGTATTAAAGATTATCATCCGAATCTTTCACGATTACATTAGTAGACATTATCAAATAGTACTTGAAAATCTTGATTAAGATTTAAATTTTAATATTTGTATATATTTCACAATAAAAGTGCATAACAATGTCGACATTCGACACATGGGTTATATTTATATAGCGTGATGCGTATCTATAAACATGTGATACAATGATTTAATGTTGTGGGCCAAAAAAATTAGATAACGGGTCTATTTTCTGTTTAGAAGGGAAGATGATTTAAAAACTAGTTTGTTGGGCAGGCAAAACTAATGGGTTACATTTACACTGGTCCTTTTACAGTTAACTTGGGCCTACTAAAGGTAACTGTTTCTAAGTGTTTGGGCCAGTTTTTCAACGGACTGACAAGCCTGTCTCAAAACCCTGTTATAGGACGTCTTTTTACATTGTTAGTAGTAATGAGTGTACAATGAGCTCCAAGTTTGGTAGGATATTCTAACTTTTTAGAAGTTGCGCCTAATTCAGGATGAAACATTAACAATATAGAAAAGGTTCACGTTTAGAGGAAAACACAAATATGAGCTTTTCATTGAGATCCTCTGCGTCATCAGTTATTCCATCTCAATGAAGGACTTGCACAGGGGAGATGGGGTGCGAGCAGAGCTCATGATCTTTTTAATAGGGATATATATGCGCCGGTGAAACTTGGACGAGAACGTCGAGGAAGGGGGTTATAAAATTTTCGGTGAAAAAAAGAGTAAATTTACACTACCGTGCAAAAAAAGGAAAGATTGGGGTTTTTTTTTTTTTTTTTGGGGGGGGGGGGGTGGCGGCTCTTGCCCTCACTAAGCTTTGCCCATGTATATATGTTCTAATACCTACTTCGGCACCCATAAAATTGGTATGAACTAGGAAAATTTTGAACATATTATGTATCGTATATGCTTAAAATAAACAAAAAATCATGTCGGATATAATCGGGTACACGGGTATATGTTATCTGGGTAATTGAGTCAGATAAATGTGTATATTACCAAATCCCGTACCCGCCCTATACCCGTAGAAATTTTAAAAGTACTCTCTCATGCCCTATTACCCGGCCTTGTACCCATCCTAAATGTTTTGAGTTATGGATATTCACACCAGGTTCGAGTTTCATTCCCATTCCTAGCAGAAGTAAGCCCATGCTGACATGGGATGAGCGAATTAAATTAACACTCGCAAAACTTACACCTCTTTTAAGGACATGATCGGAGACACGAGTTATTAGAGACTTTGAATCAAGGTAACAGACCTTTAAGATAGCGTATAGAGTTATCTCAAATTTTTCTTGAGGCCTTTTTTTTTCTAAACTTTTGTTGTAGCCTTAGTTTTGCCTTTGAAGTATAGATTCGTTAGAAGAGTGCATAGATACTTTCATACTTTCAAAGGATTCTTTTTAACCTTATTCATGTTTCTCTGCTTTTTTCTTTTTTTTCTTTCTATCGCTATTATAGTTTTTTCGTCTTTTTATGTAGTTACATTGTTTTTGTTTACTGCTATTATTTTTACCATCTATTGTTTAGTGGTCATTTTGATTCCTTGTGCTACATCTTATGCTATTTGGATGCTATACATGTCAAGAAAATTATTTTTGGAGCTAGAAATCTTAGCAGAAGCGACCTCATCTTTCAGAATAAAGGAAATATACATCGTGGTATTTTATCGTCCCCACAATGTACCAATAACTTGTTATGAGTGAGAATTTATTATGTATATTTGTATGTTAGTTTGTTAGTTTTTTTGTTAATGTATATCATTACGAGAAAAGAAAATAAAACAAAAAACTATTTACAGATAACTAGATAGCAGATTTATAATAATTAATAAATAGGCCCTGAATTTGTAAAACTACTCACTTATCAATCTTTAAAATTTAAATATATATAAACAAGTGTAAGTAAATGTTGTTTTGTAGTCGGTAACCCACACACTCTTTACCCAGCTCTTAAATTACATAATTTTGTATCGCCTATGAGACTTGAGCTCCAAATATTTAAAAAGACAAAAGTTTATCTAGCACTTTCCATTATTTACACGAAACTAAGTTTCCATGACACCCCTAATCAAATTTGAAAACATTCTTAAGAAAGGAATTTAGTGAAGTTTACATAAAAGCCCCTCACACAATCATAAGTATATTTATCAAAAGGGGGAGCAATAACCATCGTTAAACAAGTTGAACTGAAAACCAATGAAACAAACCGAAAAGCAGTTATCGGTTATTATTTGTATCATCGATTAACCGAGCCACTCATATTTTCATGTATTTCTAGTTTTTATTTATTTCATTTCATGTATTTCATGTTTTATACCACCATTTCATGTATTTACACCACTCTTTCATTCATTTATCTCAATTTCATTTATTTATATATTCATTTAATGTATTTATGCATCTATTTCATGTATTTTTAAGTAAAAATATTAGCCAAAATTGCCACCATTTCATTTCATGTATTTACGCTACTCTTTCATTCACTTATCTCAATTTCGTGTATTTATATATTCATTTAACTTATTTATGCATCTATTTCATGTATTTTAAAGTTAAAATATTAGCCAAAATTTAATTTTGGTTATTAACCGAAATTAACCAACCCGAAAAATTAACCGAATAAACCGACTGACTAACAAAAACCGATTGGTTAATTTGGTTGAGGCTATTAATCAAACCAAACCGTGCACACAACTTCTCTTTGTTTTTTCTTTTTGATTTTTTAAGCATTCTACGTATTCAACATTTGTTCATCTGTCATTAGCTCATAGATTTATCATTCAACATCTTTTCACATAATCCCCCCTCCCTCTCGATCGGCAACGGCATTGAAATTTTTCGCCGTCTTTATCATTCTCCAGTTCATAGATCCACAACATCAATTCTTCAATGTCACTATTTCATTCTCAGTTCCAGATGCCGGCCATTAATAATTATATTTTTTTAACGGCTAATTTGGATTACTAACGTGCCACTGGCCCAGCCGATCATCTCAATTCCCCAAGTACCAGATACCACCCTCAAAAAAAAATTACTAACGTGCCACTGGCCCAACTTGAAACCTTTTATTTGTAACATTTCGGATTTTCTAAACCCGTATTCGTTTGCGTTTAACCTAACCCGAAATATTTTGGGATCTTTATTATAAATTAAAAATCAAAGATTTATAAGACTTTAAGTTTCTAATATTCACTTTAGGTTCTTCATACTTTAAATGATGTTAAATTCTTAATTTATGCATAAAAGATTCATTATTTATCCAATTCTCAAACTATAAGGACTAAAAGCGTCAAAAATCGAATTCCTCTCATTTTGGTCGGAGCACCACGTGTTGGGGTGGCCTAGGCCCACCGCACGGTGCTATGGTGCCTCTGCATAGATCGTTTAAGTTATTTCGTTTCCTAGTTCGTTTTTAGCATGTAAATCGCTTATATTTGGCATAAATCGAGTGAATTAAGGTCCAAGAAAACTAATATAACTAAAATACATGTCCATATACATAACCCCTTGATCAAGAACGAAATCTACAGCTTATTTCATTGATTTAGTCATTAAATACAGATTTGGTTTCCTAATCGAGTGAATTCACTAAAAATAGTTCGTTTTAGTGTTTCCTATATAAACAATCATCATAATCTCTGTCATAAACTTCCTCATACCCTAATATACTAACCCTAGCCGTCACCTACCTCTGGTCATCATCAAATCCTTCGGTTTTTGCATTATTGTTGAAGATACACGCTTAATCGGTTGACTTTGCTTATGCATGGACCTTTGACTCTTCGTTGCGGTTGATTCTTTCACTTTCCGGGTAAGTTGTAAACATAGAAATTGTTCATATATATTCCCTAGTCAATAACCTTCAATCAATTTCGGTGGTTGAAAGGTGTTGACTTGTCAATTCGCTTAAAACTCGTTAAAGGGCAAATCAGTCAACAAGTTTGACTTTACATTTTCTCATACTTCTGGTCGGATTCAATGTTTGGTCCAGAAGACTTTTATTCTCGTAACGAAATTTTAAGACTACGGACCAAAACCTGACTTCTAACTCGCTGTTCGGATTCTAGTCAGTACCAGCTAGCTTAAATTTTAAATTTAACATAACTTGAGTTCTAAATGTCCGTTTGGAATGATTCCAGCGGCAACGAGTTCTTTTTTACTTATATAATCATATCTCAAAGTCTAAGATTCTGATTCGTTTATATCATTTGACGTGTAGTGGATGACTCGCTTATTCGTTAACTCGCTTGTTCGTATTTATAATCGCTTGTCATTAATCTAAGGTGAGTTTGATCATTCCCCTTTTATCTACTATTTTCAAATGTTTTGGGTACATATGCGTACTTACTCATATTTTCTATCATATATTATATACAAAATCGCAAACATAATCATTGTGTGAATATCAATTAAATGCTATTTGCTAATTGTGTAACATCTAGGAAAAACCCATATTTATTTTGGGTTAAAATTGCCAACTTTGAAAGTTGAAGGATTAAAAATAATCTCAAAGATAAGTAAGGGGAAGAATGAGATAAAGAAAAACAAAGCATTATTATGTTAAGGAAATAAGAAAAATCTATCCCACATGGAAAGATAGAAGAAAAGGAAAGCATTCCACATGGGTATAAATAAGGAATGGAACTTTCATCCCACATGGAAACAAATAAAGAAATGGAAGCTCTTTATAAGGAAGCAAGATTCCATAGAAATGTTTTAATGTGGCTAACCACTCTCCATAGTCCTAGCGAAGGGTGCGAAGCACCCGACGCGCACGCGCACGGACACGGACTCGGGCGATGGGCGTAATGTGGTGTTTTGATAGCGCACTTTGATGGAAGTATGGTCAAGAAGTAGCAAGTTATCAAAGACGAGGGGCTAAAAATAAAAATCTGGATTCTGGAACCCATCGCGCTATGCGATGAGCCCAAGCACAGGACCTTCGCACTACGCTATGGTCTATGATGACGCAGCAACAAGTGTCGCGTCAAGGGGACACGTGGCAGACGCTAGGGCTGAGTCAGCAGCCTCGCGTCATCTGCCTGACATCGCGCTACGCGATGCCCTAAGTGAAAGGACCATCGCGCTACGCGATGGTGCCCAAACTCGACTATAAATAGGGGGTTCACGGCACACTCCCATCTCACACCAAAATCACACAAACACACTTTCACACACATAGTTAGCCTCGGGTTACGTGCCGACCTCGTGGAACGTGCCAAACGCCGAAGCTCTGAAGGGTTCAGCTGTAGAACGCGATTTAGAGTAGAAGTGCCGCTCGATCAGCTTTTGATAACTAACTCCGAATACCCGTACGAGGTAGGGGTTTTGTTTAAATATTATTTTATTATTATTATAATAGCTTAGACCATAGTCGGGAGTATAGCCCAAACCTTGATCACTGTTAAATATAATATAGTTTTTCATAAGCAAGGGTTATAGTTAAATTATTGTTTCTTCGCGCTTAAGAAACGTAATCAGTTACATGAAAAGGTTATAGTTAAATAGTATTTCTTAATGATTAAGAAAGATATTATTCATTCACACAGGTTATAGTTAAAGTAATGTTTCTTCTTGAAGAAGAAACCTGGTATAAATGTTTCTTCCTGAAGAAGAAACCTGATATATAATTAATAAATAAACAAAGGGACTAAAGGTCCACACGTTTTATACAAACAAATAAATTATCAAGGTTACAGCTATACAAAACAGACTACGGGGTCTGAAGCTAGATTGTTGATCTAGATATTTATACACATGTTATACTCGTACTATAGGTTCGAGATAACAACCAATCAATCAATCTGAAAGCTGAAAACAGAAACATGAATCAGTAACAGAAATTGATTTACAGACAGAGGTCAGTAACCGAAACTGATCAATATACAGGAATCAGTGTCAGAAACTGATTACAATCATAAAAGGTGAATACGCCCCAACCTTTTACGACTCTTTTAGAGTCTAACTGTTTGCATGGGATATACGAATCCTTAAAACTTTGTATTGCAATAATAAGAAACGGGCATACTCAAATTAAGAGTATACATGTGTCTGGATCCATACATACATGGTGACTCGAATTTCCCCGAGGCCATGCATATCATCAAACATGCCTCTGGTAGTCTACGGGACTGATCAGGGCAATGATATTGTGTATATGATTAATTGTACATGTACTTAGGGAATTGTAACCTAATTGAGTTGGGTGCCTAAAGATGATCATTATCCATCTTTCGGTTCTACTCCGACTACTGATTCTGTTCCTCCCAATTCATCTTCTGCTATTCCTAATTCTTCTTCTTCTGATTCTCTTCCTAATGATCCACATGTTCGAAGGTCTTCCAGAACTTCTATTCCGCCTTCTTACTTGAATGACTATGTTTGTAATCACTCTGATTCTTCTACTCAATGTTTCCGCACTGTCACTAATTCGTGTTCCACTTCTACTTCTTGCTCTTCTTCTCATCTTCTTCTTTCCAGTCAGTCTCTCACCCATGCTATTTCTGATTTACATGAGCCTACTTCGTATAAAGAAGCCGCCAACATCCCTGAATGGCAAAATGCCATGAAAGTTGAGTTTCAGGCCCTTGAAAATACTATTACTTGGGATGTTGTTGATCTTCCTCCTGGAAAGAAAGATATTAAAAGCAAATGGGTGTTTAAGGTTAAAAACAAAGCTGATGGGACGGTTGAGCATTGTAAAGCAAGATTGGTGGTAAGAAGTGATACTAAACAAGAAGGGATTGATTACACTGAAACATTTTCTCTCGTTATCAAAATGACCACCATTCAAAGTCTTATTGCTGTTGCTATAAAACAAATTGATCTCTTTTCCAACCTGATGTTAATAATGCTTTTCTCTATGGAGATCTCGATGAGGATATCTATATGCTACCACGACCTGGTATGCATCTCCCTAATCATCAGGTGCTTAAACTTCAAAAATCCTTATATGATTTGAAACAAGCTTCTCGCCAATGGTATCGGAAGTTGTCCTCAGCTTTGAAATCACGAGGGTATATGAGTTCTCAGAATGATCATTCTTTGTTTTCCAAAGCCATGGGATCATCAGTGGTTTATGTCGTTGTATATGTTGACGACATTTTAGTCGCTGAAAACAATTTGGAAGAGCTCAATAATTTCAAAAAAAATTTGAATTCTTCTTTCAAAATTAAAGATCTGGGACAACTCAATTATTTTTTGGGAACGGAGGTTCTTTATACTACTAAGGGTGTTATCATGTGTCAACGCAAGTTTGCTAAAGACATGCTTTCGGAATTTGATACTTCCAACATTCCTATCACCAATTCTCCATTGCGTCATCATTTACAGTTGAAAGCTCATGAGGGACTCGCTCTTGATGAACCTTTACGATACAGGAAACTTGTTGGTAAAATTAATTACTTTACTCACACAAGAGCTAATATTGCTTTTGCTGTTCAATTTTTGAGTCAATTCATGCAAGATCCGAGGATATCTCATTGGAATGCCGCTCTTCACACTCTTTCATATGTCAAAGGCACTTTATCTCAAGGATTATTTTTCAACAGCAATCCTTCTTTTGACTTACAAGCATTCTGTGATTTGGATTGGGCGGCTTGTCCTAATACTTGTCGATCGGTCAGTGGTTTTTATATTTCCCTTGGGGGTTCTCTGATTTCTTGGAAATCTAAGAAACAACCTACTGTTTCTTTAAGTTCTGCTGAAGCCAAATACAGATCTCTACGACGTGTAACTGCCGAACTTGCATGGTTGACAAGCCTTCTCTCTCAGTTCAGTGTTCCTAAATTACTTTTGTCACCCTCAAATGTGGCAGTCAAGCTGCAATTTATATTGCAAAGAATCATGTCTTCCATGAGTGAATTAAGCACATTGAAATCGATTGTCATTTTGTTCATGAGAAGTTACAAGAAGGCCTCGTGACTTTAGTACATACGAAGACGAACGATCAGCTTGCTAATATTTTTACAAAGAGTTTACCAGGGCCTCATTTTCATGAGTTTCTGTGCAAGTTGGGGTTTTCTCGACCTCCAACTTGGGGGTGGGGGGGAGCGCATATGTTGTTTTCAACATATACGTCGCATATGTTATACGCCACATAGCATATGCGCCGCGTATGTGTGTATATATATAGTTTTGCTTGTTTCATTGCATTGTAAGAATTGATTATGAGATAATAAAATTTCTTTCTCCTTCATTTATACTTTATTTTCGTGTTATCGTTTTCATACTATTACAGCCTAATTAATTGTAAGCAATTATATTACTTTAGATAGATAACCTTGGCCCTACTAAACTGTCAATTATTTAATATTTATGATGAAACGTCAAATCTAATTATGAGTTAATGACTAACATTTATTGGTGTCTGAAATAAACTATATGATTAAAACAACACATGATATTTAGAAAAAAGGTAAAAATTTTTACCCGGCCAAACTAACAAAACAATATGCAGCTATGTGGGTCACATATAGTAGAGATTGATCCTTTGATAATCAGTGCTCAGAATCAAAGACCAAGTCACATGACATGCATGTTTTGTTTTATTTCCTTTTGTCGATATCCCAAAACACCAAATCTACTGCATTTGAAAGCAACAAAGAGGCTTGAATATTATTGGGTGGTTATATACAAACACCATCCTCATGGTGTGTGAATAAGGCTATTCGGCTCGTATAGGGCATATACGAGTCGTATAGGCCTAACTTATTAACATGCGTACGGAAGTGACAGTGTGACAGCTTTTTGCAGTCTATACGAGCCGTATACACCCTATACGAGTCATATAGATATTCTTGTTCGTTACGTTCGTATAGACCCTATACGAGCCATATAGGGTCTATACGACTCATATAAACAGCATGTCAACTGTACTTTGACCAGATATTTATAATTATTTTATTGTCTATACGAGCCGTATATATGGTATACGACCCGTACAGGCCAGGTATCAGTTTTTATAACAAAAGTTGTTTGGCTTATTGTAACATTGGAATATAAGCCTAAAACATGGTAGATTTATGTGATGATTTATGATTTGCTATAGAAAGTTGTTTGACTAATTGTAATATTGGAATTTAAGAATATAATGAAAACAATATAAATAGGTATTTGAAGTTTTTCAATTTACTTTTAAATTGTGTGTTTCTATTTTGTAAACAACTCGGATGTTATTTTTAATATTTTGTAATTTTAAAAAAATCCTAAAAAAACAAAAACTATACAACTCATATAGACCCTATACGAGTCGTGTAGCCCTATACGGCTTGTATAGGTGCTATACGATACAAATAAATGAAAGCTGACTCCGGGCCGAAAATGACTTGACACTACACCTATACGAGTCGTATAGACCCTATTCGTATAAGCCCTTCTGGTGTTTGAATAACCTCCTTGGTGTATGAATAACCTAAGCCATATTATTTACATAGATCATTCAGTTTATATGTTTAATTCTACTTATTATCTATTAAGGAAAAAACTATTTTGCTGTTTATTATGTATCATCAAACTATTAAATTTCATGATTGTTTTACATAGATCACTAGTTTATATGTTTAATTCTATTTATTATCTATTAAGAAAAGGAGTATTTTGCATTTTTGCTATATCAAGCAAATGCGGCTTATAAAACCACAAAAATAAGTTAAAACAATAAGTTAATTCCACATACACATAATTTACTAAACCCATACAACATAATCTTTAATTTTAATTCATGAGCGATGTTGTTGTAGCTGCAATAGCCTAAAGTAAGCCCCCTCGCTACCTCGGCTCAACAGCTCCCCATGGCTACCTTGTTCCGCGATTCGACCGTCTTGAACCACCCCGATACTATCCACACCACGTATGGTTGATAACCGGTGAGCCACTAGAACCGTGGTTCGACCCCTCATGAGCCGTTCAAGTGCTTCTTGTAGCACACACTCGGACTCCGCATCTAGAGCACTAGTTGCTTCATCTAGTAGGAGTATTGTCGGGTCTTTCAGAACGGCCCGAGCTATAGCGATTCTTTGTTTTTGGCCCCCGGAGAGCTGAACCCCTCGCTCGCCAACTGATGTCTTATACCCTTGTGGTAAACCACTCACAAACGTATGCACGTTTGCTGCACGTGCTGCTTCGATGACTTCGGCTTCTGTAGCACCGTCTTTCCCGTACGCGATGTTTTCCATTATACTAGCGGCGAATAAAGCGGGCTCTTGTTGGACCAGCCCGATTTTTGCCCGAAGGGCCCGTAGATTGAGCCGCCTGATATCTTTTCCATCGATCATAACTTTTCCAGCTGTCGGGTCGTAAAACCGCTCAATTAATGCAATTATGGAACTTTTACCCGAACCGCTAGCCCCAACCAGCGCTTGGCTCTGGCCCGCCCGGATTCTAAGACTAAGGTCTTTGAAAACCATGACATCGGGTCTTGATGGGTAAGAAAAGTCAACATGGCGTAATTCTATGTCACCTCGAATTTTTTCAACGGGCTCGGCGTCAGGATCATCAGGGTCGATTCGAGTTGACCGGTCGAGAACCGAGAATACCGAACCGATAGCTTCACCGCCTCGGATGATTTCAGGGGCTAGGCTAACCGTTTCAGCTACTGAGTTAGCTGTTATGACTAGGACTACAAACACTTTGATGACTTTGGAGAAAGTAGAGACATGTTCACTAACAAGGTGGGCCCCGTACCAGAGGATCAGGGCTTCGGATGAGAAGAGTGCGAGCTGGGAAATGCCGAATAGTAAGCCGGAAAGTTGACTCCTGCGAAGACTTTGGCTTTGGGGGACATGGAGTTCGTTGGAGAATAACATGAGAATCTTGTCTTGCGCGTTAAAGGCTGCAATTGTTCGGATGTTGCTTACGCCTTCCCCTGCAATCATGCTGGTTTTCGCATGCGCCTTGGCTGTGTCACCAGCAAAACCCTTGAGAGAAAGTTGCTGTAAAATGACAATTTCATATAATTAATAATCAAATTCAATTCCATTATCAAGTTGTTTCGAATTTTAATCAAAAGAGTGAAAGTTTACTACGTTATCCCAAACACAACCTAAATTCAGTCAACTCCTACAGTCCAATAGTTAAGTCACTTTTGTTAAAAAAGTATATGAAATCAAGGGTAGCATATGTAGACATAGATACCAGCAGTCTAGTTCTTCTAAAGTATATGTGCTAAAAGCCTAAAAGAAAAGGAGATACTGTTACTCTAGTAGAAGGTGACAATTACAATCCATCAAAGAATGGTCTGGGACCCCAAACGATAAGGTATACGACAAAAGAAACAGATGGTAACTACTCATGTATGGATTAGGTGGCCACTATACTAAAATCTGAACACTGTTCAAAATCACAGGGGCAATACGGTCATTTTCAGTACTATAGTACCCCTTAAATAGACAAGAGGCTCTGGTACTCACACAGGAATAATGAATGGGTTAGTGAATGCACCCCATATGCATTTTCTGACATCTCTAACCTCCTTTGAAAATACACTAAAAGCAAAGCCAGATTTAAATCTTATTAAAATATAGGTACAATTCATTTTTCTGTATTTTTTTCACTTTTTTTATATTATTGATTGGGCAGAAAAAGTTGGCCAAAGTTTTACTGTTTAAGGGCTCAAGAAAGTACGAGTCTTGATATTGATGTTGGACAAAGGAATCTTTTGCTAAATTTCAAAGTTTGTGTTTTGTATGTAACAAGACTGTAACTATATCACGAGCGTTAAATCTGGAAGCATAAATACAAATGAGGGGAGGCACGTGCAGGCTACCAGAATTGTTGCTTCCTTCACTATACTATAGTTGTCGTTACCAGAATCAAGATTCGATTTTTTTTTAAATAAAATAATCAATTTTATATTAATTACCTGAGCAAAATATGCCATGACAAGGAGTGGGAAGGTTCCCAGAATTAGAAGAGAAACTCTCCATTCCACTATGAATGCAACTACAAATGAAGTAAGGAGGGACGTCACGTTTTGTAAGATAACCGCTATCCTCTCGGCAATGGCGGATTTCACGTCTGCTGCATCCGTGGCTAGCCGGGCTGCGACTAGACTCGAGTTATGTTCTTCCTCGTCAAACCATCCGACTTCATTCCTTAAGATTGCTGACCAAGAAACAAGATCGAAACTTTAAAAGACTGTTCATATTTTTTGAAGTCAACCTGCCTAAATGCGCAAATGCTGTCAATTAGAAGAGTATTTTAAAATAATCCATGACTCATTGACCAATAATAACTAACACCTACAATTTGATTAATGACGTCAATCCTAACTTTCATTTTTGTTGTATACCAATTTCGTTGAGAAATGACTGATTTTTATCTCAATAAGAATGTTGTAAATTGTTTTGAAATGACATAAATAAAAGTTAGGGACCGACAATTTATTTCTTCAAGTTAAATAGCCATAGGAAATGAAGTAAGACTCACTAGTCAAATTGTCAGTATGAAGACGTGTTTCTCCATGATAGTGAAATAGCCATTGGCAACGAAAGTGACACTCACTAGTCAAATTTTCGGTGTGAACATATTTCGGATTATTAAAACTCAGTTGCCTTTGTAAAATGTATTGCTTAAAATCTTTTTATATGATGGGAGAATGGAATGATGTAAATACCTGCAAGCATCATCCTTCTAACTCTTGTTGTAAGATTCTCACCCATAATACTAAAGAAGTAATGCTGTATCAAATACGCTACAACTGCATATAGCCCAGCTCCAACGTAGATGAAAACACACTCTTTAGTCTTGCTTTCCATTTTAGCAGGGTTGTTATAGTAAAAGACCTCAATCATATTACTCATCACAATAGCAAATGTTGGGCCGATAAATCCAGAAAGAATTGATCCCACAGCACCCATTATTGAATAAGGCCATTCGGGTGCGTTTAGTTTCAAAAGGCGGAAAAAGTACCCACTAGGTGCAGGATTTTTCCTATCTGTTTCAGCATTTGAGATCATTTCAATACGACCATCTGCACCAGTACTGTACGAATAGCTTAAGTTTCTTAAGCTTCCTGATCTGAGGCTCAGAGACTTTGTTGACAACGAGTGACTTAAACGTGTTGATCGTGTACGGTGTGTTGAAGGATTCGAGAAGTCCCGGTTCCCAGCCATTTCTTGAAACCGGATTAACGAAGCGTAGGGTCCTGGTTTTGAAATGAGTTCTTCATGCGTCCCGGTTTCAACAACTTGTCCTTGTTGGATAACTGCTATTGAATCAACGTTTCTGATAGTGGAAAGACGATGTGCAACCACTACAGTTGTTCTTCCAATCATTAAACGATCAAGAGCTTCTTGCACAATGCTTTCAGAGCCGGAATCAAGGGCACTCGTTGCTTCATCAAGAAGTAAAATCTTTGGGTTCTTTAACATTGCTCTAGCTATTGCAATTCTTTGTTTTTGACCACCAGATAACTGAACGCCTCTTTCCCCTACCTGAATCATTCAACTCATTAATATAATTCTGAATCATGATTTATTATAAGTGTAAATATATACTTACCTGAGTGTTGTAACCATTAGGAAGCAGGGTGATGAAACTATGAGCATTGGCTGCAGTGGTGACTGCTTCAACTTCAGCCATAGTTGCATCTGGTTTTCCATAAAGTATGTTCTCAAGTATAGTGGTAGCAAAAAGTGCAGGTTCTTGGTTCACAAGACCAATCTGATCACGCAACCATTGAAGTTGCAGAGTCTTTATGTCCACATTGTCTATCAATATTTGGCCTGCAAAAAACTTTTAAGTAAGAAATAATCTAGCAAAAGAGGTAAAGAACATATATAATAATTATTCACCTTGATTAGGATCGTAAAACCGTTCTATTAACGAAACAACAGTACTCTTCCCGGATCCGCTACCACCAACCACAGCAACCGTCTTTCCAGCTGGGAAGAAAATTGAGAAATTTCTAAAGATAATGACATCTGGGCGTGAGGGGTAACTAAAGGTTACTTCTTTGAACTCAATATTTCCATTAACTTCAGCTAGACATTTCCCATCTGTAGGGTCGTGATTTATACTGGGCTTTTGCTGGATAATTTCAAGCAATTTGTATCCAGCTGCTTTGCCTTTGCTAAAAGCTCCAATATTTGAAAAAGACTGGCCTAAACTCCTGTCATGATTAACCATTTTGATTAAAAACCTAGTCGTGTTTTAAACAATGGCATTACAGTGTGTAAAAACTTACATGCCACCAACAATAGCAGAGAAAATGGCGGTAAACGCCTTTCCACCATCCGTCTGTCCATTCCTAATAAACACGCCCGCATACCAGAAAACAAGTGCCCAAGACATGCAAGCTATTCCATAAGTACACCCCAAACCCAACCCCTTTGCCATTCCCGCCTTATACCCGAGCTTGAGGGTATGCTGTATTGCATCTGAATACGAGTTGAGGGCCTTCGTTTCCCCAACATACGAGTACACAGTCCTAACTTGTGCAATAGCCTGTCAATAAGAGTCCAAATTAAATAGGTAGCATTGTCACACACACAAAGAAAAAAATGTCATATAGTCAAAACTATGGTCAAAAGTATATTAAAAAATTTTGAAAATAAAAAAATAAAATAAATTTCACCAACCAAATTTGCTGTTGATTAACACCACACTACGGAAACATATGCCAAAAGTTAAGGGGTAAAAGTAGAGGACCATGGCAAAGGCCAAAGGGCTCTTTATGATTGCAGGCATGCTATGTATCATATGATAACAAAGAATTTGAAATACTTCAATATCACTGTACCCACTAAACTAAATGAAAATGATTGATTAAAAGCAAAGGTGACTAAAATCTTAGAAATCATGGTGGCATGAAACTTATGATGTAATTACGCACAGTAAAAGACTTGGTTTTTACGGTCCAAAACCTGTTTGCTTTCTATTTCGATGTAAAAGAACATATACTGCATTTAAGTTAAAGACGAACCTCCTCGGCGATGATGCCGGCATTGGCATAGGATTCACGGCTCTTGGAAGTGAGGCCAGTGAGAGTATACGCGTACAAGCCACCTGCGAATGCAATTCCCGGAATAACGGCAATACTGAGGAGAGCTAGCTTCCACGCTGACACGAAACCAACCACTAATCCAGCCAAAAATGTGGAAAGATAATGGATAAAGTTCCCCACCTAAAATTCAAAGTAGTAACATTCAGCATTTAATATTGACCTAATATTAAACTCCAATACAAGTTAGCCTTCAAAGACGCCTTTGACTGCCGCAAGCCAAAACAAAAACGATAACGTGAACCTGTTCTATTAGAATATATTACTAGAGTTTGATTATTATACTGTTATCGGAATTATACCTTCTCGCTAATTGCATCTTGAACGAGAAGAGTATCCGTTGAGATACCGAAAACAATATCACCAGTTCTCGCATCCGTATCGTAAAACCCGACGTCCTGTTTTAAAACAGCTTCCAAGTACCTCTTTCTCAACGCACTCACTTGCCGTTCGCCGGTATACATCCAGCATCCGATCTCTACACATTTTATGTTTAAAAAATAATAATTAATTTTTGAAAGAAGAATGATGTGGATTTGTGATTAGCATTAAAAAACTTGACTATAAGTGGCTGGTGAAAAGTATCATATCCACGTGCACTTGATCCGTAGTGAACCGACTTAAATAAATAAGTAGAAAATAATTGAAATCGTAGAGACAATAACGGATCAAAGATTCAAACTCACCTGCATAGGATGATACGCATACAACTATCCCAAGGTAAACGAAATACAAAGCATACTGCAT
This sequence comes from Bidens hawaiensis, assembly GCF_021521415.1. Taxonomy (NCBI): domain Eukaryota; kingdom Viridiplantae; phylum Streptophyta; class Magnoliopsida; order Asterales; family Asteraceae; genus Bidens; species Bidens hawaiensis. The sequence continues at coordinate 385,701 of NW_027492726.1, read as the reverse complement.
CAACCAATTCAAAATAAATAAATAATCAGATCTAAATTAGTACGAGACTGAAACTAATGGATGAATACATAAATAATAATGAATTACTTTGGAGACTTCGTGAGTCATGGTGTTTAAATCGGACTGGTTTTTGCCAAAGCCGTTGACCATTTGACCGAACAAGAGGAAGAAGAAGGGCATGGAGGAGCCGTGAACGATGGCGCCGATGGTACCGAGGAGCATGAGGACGTAATCGTAACTGTCTGCGAATGAGAAGAGTTTGTAGAAGGGAAGAGTTTGGTCTTTCTTCTTCTCCGCCTGTGCCGGCATTGCTTTCGCCGGTTCCGTCATTATATTAATAAGCTACGGAGGTGTAATTCACGAGAGATTAAATGCCATGAAATGGAGCTCCGGAGTGAGAGTGAGTTGAGACTGGACTTGTGGTCAAAGGAAGTGAAGGAGAGTTTAGTTATATAAAAGAGGAGGGTGGGTTAACCATGGTTGAGTTGAGGTAAAGGACAAAATGGGAATTTCAAGGACACTGTTGTTGCAGGGTACTAGATCAGGTTAGCTTGGTTATGCTGGGTGGGAATTCTACCCGACCCGATCCAGGATATTAAAAAAAATGAAAATTATCGAAATGATTATTGATTTGAGTGGAAAAGAACTAAAATAAACAAGTAAAAGTTGTAAAGGTTTTATGAAAAACAAGATATTCAAAAGGTGACAAATGATAGGAAAAGTATGGGATGTAGGAGTTTCATCTACTAGACGGATCTATGGACTGGCAAATAATTTAATGACGCGTACAATTTTCAGAGGAAATGACCACATAGACGTTTGTGAGGAGAAATTTCTGAGCCCTAGACATTTTATTCGATTTGGGAAGTTCAGCCTTAGTCACTACCTCCACTTAGCGTCTAGGGCTAATACGCTACTTCCACTTAACAGCTAGAGCTTAGACGTTTCACTTCACAAGGCATTTCACCTGAAAAAAATGTCGCCTATTAGCAAATCATTCGTCTGTCAGTGGATCTTGCAATCAGAGGTAAGCCCTGCAACCCAAACATCACGTGTCGCATTCTGAATGCTCTTGTTTCTCGTGAAACCACCCCTGTTGTCCACACCTTTCCATATTTATTTTTTGCTTTTCCCATTTTATTCATGGTTATTTTAGTGATTTTTTCTTAATAAAATATATAAATTTAGAATGGGAGTTCACTAATAAATAAAAGATTTGTTTTCTTCTTGTTATCAAAAACAAAAGTATCCAAAAACATTTTGGCAGTGTTATACAATCTTTAACTTATCGGGTCTTGCTTTTGTAAAACAGAAACTACATTTTATATGTTTTCTTTCCTGGAAAAGTAACGAATAAATAATCAATGTTACATATTATGTTAGAAAATTGGTATGATCTAAGTAAAGATATATATTTTATTTTATGAAGAGTAATATAATACCGTTAATGAAAAGAGGTTATGGTAAAATGTGTAAAATACATGCAACAGAAAGTAACATCACCATAAATGAGAAGAATCTTATGTGATGAACACATATTTTTAGGAACATATTTCGTGGCTATTTTTATATTTTTCTACAAGGATACACCAACTAAAGTAATGATTATATCAATGTTGTAAAACAAGGTTAAAGGTCAAGTATTCGTCGAGTAGTCGCTATAAGGTAGGATGTCAAAGCGAATTTTTTTAACTCTGTTTCATTACTTGGAATCAATCTTTTGTGGTACCGAATTTCTCATGCTTTAATCTTTTGTGGAATATATGAATTTTTGAGATATGATAGGGGCAACTCATGGCCAAGACTCGAGACAACATGGTCTCAGATTTTTTTGAAATTTACATGGAGGTGGAGAGTTCTCCTATCTATTTATTCCACATTTCTCACATTAGTTCCGAGTTACTCACGAAACTTATAATTCAAAATGAGTTAACAGGTTCATTTTATAGTTAAAACCAAAAAATTGCTTAATGGTTTCTAATTGCAAGTTCAGTGTTTTAAACTCGGTCGAGTATTTGGCGATTACTCGCTACTCAGCTTACGAGGAGATTTTCTCCAACTCTACTCGGACTCAAATCTAGGTGGTCGACTTGGAGCTACTCAGCGATTACTCGGATTTAGTTCGTAATTGCTTGGATCTATTATGTGGACAACTCGGAGCTACTAAGTGATTACTCTGAGCTAGTCGGCCAAAAATGTTAAAGAATGAATATAAAGTTTTAAAATACTTTGGTATTAAAAAAAATGTATTCTTGTGATTTATATTGATATTCACATATTTTGTTATAAATATTAATAAATTTATGATATTTGATATACATATAATTACCCAGACATTAATTTTTTTTATTATAATTTACCATGTCTAATTACTCCTGAGTAGATTTAATATTGAAGAAACCCGCATAAACACAAAAAACGGGATAAAATTTGTAAGAGATGACAACCTTCACGCAGGTCAGTTATAGGTAAAGTTTGGTCATCCCACTAAATGAAAGTGACGGTCCTACCCGCACAATAATGATAGAGGAAACTGAACACTAACCTATTGACAACCGCGCGTCGAACGGTTAACTTATTCAAAACACTGATATGCCGGTATTCACCGCATAAATAAGTGGAGACGTCGTTGCGTGTGGACGGCGGCAAAACCCACATAAACACAAAAAATGGCAAACCTTCACGCAGGTCAGTTATAGGTAAAGTTTGGTCATCCCACTAAATGAAAGTGACGGTCCTACCCGCACAATCATGATAGAGGAAACTGAACGTTAACCTATTGACAACCGCGCGTCGAACGGTTAACTTATTCAAAACACTGATATGCCGGTTTTCACCGCATAAATAAGTGGGGAAGTAAGTCGTTGCGTGTGGACGGCGGCAAAACCCGCATAAGCACAAAAAACGATAAAAATTTCTAACAGATAAGGACAACCTTCACGCAGGTCAGTTATAGGTGAAGTTCGGTCATCCCACTAAATGAAAGTGCCGGTCCTACCCGCACAATCATGATAGAGGAAACTGAACATTAACCTATTGACAACCGCGCGTCGAAAGGTTTAACTTATTCAAAACACTGATGCCGGTTTTCACCGCATAAATGTGAAAAGAAGTCGTTGCGTGTGGACGGCGGCAAAACCCGCATAAACACAAAACGGCAAACCTTCATGCAGGTCAGTTATAGGTGAAGATTGGTCATCCCACTAAATGAAAGTGACGGTCCTACCCGCACAATCATGATAGAGGAAACTGAACACTAACCTATTAACAACCGCGCGTCGAACGGTTAACCTATTCAAAACACTTGGAAAATTGCTAAGTTAAACTAAAGTATGCACGAGCGAATCATATATTGTTTATGCGGCAAAACAAGTGCCAAATTAAGCTATAATATGCATGAGCAAGTCATATAACGTTTATAAAGCAAGTCATCCAGTGAAATTGGCGGTCCTACCCGCACAAACATTTATATTTCATAAAAAATTCAAGCATTACAAGAATGGTCGGGTACCTACCCGCCTACAGAAATATAAATCTATCCTAACGGTGGGAAGGGATCTCAAGGTTCAAACCTCAAGACCACTCCCTCCAAACCCACTTGTACCCGCACCATCAGTTGGCTGTGGCGGTTCAAGGAAAGTCTTGAGAATGGTTAGCCCATCATCAGCAGCAGCAATCTCGTTCACCTTCTCCACCACCGGATGCGGGAAGGCAGCATACTGGTTCACTGCTTGGTCATAAGCAGCTTCAGTATCCACATCATTAGAGGGAAGTTGGAAGGCGGGATGCCCTTCTCAACAAACCCTAGACCAAGCAGGAAGCCAGCCTTTTCCCCATCCTCATGAGAAGCGTTGAGGGCTGCGCTCATGGCATCGTCATAAGATGTATTCGTGAAGACTCGATGCACAACCTACAAGAAGAAAAAATACAAGTATCAAAACCTTTTCTAAGCACAAAGAAAAGCGTAAAGATATTATGAAGCTACGCATACCTGCGACAACGCTTCTCATAGAAGCCATTCCTTGGTAATCAGAGCTTCTTGGAGGGCAGCCTGAGCTAGGTCACGGGCGCGTTCGGCTTCGTTCTTGTTAAGGTTGGCAAGCAACACTTCCTTAGCAGCAGCCTCTTCAACGCCCTTCAGCTTACGCTCAGTATGGTCAAGCATACCCCTCTGATCCAAGATTTCTTGAAGCTTCTTGGTGTCTTCCATAGCCAAAGCATCATGAGCCTGCTGAAGCCTCTCTAGTTTGGCTTTAAGCTCCTCATTTTCGGCGCGCAGAGGTTCAGCAACGGCTTCAGCCTTGGTGGCCCTCTCGGTCGCGTTCCGCGCAGTTTCCTTAGCCAACCGAAGCTGTTCGTTAACAGCCTGGGTAGCCTTGGAACGGGCCTCGAGCCGGGCCTGCACTTCAACCTCGAGGGCCTTGAAGGCCTCTTCCCGGATAGCCCGCGCCTGAGCCATTTCTTGGATACGCGCAGCCTTTAACTTGTCGTTTTCACGACAAAGCAACTCGACGCGCGGCTGCATCCGGGCAAGGAGAATCCGAAGCTCATTTGTCAGCCTACCCTCCTGGTAGCTAGACATGGCTTCCCCCAACGCGCCACTTGGGGCCGCGTGACGCGCCCACTCGACGCAGTCCACAGCCGTCCGAAGGGTTGTTCCCCGGCGGATGTTCCACCGTGGAACATACACCTCATTCGAATCCGACACTGCAAAAACAAAAAGCAGTTAGGAAAAGATGATAAAAATATAAAAAGGCCAAAATAACCCTACACACCTGTAGGGTCGACAACAGGCCGGTAGCCGCCAAACCCATCACCCGAACCTAACGGATAACCATCCAAGAGGTCAGGCAGATGGGAAGGAGGCAGAGATTGGCTAGAAGCCCCGAACATACCTGCTGAACCGGCCGGGGACGACGTAGTCGCCGGTGCCGGAGGCACGGTTGAAGCCGCCGCGGTAGAGACCATCGGAGGTGAACTCACTGGAGGTGAACTCACAACCGTGGCCGCCGCTGCGGAGGAGCCCGCGGAAACAATCACCGCCGGCTAAGTGAAGGATTCCGTGAAGATGGCACTGACAGCCGGCGGAGAGGACGTCACAATTGGAACAGTTGCCTCAACCGGGTGAGCAACTGAACCAACACTTGAAACAGGCGCGGCCGCCTGGGTCATCGCCTCGGGTAGGTTGACCAAACCTACCGTCATGGGTCGAGAGACGCTCCTCCCCGCTCCACTCTGGAATGCGGTAGCATCCACGCCTGCATGAAGACAAGATATTAAAAACAATGGCGGAAAGAATTGCGGGTAAGATTAATTTACACTTACGAGTTTTCTTGAGCTTGAAGGTTCTGACAGGCGGGGACGAACCCGATGGAGCCGGCCTCTTCACGCCGGTCACCGTCGTCGTACTGGGCGGATCGGAGGTGACAGCTGTCTCAACCTCCGGGACAGATGTCTCACCACCACCAGGGTTCCCCGCCACCTTCTCACTTTCGGTCTTCGAGTCAGACCGGTTCCCCTGATCGGCGGTGGAGGCAACCTTCGCCTTGCCCTTCGCGCCAGCTGCCTTCTTCCTCACGAATAAAGGACCGTCTGCGGATTCCTCATCAGAAGATGACAAAATTAGAGGAATTCCAGCAGAAGTTTGAGCATGGAGAGGACGGGGGTTAAAGAAACCCTTACCTGGCCGCGTGGCGCTCAAAATCTCGTGGCCCGGCGGGTAGACCTCCACGAACCTATCCGCCGTTTGCTCCAAGATGGGCAACACGTTCTCGTCGAGAGCACGAGTACCCAGCCGAGCGGGACCACCGCTCTCACGCGGTTGCAGAAGCGACTGCAAATTGTTCCCCTCTGAAAATAAACAGAAAAGCAGTTAGAAGAAAAACCCTAAATCAGCAAAAAGATATGAAGCATACCGTAAGGGATAGAGTTCAAACCGTATTCGAGGACGATGGGAATCTGTGGCGCCTCTGCCCCAGCATCCTTCCATACCCGGCTCATCCCAAGCATCACCATCCCAGACTCCGCAAAGCGGTAAACCGGAGTCTGGATCTGGGAGATCTTGGCGAACCATTCCGCCTCTTGGTAATTGGAGGCGTGAAGGCTAGGGAGCGCCCTCCCGTTATTGAACGTCATCGCAATGGGAACGACGCGAGCGGAGACATAGAAAAACTCCCGCTTCCAAGAACGAAGACTGCGCTCGGTAGCGCAGATCTTCAAACCCTTGATCCGATTGACCAAGGTATACCAGCCCTGGATGCACCTCCAGGAATAGAAGGTCATCAGGCGGTCGACGAGGGGCTCAACGCCCAGAATATGGCACACCCATTCAAAATGGCGAACCTTTGCGATCGCCATCGGGTGCACCTTCGTTAGGTGTACACCGTGTCTCTCCAAAACATGGTACACAAACTTCGTCAATGGGAACCTCAGATTCCCATAGACGAAGAATGCAGCATACACCCCTATCTTGCCCTTGGGGGCATCATACACCGTCTGGTGAGACTCAGGAAACTCAGGCTCGAAAGGCTCGAGCATGAACTTCTTGACGATGTACTGGTACAGGTCGACGGAAAGAGCACACTGGCACTCGCCAGCAGTACTCTTATCATCCTTATCAGACGCGGACATCGGATTCTCGGTGTATACTTCGGACTCCTCGGCAATAGCCTCAGGATCACGAATGGAAGACATGTTTTGGAAGATGGAAAGAACGATTTCAGGAGAATGCTCGACAAAAGTTAGAGTATTCGCCGGAAATCGCTTAGAAGAAGAAGTGAAACTGTGAGTTGAGATGCATCCTCTCCTCCCTTTATATACTCATCGCAATGAATGCGATGAATTTAATGCGGGAGAGACGGAAAAGCGCATGTGCAATGAAACTATGACACGTGGAAAAAGCAAGCTGACAACAGCTGTCGACAGGACGTGCGCCGTAAACTTCGCGGCCACGCGCCCGAAAACTCGCGCCCACGCGCCTGAAAGAGCGTCTTGAATGACCATATACTATCACGTCGCCATAACTTCATGCACGTCCTGAAACTGTCAGAAGAAACCGTCAGACCACGCTGACGTCCCTTCAACAGTTGGACTGTTCTTATCCTTTCACCAACTCTTCGAATTTCAAAAAGATTCAAAAGTAAGCGGGACTTTACCCCCTTGCCTTGGCAACCAAGTAACTATAAGACGGGTGCGGGTACAGTGTCAAGGCAAAACCCTTCACATACTTAGCACCTGCAGTGAATTGACGCCAGGAATACCTTGGAAGTAAAGTAACTATAAGACGAGTGCGGGTACAGTGTCAAGGCAAAACCCTTCACATACTTAGCACTCCGCAGGGAATTGAAACCAAGAAGGATCTTCTGGGCCATGCTTGCGGAAACGGAAATAACATCCACGCATAGCGGGAACGTTGAGAACTAGATTGTTTGAAGCTCCAAGATGGAATTGGTTGTTTAACATAATTGATCACTATGCTTAAAACTACCAAAACCTCATGGAGAATCTACACAAGTGGAACTCAACGCTCCTGACTTGCGAGGAGGTTACAGACCTACCCGCATCATACCCAAAGATCAAGCAGAAAAGTCGGGAATTTCTGCACGTGGCATTAGGACTTCCGCTGGAAGAATCCCCATGGAAAACCTTAAAACTAAACCCTTTTCAAAACCCCTTGCTTAAGTCCAAAAGTTCACCTCACTTATTAACAATTCATGAGAAGAACATTGGACTGGGGGGACTTGAAGAGGTAGGTCCCAGCAGAGCCCAGTTAGACCCGCAAGACTCACCTTCAACAGGGACGTCTGCGTTGTTGGACCCGCAAGACTCACCTTAAACAGGGACGTCTGTGCAGTTGGACCCGCAAGACTCACCTCGAAGAGGGACGTCTGCGCAGTTGAACTCGCAAGACTCACCTCGAAGAGGGACGTCTGCGCAGTTGAACTCGCAAGACTCACCTTAAAGAGGGACTTCTGCGCAAAGACCAACTGGATCCGCAGGACCAACCATGCTCAGAGACGTGACGTCCTTACGCGCAGTACGCAAGCTGTTCCCGCAGGAAAAGCCTCCCAATGGTCGACGTACTCCGCCTGCTTCCGCAGTTGCGGATACTAGCCATCAGGGAAGGCTACCCGCGCAGCAAGGCTACACGCACAAGGCACTAACTCTTAAATAATTCAGTAATGTCACCTGAAGAAGGAATGAGCAAGCCGGGAATACTCCCGCCCAAAGCCGGGAACTCTCCCGCCCAAATGAGCCAGTCCGTACGCTACTGGGGGACCTTTTGTACTATACCTGCCAAGGTATGGACAAAAGATCTGACCAAAGCTGCGACAGCTCACTGACAACAGTACGACGAGCAGCACGCTCTACTACTTAATGTCACTATCAGCCGCTGCCTACTCACCAACCCCTGTCGGGGCACGTCCATAGCCTGCAGTTGGTGGAAAAGGAATAGTACACAGCCGGCCTGGTCACTATCAGCCGCTGCCTACCCACCAACCATCAGCATGGCACGTGCGTAGCCCACAGTTGGTAGAACAGGAATACTATTCAGCCGGCTGTACCTGCTTGGAAACCTACCTTCGGCTATAAATACTCCAACACCTTGGAACGGTATCATATCTCATGATCTTATATCTCCATATATTATCTGATATCTGCTCTAGTCATTTCTCTTAATATACACTTATATTCAAGAGCAATCTAGTATGATTCTCACGCCGGAGGGTGGTCACAAGGAGGTACCCCCCCTTCTCAGTGACGAGCTCACGGTGTCTGTTTTGCAGGTCATCAGAAGAACAACCATCTTTGCCGGACCTAACCCTCGTTGGAAACATCTATTTAACCCCCAGATTATCCGTAATCTGCCCGGGGTCGATTAGTGTTTCTTCAAATATGAAGGGGTGAGACTTAAGTGCATTCACATTACAATATTCTTATCATGAAAAATGAAAACTCTTTAATTATTTATTATATCTATCTCATAAATGAAAATAAATTTTCAAAATTAGTAAAAAGAAAAACAATGTTCCATTAATTTTCCAACAAAATATGACTAAGAGTATCATGCAAGTGATGTTGAAGAGCACATTTTGAATGAATGGAAAAACATATCGGGTATGTACTAGTTGTTGGTACAAATTGATCAATGCATTATTGGGTCCACAAAACCTGCTAATATAACAATTAGTGATTAAGATGTGAAGATAGTATTCAATACGCATGCAAACATTTTTATTTTGTCCCGGGTCAACCATTAGTTAACTGAGTTTTAGGTCTTAATAAAGCTGTCTTAAAAATAAGCATATGTGGAATTGATTTTTTTTTTTCACAAACTAGTCTACTTGAGTTTATTTCAAATTTGACTAAGTTTTGTTTATTTAACCAAGCTTGTGCTCAGCTTGTTTTCTAAAACATTTTTTTACTAAGATTATAAAAACTACTATTATAGTATTTTGTGCATCTGTCTATAATTGTATCAACTTATTTAATTATGCAATTAACAGAACCAAATTATTTTTGTTTTTGAACAGCAGGACCAATTTTAATATCTATTTTCACATTTAGTATTATAAACTATCTTTTTAACTTTAATTTTTATGTTCATTTTTGGAATATAATATTTTAATCTATTAGACTCTTCTAATTGAACAGCAAAAAAGGAAAACCAAAGCCATTATATTTTAGTTCTGTAAAACATGTTTTCTAGCCATTCTCATTTTGATGGAATGATAAGGGGCTCAATTCTTATAACACTTAGATACTAAAAAACATCTTTTTATTTGCATACAATAATAAATTTACTTTTAACAATCATTCTGAATCCATTCTCTATCCTCATCTCTATAATTACATTAAAAACCCTATCTTTTCTCTCTTATTTTTAATTAAATAATATTTTTTTAAACTTTTATCATTACATTTTCTCTCTCAGTCATGAACAGTAATATTTTCTCTCTCATTCTCTCACAAACCACTTTTAACCATATCTAAAAAATGAAGAACCCCCTCATATAATTTGAAGAATCCGTTGGGAATGCTCTAAACAGTTAGCATCTTTTTTCATTTTATCTTCTTAAATTACAATAGCAAAAAAAAAATATTATTATTTTTGTGTAAATCAACAATTGCCAGTTTGCCACATAGAAATACATAAAAGCTCTCGTGTCAAACAAATAGTGTCTGGGCTCTGGACCAGGACCTCTTTTAGTAGCTGGCCCATTTTTATCATTTGAATATTGTTAGGCCCACTTGAGGACTGAGTCGTTTGATTTTCTCTTAACCCAATAGTGTCAACTGTCAGGTGTCCATTGCAGTGTCAAATATCTGCCATTATGTGCACAAAAAAAAAATAACAAGTTAGGAAACAATCAAATATAAGATGCTAATATTGTTTATGTATTTAACCATTTATTTTTAAGGGCTGAATGATAAATTAGTATCATATTTTATTTGTAAATTATTATTTTAGGGTATGTTTGGTTGGAGGTAATGGAATGAAGAGGGAATGAAATGAGAGAATGAATGGAATGAACAAGGGAATGAAATGGATCATTACCATTCCTTTGTCTTGTTTGGTTAACCTATGGAAATTAAATAAATTTATACTTTATGTTTTTTAATATCCAAAAAAAATTGTAGAAATGACATAGAAATAATAAAAATACTCCTATCTAAAAAAAAACCCTATAATGGCGACGGTGGCAGCTCCGACGACAAAGATGCTGATGGTGGTGGCGGTGGCGTTCAGGCGACAGGGGTGACGGTGGTAGCATTGGTAGCGATGCAATGGTATAGTGGTGGTGGTGATGGTCAGGCAACTATAGTGGTGGTGGCGGTGATGGTTAGGCAGTGCGGTTACAATGGTTGCAGAGGTTACGGTGACGTTGTTGGCGGTGGTGGTGGCGGCAGCGACAGTCGTGGTGGTGGTGCCGACGGTAGTTGTTGTCACAACCCCCGACCCCTATACCCCGGGAGGGGAGCCGTGAACGTTGAGTGGTGGTATCGATGTTTATTAAAATAATTTGTAGCGGAATATTTCATCAGAACCGTAGTTAGGAAAATTAATCAGAGTTATAAAAACACCATAATTCTTATTTCATAAACTGGGATAAAACCCATTTTTATACAAACATAAGTTTTATAGGGATAAACCCTAATTTACAAAACATGTTAAAGCCACTTATTTAAGCTGGAAGCCCGCATGCATCATTCCTTTGTCTCTAACAAGTCACCTGAAACATGTTTAAAAATATTTGATCAGCAGGAATTACTGGTGCGTACATTCATTTATAAAAGACACATTTTACAGTTACAACATTAAGATGTTTTTACATCTGCCTGCTTACAAATTACCGAAAGGTACTTGTCATTCGACCGTATTTGTGACTGTGGTCATATTACTTATTGGCTAACACTTATCCAATAAGTAACGTGTAATAGCCCAGTAGGCAAGCCTTGTATACAAAACCCCACAATACCAGTAGTAACCATCCCGTAAGTCTACAGAGACTTAATCACTGTAATGTATTTAAAATCGTTTGAAAATATTTGGACTATCTATCATGAGTTTAATGGATTTAGAAAAGCATCATGACAGCATTGGAAAATCAGTTGTCTCACGCAAATGTGAGTTGTGCAAAAACTCGAATGTCTCACCTTGCAAGTTTATATTTAACAAGCCTTCTGATGTTAAGCACCTAGATTAAGCACAACGTAGTATATTTATATTAGTATAAACCCAAAATTATAACGATAATCACGAGACATGAAACTTTACACGATGGCACAATATCATACCTTGTTAAGGTAGAGTTTTTGGATTCGTGATATAAGTTCCTTTTAATCGTAGATGTACCGTTACAATTACTCGGGTATAATACCAGTTTTTAAGAAGAGAGAAAATTTTTGAACGAGTTGTGAATTCCATATTTCTGCCCTATTTATACTTGAATTTGAGCATCTTCGCGTATCGTGAAGGAATTTTTGTGTATCGCGAAGTTGCAGTAGGGTTGTCGAGTCAGCCCTAGCTATGCCACGTGGCTCGACACGTTGCATACTTCTTCGCGTATCGCGAAGGTGCAAAAATACTAAGGCGGCCCTTAAGCGGCTCGCGGCGATCCGAGCGTGCAAAGTGCGCCCATCGCACTTCGCACGAGCCCTTGCGCGTACGCGTCGGTCCGCTAGGACTACTGGGTGTGATTTGGCGCATAAGAATATTATCATGTGAACTCTCTTCCTTATAAAAAGCTAACAAGTTTTGTAATCTAGCGATGTATGACAAGAGTTAGAAATCCTATTTATACCATGGTGGAAGCCTTCCATTTTCTTCCCTCCACCAATGTGGGATGGAATTTTCCTTTATATTTTCCATTCTTCCTTTTACTTCTTCTCTTTCTTTCTCATTTCTTCATTTCTTTTTTCAATTATTTTATTCTTTATTATGGTTTGTTATAGTTGTGGTGGTGGTGGTGTTGAGAAAGTAGGGTGGAGGAGGAATGGAATGAAAAAAAGGGGGGATGGGAAGGAATGGTTTTGATGGAATAGGATTCCCATGTGTAATGGATGATTCCATTCCATTGAGTAACCAAACACCATTTTTTTTATTCCCACGCAATGAATCATTCCATTCCCTCTATCATTCTTGCATACCAAACGCTACCTTATATCTTAGCATTCGTCACTATTGTCGCTCTTTCTTTTTATCTATTTATTATTATGGCTACTTATATTATTACTACTTATTTATTTATTTCTTTGTATAGAGGTTTAGTGTTGAACTTTTATGATTCTTTTATACAACTTCATACATATAATTTTGGAGATAAGGGTCTCTCTGTAACTCTGTAAGCAACATTTCTATTTATTGGGATAGAAGTATGGTTTACTAGCATCTCATCTTCCACAAACTCTGCTAATAATTTTGCTATTAGTAAGATTTTTATTGGGTTTGATTGATTGATTAATTAATCCGTTAATTTCTACAATATTTATATAAATCAATAATGTTCCTAAACCAAGTAATTTATAAGACACAATTCAAACTTATAGTAAAACTTAACCTAAATTTTCCAGTAAAATCACTTGTTCATAGTCAAATCGATTTCTCAATTTCGGTAATTCTACGTCTCATATATGTTTTTGTGGGGTTTTTTTTTGTTTCCTATCTAATCTAACTATCTATCTAATCTAACTATACTAATAAAAGAAAATAACAAGGATGATGTGTCAATCTCACATTCATTCTTGGTCTAATCTGTATTCTCATTCATCCTACCTATTCATGGGTTACAGAGCAAAAACCATTTTGACAAATGGGTTATAATTTCCTCTCCAATTCCTTAATCTCTCATCTTATTTATCCTATCTATCCATGGGTTATGTGTCATAATAATTTTGGCAAATGGGTATAATTTCCTTTCTAACTTTTTAATTTATCATCTAATTTATCCTACATATCCATAGGTTATGAGCCAAAACAATTTTGAAAATGGGTTATAATTCCCTTATAATTCTCTAATCTATCATCTCATTTATCGTAGCTCTCAATGGGTAATTGGTCAAAACAATATTAACAAATGTTGAATATAAAGAGATTTTTTTGAATTTGTAAATTTGAGATTCTAAACTTCTTATTATTTGTACTATAATTTTATTTTCTTTTTATCTTTAATATTGTTCATGTTTTTTAGATAATGAACCTAATTTATTTTTATTATTTGACAAATTACGTGTAATACACAGGTTTAAAAGCAACTTTATAATTACATATGAGTAATCATAACATTACAGATGAAATAAAAAGGAAAATAGGAAAGAGTGACTTTGGAGTTGTCCATTAATTGTATTTAACTATATATAAAAAGCATCACTAATCATCAAAGGGATGTTCGACTGCACCTTTTGAACACTTAAATATGATGTTTCCATGTTCCAAGGCACATTATAATGCCTAAAATTAGAACTATTTTATTTTAAAGAGATAATCTCAAAAAAGTTATTTAAAAGTATCCTTACCAATCTAACAACGTATTACTCTTTCTCAACATGATGTTCAATGATCAATCGGTTTTTACGTGTGTATAAAAAGGTTTAGATTTATATCAAAATTATCTTGTTTCTTTAGCCTAGCCACTACCATGGTTTATGCAACAAACTTAAGTAGTTATTTAGTACGGCATGATTAACATGATCAATGGTGCAGAAAGTAATTAGCAAACCATCATTATAAAGTATAAACTATCATAATTTTTTTTAAATATGTCGCACACGTATTCTTTTCTATTTAAACAGTTTCATACAGTTATACTAAAATTGATGCTTAGTCACATTCCACTAAGAGTCAAAACCAAGAATGATTTAAGGGATTCATTGATTTCGGTGACCATAAATCATCGGATTTTTATTATAAAATACAATTTTTTTGTTGTCTTTTTTTTTAATGAAACATGAGTTTTACTTCTAAGCTATAGTGGGAAAATAAGATAATTATGATAATGTTATCAGCCAAACAAAAGAACTTAATTCGAAAGACTAGTCTAATGGGTGACGAAAAAAAATTCATTATTCATTTGACTTATAAACCCGTACATCAATAATCCATACAACCAATATGAGACAAGTCCCCCGTCTTACAATAGTTTTAGTTCATAGCAATCTCAATAAACAACTGCCACTGAATTTATATAGAAACCAGACACTAGTCATGTCATTCACTGAACACCCATATTTCAAATATTTAATTTTGTATATTATATTATATTCTTAAAAGTATGATTCAATAATCTATAGTTTACGTTTAATGATTCTATTTTCCAATTATTTAATTACATGTTTATAATATCTCATCCTATCATCATATGCCATAATAAGCATCACATGTTTAGAAGAAGATTAAAAATAAGGAGTAAGTTTTAAATATTTTGGGAAACTAAAAAGTAGCATTTGTTTATGCATGAATGTTGTAAGTAAGGTAGACATGGCCATAAAAGGTCCGGCTCTAAAAAGGGTGACCCCAAATAGTGAGTGGAAAAATAATTCCCCTTTTCTGCTTATTTTAGTTGACCAAATATTGCAAATTTGCACAAAAATGCGTACACTTGTGTGTCTAATAATTAGCCCCACTCTATTTCTATGCTTCGTTGGTAGCCCACAAAGACAGAAGACTGACTCCCACTTCTTTAATGAGGACAATCAAATGTATGCAATCACCAACAAGATCTTCTATATGATTTTTCACTCAACGATATTCATCTCCTAATATTCACAATTCATAGGAACATTAATTTGTTTAAAGTTGTTGATTTGAGTTGTCTTTTATCATGAGCGGGTTAACAAAGTAAAGTTATCATGTTAAAAAATAAGTTGGATGTTGTCAAATATGTTTTGATGTCGACAACCGTTTAAAGTTGATTTTCTTCTTGTATTGTTAAAACTTAAAAAAGATAGTGTTCTAATATAGGAAAAATCTCATAGAATAATAATCAATTTTTAAAAGTGTTTCAATTAGGTCACTGATACATATTTTTCACAAATCGGGCCACTAAATCTTCAAATCAAGTCTCAACGATTTTTTTGTGCGTTAAGAAAGAAATGAATGATAAGATGTGCGGGCCGGAATTTGCAATATATGTAGTTAAATTTAAAAATTTTAAATAAAATATTAATTATATTAAAATTTAAAAATAAAAAATAAAATTCACGTCGTTACTCAACGTCAACTTCATAAAAAGGATAAAAAGATTTCCTACGTGAAATAAAAAAAGGCTAAAAAAACGTGCTAAGACCTATAATTTAATCAAACATGAAAGTTGAGTGATTTAAATGAAACACTTTTTAAAGTTGAGTGACCTAATTGTAACACTTTTAAAAGTTGGCTACTATTTTATGAAGTTGTCCATCTGATATAATAGTTAGTTAATCAATAAGCTACTTAATACAATTAGTTTCTTTTCCATTAAACCATTTCATGTTATTAATCATTTTTTAACAAGTTATTTAATCATTATTTATTATTTTCTTTGTCATGAACCATTTTACTACCCCTAATGAAAATTAGGGCAGATGTCACTACGGTTTAAGAGTTTGGTGTGGCATGCCAAATGTTTGAAAGTCACATATACTTGTATGTGCTTAAATGTTTTGGGTGTATTAACTACTCTTATGTTATCATATGATATTGATTAAAGAAAGTCTTGCCATGAAGTGTTTGCGCTTCTAGCATGTCATTGGTGGGGATTTGGGCCACTTCCTTGATGTTTTAAACACATTATGAAACTCATTCTCATATCAATAAGCGAGAGAAAATAATTGGCCATCAAAAGACAAAAGGAAACTTGTAAAGCCTCTTAGGATGACCCTATGTAAGTGGTATGAGAGCAGGTGTACATCATTATACTGGTTGGCATGCTTATTTATGCCAACATAGACTCTTAAATGATGGTGGGTAAAAAGAGCATGCAGAGACTGTAGCACAGTAAAATATCGGGGAATTTGCTTGAAGAAACCAAAGCGCCATTAGGCATCGATCTTCAACGAGTGCCACATTGACAATC
Source organism: Bidens hawaiensis (assembly GCF_021521415.1). Lineage (NCBI taxonomy): Eukaryota > Viridiplantae > Streptophyta > Magnoliopsida > Asterales > Asteraceae > Bidens > Bidens hawaiensis. The sequence continues at coordinate 369,148 of NW_027492726.1, read as the reverse complement.
AATCATCTCAAATGGTATATTGAAGTAGAAGGCTTGAGAAGTCGCCAAATTCATAAGCTTGACATGTCGTGTCGAAACTACAAATACAATAATGAACTCACCTATTGTTTATTGGCATTAGGAATTTCCATGGTCAATTGGGGGAGGGGGCGGGGGAGGGATGTCCACTGAACCATCGTGGATGAAAATCGATCATTGTAAATAGTAACCGACATATCACCAAAAAGGCAATGGACCATCTAATCATGTAAAAAATAAGACGCCGAACCACAAATTTGATGAGATCAATGTTACAATAAGCGTCTCATTAGCCAAGAAGCCAAATTGAAGTCAATACTCCGTGGTGTTTCAAGTTTCAACTTATATCTGCATTGCCCTTAGATATGCATAGTTCGATGGTGGGAGAATATGAGGTGTGAAATGCTTGAAGCTCGTATCCGCTCATTTATGTTGTAGCACTTTGGGTTTACTGTCAACTCTTGCTTTCTCATCCAAAAGAGCCTCGTTGATTAAGGCAAGTTATGCAATCGAAGTCTTTACGGTTTCTACCTACCAATGGCCATGAATTGGACCAACTCTGCCAATGAGGCCATGAAAAGATGAAACATTAATTATGAATCCTCTAGTACTAATGCTACATCAATCATGTTTTGTCTCTCAATTCTCATTATAACATAAGATAAATATTGAAAAGTTGGAGCCAGAACAATGCTTAGCTACCTTTTTATTAATATATATTTAAGATATATAAATGGGAAATCTAACGATATCATTCCTTGGTTAGTTGGCCATGGTGATTCTCTTCAGTCCTTTTCTTTTCTCACTGAACAAAGTTCGATCCCTTCTTCTTGCATGTTTTTTTAATCTTTTTTTTTTTCTTGTTTCTTAGAGCTCTTGTTACATATCAATTTGGTAATCAAGTGTATGATCGATAAAGAGAAAGAAGAAGAGCAGAGAAGGAGGAGTTAACTCTCAAATCATTGATCCATTCACATTCACGACCCCTGTATATGTATATTAACCTATTACATGTTATAACCCTAAACTGTTAGACAGTGACACTTTAGTCCCTCTACTATTTAATACCTAACATTACTCCACCCTTAAAAGATTTTTGTCCTCAAAAATCCTAATAAAAAAAATTTCTAATCAAAACTATCAAAACCAAATTGTGAAAAGTCTCGTACAACATTATCTGAATGAGATTCTTTCAAATCACCAAGTGTGTGTCGGTACTCCATCATAATCACACTTTTTGCTCGATTTTTAATTACACCATCCACCCAAACAAAATGGGCCTTTATAATTGGTGAATTAATTTCCAATTTTAACCTCATCTGATAGAAAACATTCAAATTGTTGGTGAATGCACTGGGTAGAAAACAATAATGGTTGCCAGCAATAATATTTTTTGATACACAACTTCTCAGATCACCAAGTTTTAGTGCCATCTTACATTTTAACTCCAACAATTTGATTTTCCCTTTGTGCCATACCATCACTCTTGTGTCAATAGTAAAGAATGTGTACCCTATTTGGAATTCTTCCACCCCCTGATTACTTATAATTTGCAACAATGATGATAGCTTTCTCATGCCAAACATATCAATAACAGTATTTGAAGGTGCAATGGATTTGTTGTTAACAAGTGTTGTAGCAACTACTTGAATCTACACATTTTGTTCAAAAGCTATGAACTTTTCTAATTTCAGTAAAGCATTGCTTGTACTGTTACCTTGAAGACATGTAAGAATTACATTATTATGAGCTAAATCAAACTTTACAAAATAGGATTATCGTAAGATATAGAAAGATAAAAAATAGATATAGAAAGATAAAAAATTCTATATTTAATAGATTTGAATTATATATGACGAGAAGGAGATTTTTTTTCTTTTTTTTACTTTACGAAAATAAGAATTTCATCTTTTATCTTGTTGATAAATAATAATGAATATAGAAAAGGGGACGGATTTTCAATTTGATGTGACTTTTGATTCTTTATACAATTAGATCTTATGTCAATAAAGAAAACCCCATTCGTCTAATTTTTACTTGGATTCCGAGAAACTAATTACTTGTTTGCTCAAAATAATTGAACTGAATGTTTTAATTTTGATTCTAAGGAAAGAAAGTGTGGAGTTGAAATAACTCACTCAGAACGCTTTTTTCTTCAAGATATATGCCTTTATAGATTTATTTTTTTGAGTTCATAAGCTGCTCAAAATCCATGACCAACACATGCTGTGTTGATGGCTTAAAACCACCCCAAATCTCTAACATCTTTCGGTACAATTGACCCCCTCTCAACAATTAATCCAACTTCCCAAACTCTGTTTTTATCACCAAGTTTTTTAACAATTTTGAACTCCATAATCTCTCCACCCTTACATTCCATATTAAAAACCCAACCGGTATCGATCCGCTTAATTTGCTTTTCATAATGAAGAGATCTAACACCAAGTTCCATAGGAATACCAGAGTTTATGGACCACTTTGATGGATTCTCATAAACAAAAGCTCCAATACTCTTAAACAAAGTAGACTCATGTACATGGCAGTTTTGAGAAAAGTAAAGTGGTTTAAAACCCACACAAGAATTCGTCTCATTATTAACTCCTGCAAGCACTTCATCTAGTGTTACATTACCCTCAATTGTTTCTATTACATTACCCTCAATCCCGACATTTTCATACATACTCATATTCTTTTCACGTCCAAAATTAACAGCTATTTCATTACTGTTTTCGTTTTCTTCCGAAACATTATCACTAAAGGATTCATGAGTCTGATCCTCATTTTCATATTCCTCGAAGGTTTCTTGAACATCATTTCTAAGATTTGGTACAAACTCTTCTTCTTGTACATCATTATAAAAATCAACATGAACATGATTATTTCCATCTTCCTTTAAATCTTCATCTAAAGTGACACCAATATCACTCTCATACACTCCATTTACATTTCTTTTAAATTCCTTTTCTAATTCACTAACATCACCTTCCATTACATCCGATGAATCTTTAACATCAACCATCGATTCACTTTGAATCACATTTCCAAACCTACTAGGCATTTCACCAAACTCCTCATCATGGTTCACATAAAAAGATCCACTTCTTACCTTTTTGAATTCTTTATTGCCAAAGCAAGTGATAAGCAAATTGTCTTGTTTCCTTGCCGCTTCATAAGCCTCCTTAAGTGTTTTTGGACTCAAAAACATAACCCACCACTTAATTTCATATTTGAGACCCCCCACAAATAAACTTGTAGCATAATCCTCACTCATAATTACTTTATTGATGAGAAAATCAAATGTATTACAATATTCTTGAAACGAACCTGATTGTTGTAAGTTCTTGATGTCATCCATGGATGATGTTGTATTTAGAATTCTTGTTTCTCCATATTTGGTTTCGAACAAGCGAGGACTTCGTTTTCCCCATGTTGATGATCCCATCCATTCATCAACACATCTGTAACCACTGTAAAGATCCCAATCAGTTGGTGGTTTTGAATAATCTGGAATGTAACCACAACAATGACCCCTGCCTTCATATTGTAACCAACCGCAAGAACACCTATGATGCCCACAAACATGAACCCGGTTTTCCCATACTAAACCCCCACACAAACACAAGAACACCATTGTTATAGCTCCTGTAGGAATTGCTTGCTGAAATATTTGATCGTTTCTGTCAAGAACAGTAACCGTTGTTGCCCTAATTCAGTTTTTGTAGAAATCTGTTGCCCTAATTTCGAATTGCTTTATTCCCCTAATTTGATTGTTGTTGCTAAATTGTTGTTCGATTCTTGTTAAGCCCCTTGCTGTAAGCCTCAATTGTTATCACAACCGTAAAATTCCACCAGTAGTGTTCAACTGAACACTGCCTAAACTACCGTCGTATATCACCGGAATTGATTGCTGGAAGAGCGTCCGAAAGGTTCGAACCGCTCTGATACCACTTGTTACGTATCAATTTGGTAATCAAGTGTATGATCGATAAAGAGAAAGAAGAAGAATAGAGAAGGAGGAGTTAACTCTCAAATCATCGATCCATTCACATTCACGACCCCTGTATATGTATATTAACCTATTACATGTTATAACCCTAAACTATTAGACAGTTACACTTTAGTCCCTCTACTATTTAATACCTAATATTGTGTAATGTTAGGTATTAAATAGTAGACGGACTAAAGTGTAACTGTCTAATAGTTTTGGGTTATAACATGTAATAGGTTAATATACATATACAGGGGTCGTGAATGTGAATGGATCGATGATTTGAGAGTTAACTCCTCCTTCTCTGTTCTTCTTCTTTCTCTTTATCTCTTTATCGATCATACACTTGATTACCAAATTGATACGTAACAGCTCTCCACACCTAAAGACTTTTTAGTAATTTCTAGATCACAATATGCTATAACAAAATGTAAAACGTCAAAATTTCATCCATAAATGCTTTTAAGTTTGTTATCCTTTTGTTTTATTTTATTTTTTTGACTTTAACGCCAATGTCGTAACGAACCAAACCAATATCGATTGAATTTGTGTCGTTTTGATCGTAATTTGTACGTATGGCTATACTATTTTGGATTTTTGTTGATTTATTTTTTGAACTTAGTGTCTAGTATGTATTGAGTTTAATTGATACTGACCAAATATCGCCGCAACGCGACGGCTGTTACCTAGTTTTTATCTTAAGTATGAGAATTGATGGCGCAACTTCTTTCAAGCACCGCCAAACATTTTACTTTTTTTTAACAAAATAAAAATAAGGTTTCAATTAAAATAAAAGTTACATAATTCAAACTAAATAAAACACAAAAATACGAACTTTAAAATTTAAAAATTACAAGTCAATTATATTTTCTCCCTAATTTAGGTTTTCGATTAAGAAGTATTTCTAACAATGGACTGGTAAAACCTTTGTGCGAGTCCGTATGCGTCTTCAAGTCCGATATTGGACTCGTCAAAATCTAACATTTTCACCTCCTCCTCTACCAGCTTTTAGAGATTTCTTGGTTGCACCAAACCTTGATTTATTTAAATCCATAGAGTAGAAATATTGTGTTTGTGTGTGTAGAAATTTAGTAAAGAACATGAAAAAAATCGGTAAATAAAGTGTTGTATACATGCACTTATATGGAAACATATAAACCAATAAAGTAAGCTCGTTTAATAACCGAGTCTGAGCTTGAGATTCACTTAACGGGCTCGAGCCAGCTCGCGAGCCTAAACGAGCCTGCTAGTTATATAATATTTTGAAATATATATTTAATAATTATTAATTAATATATTTAACATTATGAAAAAATAAATAAAATAACTAAATAATATATATTATTTTTTACATAAAATTATAATAGAAAAAAAATATACATATAAAAATGATTATAATTATATAAAATATTAATTAATAAATAGCAAATGAACCGAATACGAACCAAACTCGAGCTTGAAAATATACTCACGAGTCAAACTAAACTCGAGCTGAAAATATACTCACGAGTCAAACTCGAGCTTTGAAACTCGAGCTCACGAGCTTGAGGTCTGTGTAAGTTAAACAAGCCGAGCTCGGACTCGCCTCCACTTGTTTGCACCCCTGATCGACATTTGCCCTAATAAAAGAAGGAGAATAGCGTGAGCTACGTACAACAAACAAAGCAGAAGTCTTCTATTGAGGCTAACCACATATGTCAACAAGTAACAAAATCGGGTTAAAGGATTCCAATTATTCCAAAATTCCCAATCAATCAATCTTGCCTTTGCTTCTCAACTTCAACTTGGTTTGGTTGCTGATTCGGTCTCATCAAGTTTTTAATTCAATTCATCCTAACTAACACTCCGTCGATCATCCAGCTTATTTAGCTTCCGAACCCTAAAATTACGTACATCTAGGGTTTTGAAATTGGGGATAAATCGGATTGGATCGAGGATGAGCTCACAGAAGAAGAAGAATATCCAGATAGAGGCGTTTAAGCACCGGGTGGTGGTGGATCCCAAATACTCCGAGAAGACGTGGAACATATTGGAGCATGCGATTCACGAGATTTATAATCATAACGCCAGTGGCCTAAGTTTCGAAGAGCTTTACAGGTTTAGATTATTATTATTATTATTATTATTATTATCATTATCATTTAGAGACTTCTATTCATGTTGATGCCATTAGGGCTTCAAAGTTTGTATGTGAATATGGTAACATAACTAATGTTTTGTTTTGAAAGAATTAGCATATATACATCTTATTATAAAATGTGAATCTCTTATATGATTTTGGTGTGTTAAAGCTTGATAACCTTCTGGTTTTGTTCATCAGCAATGTATATTGCATATATTAGATGTTATCTTCCATTTCTTATTCCTTATCAGCCATGGCTTGGTTTTAAAATTGCACTAATCATATCGCATCACTGCACATAATGCGTTGCGTTTACATGCGTGCAACATGGAATTAGTACTCGGGTTGGACCTCTTTAACTGGAAATTAGGTCGGATCTTTTAATTAAGAAAGGTGATACTTACCTGGAGATGATAAGAGACTATTGGAGAGTCGATGAAGAAGGTTGGAGGACGGACACGATGGCTGGAAATAAGATTGCTATAGAAACCCTAAAATTCTTTTATATATAGTTTTAAAATGTTAATTAAAGTCTACGCATAATGTACTTGTATGTAAAGCTTGTTTTGTGGTACCGGCTATAGCTTTAATTTGTATTTATTTATCTAAATTTCTTACCTTTAATTGTTTAAAAGTTAACATATTAAAAGATTTTGTATAATTAAATTTTTTAGTATTGTTCTAACATCGGATTTTATGACCAAATGCATTGGAGCTCATTGCGCAATTTAAAACCAAGAACCGTGGTTCAGTCGATAGTATTGACAGTTTGATATAATCTCTTTCTTAAAGCTACAAAACTGCATTAGCGATCACTTTAATTTTGAGATGATAATTTTTCACTTTTAAGTCTAAATTGGCGGATACTAATATTTTTGGACCTTTTTGCTATGAAAAATGGCACACGTTGCGTCATCTACCTGCACCGTGGCTCATTGTTGAGCAGTCACAAATAATACTGAGTGTAGTTATAATATGTTAATGCCCATATATGTTTTGTTAGTTTCTAGTAATTAATCTGGTATATTTCATGATAAAAATCAATCCTAGTTGCTGTTATTATTTTGATACATTTTGTTTCTTATAGTGACTTAAGTATTTAACTATTTAACATACTTATTTATTTTGTTATGGGATATGTATGTTCAGGCATGCATACAATATGGTCCTGCACAAATTTGGGGAAAAGCTATACTCTGGACTCGTATCAACAATGGCAGTTCATTTAAAAGAAATAGCTGCAGCAGTTGAAGCATCTCAGGGACCCTTGTTTCTAGAAGAACTAAACAGGAAATGGATGGAACACAACAAAGCATTACAAATGATACGAGACATATTAATGTACATGGACAGAACATACATTCCTAGTACACACAAAACTCCAGTTCACAAGCTTGGTCTTAACCTATGGCGGGATAACATTATCCATTCTGTTGACATCCAAACAAGGCTACAAGACACACTGCTTGAAATGGTGCAGAAAGAAAGAAACGGGGAAGTTATCAACCGAGGTTTAATGAGAAACATAGTCAAAATGTTAATGGATCTTGGTCCTTCAGTCTACCAACAAGACTTTGAACAACCATTTCTTGATCTTTCTGCCAATTTTTATCGAGGCGAATCTCAGCAGTTTATCGAGTGTTGTGATTGTGGTGAGTATTTGAAGAAAGCTGAGAAACGTTTAAATGAAGAAATCGATCGGGTGACACATTATTTAGACGCGGAAAGTGAAGTGAAGATAACAAATGTGGTTGAAAAGGAAATGATTGAAAGTCAAATGAACCGTTTAGTTCACATGGAAAATTCGGGTTTGGTTAATATGATTATGGACGATAAGTACGATGACTTAGCCCGGATTTACAATCTGTTCCGCAGGGTGCCAAACGGGTTAACGTTAATACGGGATGTGATGACTTCTCACATTCGGGAAACGGGCAAACAACTGGTGATCGACCCGGAACGGGTTAAGGATCCGGTTGAGTTTGTACAACGTTTATTGGAAGAAAAGGATAAACATGATAAGATCATTAATCTCGCGTTTAACAACGATAAGACGTTTCAAAACGCCTTGAATTCTGCGTTTGAGAATTTTATTAATTTGAACGCACGGTCCCCGGAGTTTATCTCTTTGTTTGTAGATGACAAGCTTAGAAAGGGGTTAAAAGGTGTAAGTGAAGAAGATGTTGAGGTTGCATTAGATAAAGTAATGATGTTGTTCCGTTATCTACAAGAAAAAGACGTGTTTGAAAAGTATTACAAACAACATTTGGCAAAACGACTTCTGTCGGGAAAAAGTTTATCTGAAGATGCAGAGAGAAGTTTAATACTGAAACTAAAAACCGAATGCGGGTATCAGTTTACTTCAAAGCTAGAAGGTATGTTCACCGACATGAAAACCTCTCAAGACACAATGCAAGGGTTCTATGACTCGATGGGACCCATGTTAGCCGATGGTCCAACACTCGCTGTTCACGTTCTCACAACCGGGTCTTGGCCAACTCAATCAACCACCACCTGCAACCTTCCACCTGAAATCCTCACAGTGTGCGATAAGTTCAAAACGTATTACCTCGGGACCCACAACGGGCGTAGATTAACATGGCAGACAAACATGGGATCTGCAGATATCAAAGCAACTTTTTCAAAAGGCCAAAAACACGAACTGAATGTTTCCACCTATCAAATGTGTGTTCTGATGCTTTTCAACAATGCAGACGGATTGAGTTACAAAGAAATTGAGCAGGCGGTCGAGATTCCTTCGGTTGAACTGAAACGGTGCTTGCAGTCTTTAGCCTGTGCAAAGGGAAAGAATGTTTTAAGGAAAGAACCGATGAGCAAAGACGTAAGTGAAGATGATGAGTTTTTCTTTAATGAAAAGTTTTCTAGTAAGTTCTATAAAGTGAAGATCGGGACGGTGGTGGCACAGAAGGAATCAGAGCCCGAAAAGCAAGAAACGAGGCAGCGGGTGGAGGAGGATAGGAAGCCACAGATCGAGGCAGCGATTGTTAGAATTATGAAAGCTAGACGGGCGTTGGATCATAATAATATTGTGGCGGAAGTTACAAAGCAACTGCAGTCAAGGTTCTTGCCGAATCCTGTTGTTATAAAGAAACGAATCGAGTCACTTATCGAGAGGGAGTTCTTGGAAAGGGATAGAGATGATAGAAAGTTGTATCGATATTTGGCTTGATTGAAATGCTGCAAGGTGATTTCGACTTATTTTTTGTGGTTGAAATTATGATTATCGTTATATTATGCAGTTTTAGTTTGGATTTGGTACTTTATATGGCCTTCTATTTTTTTTCTGGTTTTTATACATGTTTAGATCAAAACTTTAATTTTTTTCCAAATACTACAAAATTTTATGTGCAAGGTGAAAGAGGTGGCTTCAAAATGGCCATTTTAGTACATATGCACCAATTGGTGATGGTGCAATCTGATTGCATACTGATAACCATGGTCTTTAGGCTTTTGGTAATTTGTATCCTACACTTTGAGTTGTCAAATCCATCCTTTTCAATGATTCTTCTGCTGAAAATATAATTGATACGCTTTGGGCCCCAAAGTTTGGGGTACAACGGCTGTCTGCACATGAAGTTTGGAGGACAAAAGAGAGAAGATTTTGTATATATGATAATACTGTGACTAGCCAAAGACCTTTTGGTCCAGCGGCACCCCGGGTTTTCCCAAAACTTTCATCGGGGAGGCCCGGGTTCGAATCCTGGTTTGCAAGTCAGGGGTTTTTACGAGATTTTCAGTTTCCTCTAAGAATGGTTTGGCGTCATCCTCGAGCGTCAAACTAGCAATGAGCCTTTGTAATTTTGTCTTGGGCATGGATACATATATGGGCTGTGAAGATGCATGTCACTGAGCCTGTATATGCCGTCGTTAAGAAAAAAAGAGTATTGTGATTAATGGTTTAACGGGAATGAAGAAGAGGTGATTGGTTTGAGCGAGAAGATGGAGATTGAAAAGTCAAATTTAAGACAGAAGATGTTGAATAAAGTCAAAATTGGAGATATAGATTTTCGGAAATGAAGCAAAACAGTTTTAAGACGGGGGATGTGACCCATCCTACAAAATATAAAGTAGAAAAAAATTTGGATATGGACCATTTTGCTCTTATCCACATGGTTTCCTTGCAACATCTCTGATTGAGATCCACCGTACTCGCTTCGTAGATGGTAATACGAACGTCAAACTCTAATCAAGGGTTTTAAGTTGAGTTTGATCGGCTCATTCGTTCCAGACGGTAATACAAACAGTTTTTGGCGCCAATGCCGTATTTTTTAAACGAAGGTTACTTCATATGGTACCAAGTGGCAATGAGGGTAAACACTATTTTTAAAATTATAAAGTTTCCCTCGCATGTGCTTGGCACATGGGGTATTTAATGAACATACTTGCCCCGTCTAATGTTGAGGACCTTTAACGTTACACTAATGCAAACTATTAAGACCTAATAAGTAAATATAGTAATATATTGGGACTCAATCCATTATTGAAACATATCACAAGGACCTTTCGTGTAATTAACTCTGGTTCACAAACAAATACATTCTTATATTAAAATTTACTAGCTTTTAAGAATTTATAGATAGTATTTATTAAGTGTTAGTTTTAAAATGACTATGCACTTGGTGCCACTGTTTGTCATTGTCAGCTCAATCCACATTTAGAATTCCCGAGCTTAGTTCTAAGCCGCAACATACAAACCACATGATAGAAGGTGGTTTGCATGTTTAAACTTATACAAAATGTCTGGAGATCATGACAAGGACGTTGATGACTCAACTTCTTCTAATATCGTAAACAATTCTTTTGAGGTTTTAAACAATTTTGTATCTCTTCATCTCCGATTAATTCTTAGAATTCATAGTTTACTTTACATTGAAATTGGTGGAGATATTCTCACTCAATGGATTGTGCTCTTCAAATGGAGATAGATGATTTGTTCAATGGTTTACGTGAATCTAGTCCTTTTGTTGATTCACAAAACTGTGATTCTAAAGAAGATGAATGAATGTATCTGCTGGTTTTTTTATATGTGTTTTGTAATCAATGTTATCTTTTTTTGCTAAATAAATTTATTCATTAATAATGTTAATACACTTTAAACTTGACATCATGACACTAACACACGGGAATTGGTTTTTTTACTTAGACATGAAGTATTTAAAAGCTGAAATACGATTATTAATTGATATCACACCTAGACAATCTATGTAATACCCTGGTCTAGATGGGCTGATGTGTCATAATAAATATGGTTTCTGAACAAAAGACATAATTTTATTTATTTACATGTTAAAAGTATAATATATTAAACAAAGCAAACTTAAGGCTAGTTTACAAACTAACACGGTTAAAAGATATTTTATTATAATCCTGATGTTTTATTCTTCTTTCTTAATCCCGCCCAAAGTAATCTGCGGTCCTGTATACAAAAATATAAATAACGGAATGAGCCGAATGCTTAGTACGGAATAATAGGCTCAAACAATTAATGATTTAATGAAACATAATTTAGATTGAGTTTACAGTAAATGATACTAGATAAAGTAGCCTTATTATATAAATTAAATCGTATCGTATGGATGTACCCATGAGCGAACATAAATGTGACAACACGCAGGTAGCTACTCCTGCATATTTATCACATGAGATGGCGAGTTGGCATACCCGCTATCCATCTCCTTAATCATTTTCTAGGATCGATCCATACACCTCCTAATAGCCATATGTACCACACGTGTACTTTTGAGACGTCGTGAACTGATCTCACCGTCATGGATGGTGCACATGTTGTCGATGCCGCAACAAGATGCTCGTGGGACACTCCACGAGAAGCGACACTCAGGGTATCAGAATATAAATGATCTTATTCACATAACTGATAGAGAATATATTATCGTAACATATACCGGAACATGCGATAAACATAATACTATCAAATGACATGAAAGCTAAAACCAATGTCATAATCAGAATTGGAATCCAACGGACAGTCAAGTGATTTGATAGTCCAAAGACATGAGGAGTTTTAAAATATATATGAACTCAATAGGTTTATATTAATTGAATATGAAGTAACAAGGAGTGAGGGTAAGGATCCATACCTTTTATGTTCCAAGGTGATGCTAACTTGTTTTCGAGCTTTTTTATTATCTACATAAAAGTTATATTTTATTTAAAAAATAAATGGAGTGACTATAAATGGAGTTTTACTGTTGGTTTGTTTATATATTTTAATTCATAGTGTCCCTTGTGTATGTATTTTTATCTTTAATGTTTAAAGGTTTAAAAAACATCAAATCATTTTGTTATGAGTAATAGTTATGTTCTTGTTATTATTATTTATATATTTTTTTTAAAAAAGGTTTCATTTATTTAACAAATAATTCTGGAATTCCTTTATAAACATTGAGTGTATTATATATTTTAAAGAATTCTTAAAGTTGGTAGGTAAATATAATATATGTAATCAAAGGATAACTTCCATATCATTATATGGTTATTAATTAAGACAGTGAGTGCATATTATATTATCATTTATTGATATCTGAAAAGAGTTTCATAAATTTATAAAACGAAAATTATCATAAACTTGAATAATAAGTGTATATTGTATAAATAAACAACTTTTATAGTTATTAGGTAAATTTGAGTAAAAATAGTAAAAAGGTGATTTTTTTTATGGCACAGTTTCAGTAAAAAAAATATTTAATAATAATAAAATATCATCCAACTCATCTTCTTCATTTCAAAGATAATGGTAATGGTAGCATACGTTTTCACATTTTAATCAATATATTGGGTTTGCATGAAAAGTTTGTGTTCGGTCCCCTAAATATTAATTAATCATAAGAATTTAAACCATGGTGTATCCAAAACATGGTTTAGCTTAAACAAATTCTGAAAAAATATAAAAGAGGGAGCAGGGGATTGGTTTCAAACTCCTTGCATGTGTTTTTCGTACTTAATTAGATTTCATCTAGGCTCATACTTAAGAAATGAAGGAATAATAAGATTATAAAATAAACCTTGCTGCTACTTCTTCTTCACTAGTTCGCCGGAGAAAGCTAAGGTTGGCCGGAATTCGTTTTGAGTTCTACAAGAGCTCCTTTCGTTTAAGTTCAACGAACGGTTCTGCTATGATGTCGCGCGGTGGTTCAAAGGTGGTGGGGGCTGGTTATGGAGTGAAGATGGTAAACGATGGTGCTGTTTTTGTTGTTGGGTTCGTATCGGTTTGTCAGAAAAATTGTAAGCTGTCGGAATTTATAACCGTGAAGTATGAATTGGAGAGGAGTGTGATTGTTATTGTATTTATAATTACTTTTCCTTGGTAACAAAGGTAAAGGATATGGATGAATGGATATTACCTTCCTAGCTTGAATACACTTAATTCTATTGTAAATTTATTTTTGATCTTATCTAGTTTTTTTTTTATAAACTGACTTTTCTAATAAGATTTCTTTCATTTCATGCATATTTAATTATTTATTAATTTATATACAGTGACTAATCATTGTTTTCGTTTGGCATTTTTTTTTCATTTCTTTATTATTTATTATTATGTTTAAATATATTAAAGTAAATATTAAAAGTTTTGGTCATTACAATCTAAGTAGTACATGAAATGAAACTTAAATCTATTAAGAAAACCCCTCGATGAAGGGGTCAATTTAGTCCAGATGTTGAACTTCAGATAGCACTTGTGAAGGTTCAGACGTTCAGTTGATTTCTCAGGTTGTGATTGAACCTCACTTGTAGCTCTATGTAGTCAGTCTGTGTTGATATTGAACAGTCACTTCAAATGCTTGAGTATCGAAAAATGAAACTCCATTCGTCGCTTGAGCTGCAGTAATGAGTTCCCCCGTGCGAGAATCTATGACCTTTATTTTTACAGGAATTTGCAATATAGATAGAACACCCACATATTAAACGCAAGTGTGTTCTTCTGGGAGTCTTGCTCTTCTTGTGTTTGGATTTTTAGGCGTTGTACATCTTCTTCTGGTTGGGTGGTGTCGGTGATGAAGATTGGCTCATAGAGGGAAGCATATTGAACTCTTTCATCTGCCCACACCTTTAGTCCCACATTACCCACTTTATATATAAAGTCGACTTATGAATTTGTTAAGTCAAAGCTCTGAGAACACCTTTCAGCGCTCTAAGTCAATAATATTAAGCTATAAGAGCATTCCCATCCTATTCCTCAAATTTGTTTAAGGGGAGTTTGTAAATTATAGGGTGTGGTTTTGAGTGGTTGTGAGTGTAAATTATAGGGTGGAGAGAGAAAAGATAGTGATTTTTTGTAAATTTAGAGAAAAAGTTAGTGATTTTTTTATAAATTATAGGGTGGAGAGAGAAAACTATAATGATAAAAGTATAAAAGAAATATCATTTAATTAAATAGAAAAAAGAAATGTAGTATTCTTTATTATAATTATAAAGATGAAGATGGCGGATAAATTGCGAATGCTCTAAAAACTTATATCAAGTACATATGATGGGAGTGGAGATAAACCTAGTGGGCTTCTTGATTGTGGACTTGTGCAGGCCAGGCCCAACGGGTCCAACTGTATATATCGGATATGTGAATTAAGTAAAAAAGAAAATCAGGATTCCAAAATCCCCAATCAAATCAATCCAATCTTTCAATCTCTTGACTTGCTCGCTCGCTGATTTCAATCTCAATCTCTTCAATTATTCATTGACCGATTTAATTGTATTCGATATTTCCAGCTGATTTAGCTTCCGAACCCTAAAATTACATATATTAGCTAGGGTTTTGAAATTGGGGATAAATCGGATTGGATTGAGGATGAGTTCACAGAAGAAGAGTTTCCAGATAGAGGCGTTTAAGCATCGGGTTGTGGTGGATCCCAAATATGCCGAGAAGACATGGAAGATATTGGAGCATGCGATTCACGAGATTTATAATCATAACGCTAGTGGCCTCAGTTTCGAACAGCTTTACAGGTACCATTATTATTTTGTAATTTGTTTACCAGTTATTATTTGGATTTTGACTATGAAATAATAAGTTAATAAGTATCTTTAACTATCTGTTATGCTTCATTAAGTTAGATGATTTATTACTATTGGTACTCAGACCATGTCTAGTGGTAACTCTGGTCGTTGTGCGACACGTGGCGTCCCGGTTAGCAATGAAGAGTTTTACAAAATGTGGTGTAGTGGTAAAATGCCTCAAAACTCTCCTGCAATCATTACCGTGGGGCGGCATGCCTGGTGTTTTTTGCCCGTTGTCCACCTCACAACGAGGCCACTACGGGTGGTCTAAAAGATATGCGCTTTGGTTTGTTATTTTGTACCATTGTATGTGAGTAAGCTAACATAACAAATGTTTCATTTTGAAAGAATTAACATTATATATTATTTGCCAAATTCTCACCTCGGAAGAGCTAGGCTTTATGTTGTAGACCTTCTTTGTACCACTACCCGTTCTCCATGGTATAACAGTTATTTCAAATTTGTTAATCTCTTGTATGATTTTTGTGTTTTAAAGCTTGATATGTTTATAATTGTCTGGATGCATGTATGCGTGCTGCGTGCATGCAGATAATTGATGTTATTTTTCATTTCTTATTCCTTATCAACCATGGATCAGTTGATGGTATTGACATTTACCCCTTTCTTAAAGCTACAAAAACCTGCACTAGGGATGTGCTATTAATCTATTATAATACTTATTTTCTATTGCAATTGTATGTTCAGGAATGCATACAATATGGTTCTGCACAAATTTGGGGAAAAGCTATACTCCGGGCTCGTATCAACAATGACTGCACATTTAAAAGAAATAGCTGCAGCAGTTGAAGCATCTCAGGGACCCTTGTTTCTAGAAGAACTAAACAGGAGATGGATGGAACACAACAAAGCATTACAAATGATACGCGACATATTAATGTACATGGACAGAACATACATTCCCAGTACACACAAAACTCCTGTTCACAAGCTTGGTCTTAACCTATGGCGGGATAACATTATCCACTCTGTTAACATCCAAACAAGGCTGCAAGACACGCTCCTTGAAACTGTGCAGAAAGAAAGAAAGGGGGAAGTTATCAACCGAGGTTTAATGAGAAACATAGTCAAAATGTTAATGGATCTTGGTCCTTTTGTCTACCAAAAAAACTTTGAACATCCGTTTCTTGATCTTTCTGCCAATTTTTACCGAGGCGAATCTCAGCAGTTTATCGAGTGTTGTGATTGTGGTGAGTATTTGAAGAAAGCCGAGAAACGTTTGAATGAAGAAATCGATCGGGTGACACATTATTTAGACGCGGAAAGTGAAGTGAAGATAACAAATGTGGTTGAAAAGGAAATGATTGAAAGTCAAATGAACCGTTTAGTTCACATGGAAAATTCGGGTTTGGTTAATATGATTGTGGATGATAAGTACGATGACTTAGCCCGGATTTACAATCTGTTCCGCAGGGTGCCAAACGGGTTAACGTTAATACGGGATGTGATGACTTCTCACATTCGGGAAACGGGCAAACAACTGGTGATCGACCCGGAACGGGTTAAGGATCCGGTTGAGTTTGTACAACGTTTATTGGAAGAAAAGGATAAACATGATAAGATCATTAATCTCGCGTTTAACAACGATAAGACGTTTCAAAACGCCTTGAATTCTGCGTTTGAGTATTTTATTAATTTGAACGCACGGTCCCCGGAGTTTATCTCTTTGTTTGTAGATGACAAGCTTAGAAAGGGGTTAAAATGTGTAAGTGAAGAAGATATTGAGGTTGCATTAGATAAAGTAATGATGTTGTTTCGTTATCAGCAAGAAAAAGACGTGTTTGAAAAATATTACAAACAACATTTGGCAAAACGACTTCTGTCGGGAAAAAGTGTATCTGAAGATGCAGAGAGAAGTTTAATACTGAAACTAAAAACTGAATGCGGGTATCAGTTTACTTCAAAGCTAGAAGGTATGTTCACCGACATGAAAACCTCTCAAGACACAATGCAAGGGTTCTATGATTCCATGGGACCCATGTTAGCCGATGGTCCAACACTCGCTGTTCACGTTCTCACAACTGGGTCATGGCCGACTCAATCAACTACCACTTGCAACCTTCCACCTGAAATCCTCACAGTGTGCGATAAGTTCAAAACATATTACCTTGGGACCCACAACGGGCGTAGATTAACATGGCAGACAAACATGGGATCTGCAGATATCAAAGCAACTTTTTCAAAAGGCCAAAAACACGAACTGAATGTTTCCACCTATCAAATGTGTGTTCTGATGCTTTTCAACAATGCAGACGGATTGAGTTACAAAGAAATTGAGCAGGCGGTTGAGATTCCTTCGGTTGAACTGAAACGGTGCTTGCAGTCTTTAGCCTGTGCAAAGGGAAAGAATGTTTTAAGGAAAGAACCGATGAGCAAAGACGTGAGTGAAGATGATGAGTTTTTCTTTAATGAAAAGTTTTCTAGTAAGTTCTATAAAGTGAAGATCGGGACGGTGGTGGCACAGAAGGAATCAGAGCCCGAAAAGCAACAGACGAGGCAGCGGGTGGAGGAGGATAGGAAGCCACAGATCGAGGCAGCAATTGTTAGAATTATGAAAGCGAGACGGGTGTTGGATCATAATAATATTGTGGCGGAAGTTACGAAGCAGCTGCAGTCGAGATTCTTGCCTAATCCTGTTATTATAAAGAAACGAATCGAGTCGCTTATTGAGAGGGAGTTCTTGGAAAGGGATAGAGATGATAGAAAGTTGTATCGATATTTGGCTTGATTGAAATTATGTAAGGTGATTTCAGCTTATATTGGGTGGTTGAAATTAAGATTATTGTTTGGACTGATGTAGTTTCAGTTTTGGTTTGGTACTTTTATTTGTTTACGTCTTTTTGTACACAGAAATACCTTGTTCAAATGTTTGTCAAGAATTACAAATTGTTCAGGGGATGGTGTTCGCGCCCATCCCGATACTCTCGTCTTGATCACTTCAGTTGCCTTCACAAAATTTCATTCCGATAGTGATCATGTTGGGACGTTGCTATTCTCGTTCTTGCATTTGCTTACGTGGATGCATTGCCGCTGTCTTGAATGCACTTCCAAGGACTCTGGGTGTGCCGTGTACAAACTTCGCTGTTGATATTCATTGAAGTTTCATTCATGAGCTGCCATTAATTCTTTGTTAATCCGCTGTTTGTTTGAGCTCTTCTGCACCATGAAAGTCAGATTAAATTCCTGTTAGTTTTTGAGTAAATCTCATATTTCGTTAGTATATATATCTCTGATTGCAGGCCTATATTCTTGATCTTATCAACTACAATTACTACACTGAACCTTTTTAAACTAAACACGCTCGTTTCACAGAATGGAACGGGATTGGAATTTGCATAGGATTTGGAATCTCAACATTTTAATAGGAATTGGAATTGGAAGGAATTGAAATTCAATTCCATTTTTGATGTGTTCGTTTGACTAATGAATTGGAATCAATAACTTTCTAATTTTTTTTAACGAGGATAACGGCGAAAACATTTTAGTTTTTTAGATTTTTTGTTTTTATTAATATTTTGCGTTATGATTTTTTTATTATTTTTTTGAATTTTTAGGGGCTTCCTACAGTAGAAAGTCTATAAAATAATATACTTGGGACCACTAAAATTTATTAATTAAAAGAGTTATTAATTAATCGATAAATTAATAATTATTAATTTATATATTAATTAATATTTTATTAATTTATAGTAGAATACTTAGTTTACAAACACCTTTCAAGCTTTCACTTAATTATTGTATACAATGCATGTATATCAAATGAACAGCCCAATTTGAAAGAAACCTTCAATCTCCTACCTTATTATGCTTCTTGTGTTCAATGTATCACTTTATGGACATTAAAAATATTTTCTATATAAATACAAGATCAAAATAGGTTAACACAAACAAAGCGTTATTGAAATTAATAAAGATGATATCGATGAAGAAGATGATGAAAGTTCTACAATGGAGCCCCCTTCGCGAAACGAAGCTATTAAAGCAGCAATCACATTGAACAATTTCTTGTTGAGCTATGAGAAAACAACACCAGAAGTTCTTACCATGCTAAGGAAAATTAGAGACGAGATTCAAGGGGAAATTGATTTCAACAAAAAACAAAAGACAATTGAGTCATTTTCAAGAAGCCTTCATAAATCATTCATGTAATATGCTATATATAAGGAATTATTAATTTATATTTTATATGGGGTCTAAAGAAATTATTAAAAATCTATTATCTTATAAATTTAGCGAATTATTAATTTAGTACCCTATCCCCGAGTCGGGACCGGCAAAAAATATTATCTTAGAGAGTTTATTAAATAATCGAGTATTAATTTATCGAGTTTCTACTGTATTAAGATAAAAAACCACTCAAAAAAATATTCAAATAATAATAATAAAAACTTCATAACTCAAAATATAAATCAAAAGCAAAAAATAATAAAAAAAAAACTAAAATGCTTTATTCGTAGTCCTTGTTAAAAAAAAAAAAACTCGAGAAAGGATTCAAATGAATTTGCTTGAAATCTTTCACATTTTGGAAAGATTTGTAATCCATCTATTTAAAGGAATTTGAAGGAATTGAATTCTAATTCCAATTCTTTGACAACCGAATACCAAAATAGAATTAAGATTTCAATTTCAACAAAACGAACATGCCACGTCATAAGATTTTAATTCCAATTTCTTTAATTTTCCACGAATTCTGTGTAACGAATGCATCATAAGGGGTTTGTAACACTTTACATTAACTTACATTTTTTGTTTAGATGACCATTATGCCCTTTCAATTATAATATATATAAATAGAAAAATATGATATACAAAAAAATGATTATATTTGTTCATCATTTAAATAAAACCAATATAAAGCCGGACAAGCCCGGACAAAGCCAGACAACACCCATTTCTCCTTCTCTCTTCTCTTGTATTCCCTCCCCTTCCTAAGTGCCACCTCACCCGGATTACTGGATGAGCAAAATAAACCCAACGTTGGAGGTGCTCTATGCATGCTTTAGTGATGCAGAATTGGTATGCCAAAGTTAAATACCAAAAGAACAGCATATTATATCAATGTGTCAAATCCAAGTTAGTATTTTGGTCTAAGAGTGCCATATGGAATCTATAGTACTTTTGAGAATAGGTTAGGGCCCATAACACAAGAAACTATTGTCACTTTTGATCTGCCACATGAAGTGAAAGGTCCATGAAGAGAGTGGGTCCTGGAACACACCGTCTTGGATCGCACCCGCGGGTCTAGCTTTATCACCTTACAAGAAGCCCGGGGACAAAAGACCTATCATCCATAAAGGAGACAACTGTACATAACAATGTACGAATAGTCCTTGAGCCAATCACAATCCAAGATTCCATAAGGCCGACAACCATGACGAAAGGTACTGCGGCACGTTGTGCCAATCACAAGGTGCCAGCGCCTATACTTCCTGATGACAACCATCCTTATCCACCAACTGTCACAACCAATTAGATATTAACACACATGATTGATATTCTTGATTCAAGATATTTGAATTAATGTCAAGCTACTATTATGCCTTAACATATGAAGACAATATCTCTAGAATTTGTTATGAGTTATTATCACATTATTGTATAGATGCCAATCCCTTGATTTATGCCATATATATTCTTTATATTCTGTAACTTGTCATATGAATAAACAACTTTTCAAAACATATTGAAATAACCTTTCTTAATAGTAGAGACCTCGTACACGCACTCCCATGAGAATAAAAAGTTCTTTAGATAGTGAGAGCCTGGACAACCCTTCTCTGCCTCTCCGACTATAAATGCCTCACTTGGAGCCAACGGCTTAAAGATCCTCTTCTCAAACTCTTACTCAGATACTAATTTTCACGCTGGAGGGTGGTTATGAGAAGAACTCCCCCCCCACAATCTTCCTCTTCTCGTAACAAGCTCACGGTTTTCTGTTTTACAGGTGCAATCAGATTAGAACTCGTGAGATTAGATTGAACACTTACCCGGTCGAGACTTAGGCGTTAACTCTTAGGTTGAACCTGTGTTTCTTCGGTAAATATATAGTTATAACCATTGTTTTTTCTTTATGAAGAAGGGAATCAACTTTACACTACGCTTAATCAGTTAGCTAGGCGAGAATGGTAGGGTTTTCCACTGGAATTGGAACTATTATAGATTATGTGGTTTTCCACTTCAAAGTAGGCCTAATATAGAAAATGGGGTAGTTTAACTTTAGACACAAGCATTATATAATTTGGCTTTTCTGTGTAACAAATATTCCACTTTGTATAGAATGGTAGGGTACCAATAAAAAAAGTTAAAAAAGAAAAAAAAAATCATTTAGTGAGATACTTGGGCGTTTGGACCAAAACCTTTGATGGTGTTTTATTTCTGATGCAGAATTTTTTATGGTGTTTTTAGTCTTCCTTTTTAGTTCATATTCAGTATAATATGTTGTATCGATTTATATTTATTACAACATGCTGTTTTAGTTCATTTTCGGTACTCACATGGTGTGTTAGTTCATATATATTGATTACAATTAGGAAAATTGGTTTGCAATAATTCCAACTATTCTATATTAGCAAAGTAACAGTCTTTACTTTACACTTGGGCTGGTGGCGGTTCCAACTAAAAGTGTATTTTTTTTTCAACGGTCTATGACTACGAATGGTTAACTCCGTTAGTCTGTTGCTTATATGGTACGCCTAGCGGATTTTTTTTCAAAAAAAAATGCACCTTTAGTTGCGACTGCTATTTGCCAATATGTAGGACATGGTTGAGATTATTTAAAACCAATTTTCTTATAACGAAACATATGATTATTGCCACGTAGTGCTGTCACATAGATTTTCATTGACAACTAGGCATGCTACGTAAACATCAAACTAACAGATGGTTAACTCTGTTAGTCGCCAACCGTTGGTAAAAAATACACCTTTAGTTGGGACCATTATTAGCTAAGAATAAAGTTAAGACCGTAGCAAATTAAGATGATTTAAAACCAATTCTTTTACGGTTATGGTTGATAGATATTGCTTTAGTTCATATTCCTTCAATCATTTGATAGTGAGTCTAGTGCCGAGAAGTCATAGTCAATAATTCCCTTGGTAATATACGATCACCATAAATGCTAATTCCTAAGGCCAACTTGGATCCACGTGGGCTTTGATGTTTGCATCCTTACCATGCATTTCTGTAATAGGTTTTTTCGAAGATGACCCCTAGGTCACATGACATCTTGCCACATTTTTTAATTAGAATTTTCTTGAACATAGTATTTTCTAAGAAAAATCATGGAAATAGCCGTTTTGTCCCAACTTTATCAAATTAGGTATTAAATTTAGCTTTAAAAGAACGTATCCAGAACCAAACAATCAATATACAAAAAAATAGCTCTATGCCATTAAGGATGCTAAGGTAGTGTTTGATATGAAAGAATAGAGGATGGAATGGAATGAATTATTCCAATGGAATGAATTAAATCATGTTTGATTATCATGTGGTAATAGAATGGGTTATTCCTTAAGGAATGAAACTCCTTCCAATTATAGGATATTCATTCCTTTAAGAAGGGGTGTTTTTTTTTCCATTACTTCAAGGAATGAAAATGACCCAATAATAATAATAATAATTAGTAACAGAGTAGACATGAATTTATTAAGTTTTACAAAGCCATAAACCGTCAATAAGAATATAGTTGTTTTACAAAATAATAAACCGTCAAGGTAGTTTGTAAGGAATGAAAGGGCGTCCTAATAACAAATTAAACATACGGACAAAGTTTCCTTACATACTAATTGTTAGTTTATAATTTTAACTTAGCCAGTAAATTGCTTTAACCTTTACTTAATTATTACTTAAATAATATTAGAACCATTTCTTAACGGGGTGTTATTATGCCATGATTCAATACTTTATGGGCTTAATCCATCATAATGTTTATAAATTTACAACACAACTGTAATAGAATCAGAACTTACTTGAATAAGAATGATACACTAGTAAAACTTCAAAGCTTGAAGTTTTTATTAATATTCTCGATATTATACAAGAATACAGAAAGGAAAGAAAGGAGGTGCTAAGAATTAGCGTACCTCCAACTAAAATCTAGCACCCTTCTTATAGGGAAAACACACAGGAAAAGTACAAAATAAATAAAAATAAATTAAAATTACAAAAGTTATAAAAAAGTAAAGATGCTCTATAAGAGCACACAGGAAAAGTACAAAATAAATAAAAATAAATTAAAATTACAAAAGTTATAGAAAAGTAAAGATGCTCTATAAGAGCAGCATGACCATTTAAATTGGCATCCAAAGTCTTCATTATTGTGCTATGTCAGAAAAACATATTATAAAGATAGGCTACATCCTTTTTTCAGAAAACTTAGAGATTCCCACTATGAAAAGGGAATGAACTTTATTGCTTTTGGACTTTCTCTTTTCCCTTGTCGGATTTGCTTTGCAAAGTTTCCCCTGGTTGGTCTATGAATTGCTTTTGGAGTTTTCTTAGATATTTTTCCAAGTCTGCATCTAGGCATGCGATGTCTTCTATATCTTATGCCTCTCCCGCTAAACAAGAGAATTCATTATAATCTCCTTGACTATTAGACGAAATGGACATGACATTTGAGGAATTTGTTGTAGAAAAATGATTCTTTATTTCCTTTTTCATCTCTTTCATATAAGACTTAATAATTTCAGACTTTGAAACCTCTTGTTTGCCTTCTATTAACCTTTTCGAAATATGTTCGAATGGACCAGTAATCTCCTTTTGTTGTCTTTTTACTATCTGGGTTTTATAATATTCTATTCTTGAGGTGATTATATCCACCGTGTCTTGACCTTCAATTTTTCTTGGTAGATATATTTATCCTGGTCATTTTTGTCCAGAACTTTGTATAACAAGTTCTCTTAAGGCATGGGAAATTATCCCTAGGGTATACCCTGTGGTTGGTTTCCATTTCCAAATCCATAGAATTGAAAACTCTATAAAGAAATACATTGAGGATATTCTCTCAAACCAAGAATTATTATTCTTTTTTTCTATAAGATTGAGTGATACCTCTACCCATTTTAGATATAACTCTTTAAATGGTTATAGAAGAATATGTACTGTTGGTCCATATAAAACGAACCATTTTTGGAACCAACAAGGTATACCCTGTTTGAAGATATTATCACTAATTTTTATAACCCATGAATGTTTTCTTTTTGGATTCTCATAAAATAAACATTTCTCGAATCCTTGGATATAATCCCAGTAATTATATTTATAAGTTTGCTTGCCACCTGTTTCGGGATATATGAATTCCCTTTCTTTTAGTGTACTTAACCTCCATTTTCGAGGAGGTATAATTGTTTTTATAAAAATTTACTAAAATTATACCCCTCTCTCTCTCTCTCTCCTGAATAGAAGTGTCTTATTTCTGCAGTTTCCGTAAGTTACAGAATATTTTCGTAATATTGCCGCGTTTTATATGACGGTGCTTTATATGAAGCTGTATCTATATATTTTTGCATAAGTATCCAAGGATCATCAAAAGATTTGATATCTTATTTGATTTAAAAGGATTATCTTCTTTTGCCTCTCGGTTTTGAACCAAGAATCTTCTTCATCATTGTCTTGAGCAACATATGCATAAATAGGAGCTTTTGAAGCTTCCTCTTCTTTTTGGGCATGTATCATAGCCATGATCTTTTCATATAATGGATCATTCGGGTCAATTTGAATTTCCGTATCATTTATTTTGATATTAACGACATTTGAACTGAAGGCAACATTTGAGTTAGAAGCAATGTTTGAGGTCATAAGCCTCCAAGTTTCATGCCTATTATTAATATTGAGTTCTCTGCCTCTTCCTCTATTAGGAGAGCCTTTTCCTCTTCCTTGAGGAATCATTCCTGAAAACACAAAATTAACCCGAAGAGATTATTTTCTCTTTCTCTTTTAGGATTTTTATCTTTTCTCTAGCATTATGAATTGTATTATAATAAAATCTGATCCTCCTTTCTCTGTTATATGGATGGACATTTAAATCAAGCCGTATATCGTGAATTCTATACATTTGATCTCTTATAATTTGATTATGAAGATTTATATCTTGTGCTATATTATTGAATGGATCTTTAAAGGACCTTTAATTTTTCTTCTCATTTATGTATTCCCTAGAAAGAAAATTAGGAAGATTGCTATCAGTTCCTTTTTTTATATAAAATCTCAAAGTCCAATGGGGATAGTCGTGATTGCCATCTGGCAAACATTTGTTTAGAAACATCATGTTTAAAATCTTTTTTAAACATGAATCTAGCCGCTTGAGTCCTTTTTTATTATAAATTTTTGGTTATATAAATCATTCTGAAATTTTAGAACACACTTTAATATTGCTAAAATTTCTTTAGCTATGGTAGCACAATTCTTTTGGCTATCAGACCATTTTCCTAAATAGAATCGGACAAGATATTCTTGTTTAGTTTAAGGAGAAATCTATTTTAGTATTCCTCCAAAACCTATATCTGAAGTATCTGTCTCTACAACCTTATCCCAGTTTGGGTTAGCAATGGTTAAGCATGGAAGATTAGAGACCTTTTGTTTTATTTTTATCATTGTTTTTGTATGATTTTCGTCCCAAGGCTTAGGATTCTTTTTTAATCTATCATATAATATAGACGAATCTTTAGCTAAGTTTTTATAGTATGGGGCGATATAATTTAAACTCCCTATAAATCTTTGTAATTGAGTTTTATCAATAATTTTAGCTGGGAATTTATTTATAATTTCTATACTTCTACTGATAGGGACTATTTTCCTCCTTTCAATCATATGTCCTATAAACCTAACATTTGTTTGAAACAACATCATCTTTTGACTAGAAATAACCAGTCCATTTTTTATGATAATATTTTTAAACAAATTTAGATGTTTAAAATGAGTCTCAATATCTTTTGAAAATACTAATATATCATCTATGTAGATAATTATAAAGTTTGAAAATGAAATGAATATATCATTCATAATTTTTTGAAATTTTGAAGGGGCATTTTTAAGCCCAAAAGGCATAACATTCCATTCATACTGGCCAAAAGAAACATTAAAAACTGTTTTATATCTATCATTTTGGTCAATCTGAATTTGCCAATACCCAGATTTTAAATCAAAGTTTGAAAAGATTATTGAATCATATAATCTGTCTAACAAGTTTTTTTTGTTTGGAATTGGATATCTAATCCACTTTAATACCTTATTTAGACGTTTATAATTTATTACTAACTTTGGCACTCCTCTTTCTTGTTCAGAATGTTTATTTACATAAAAGGCTGTGCATGACCTTTGAGAGATGTATCAATCCCTTTTGTTGAAGCGAAGATATTTCCTTTTTTACATCACTCTAAATATTCAGAGTTCATTTGACATGGTCTTGTCTTTGTTGGGACATTATTCTCATGGAAGTCCCCTTCATAGAGGAGAGAAACTATATGTTGTTTTCTATCCCAGAAAGCATTTGGATGATCATTGCATATATCATTTGTAAATTGGTTTTTATAGGAGCTCAATTTTTTATAATAATTTTGGGTTTTTTAAACTTTTTTCAATTGTATGAACATTTATTTCTTCTTTAAGAAAATTAATCTGGTTAGTTTTTGCATGAATTAATATTTCATTTATTATCTTTACAATAGGTTGAGTTATAAACTCAAAGTAAAGATTCTTCCTATTATAAGTTGTTGTGAAACCATTTTTATTCACTTATTTAATGAGAATATTTTTGACAAAAATGGAGTTCCTATGATAACTTCATTAGATATATTTTTAACTAATAAGAATTAAGTAGTAATACATTCTCCATTGTTTTTAGGAAGCTTGTATTTTACACCCATATCTTGGTGGTTTGATGTTCTAAGAATATGTGTAGTTTTTCAAAGTATTTTGTGGGGATAAGAGTATTCCTAACCTATCCCCTATCCCTATCTCTATAATTACACTAAAACACACTATATTTCTCTCTTTTGTTTAATTAAATAATATTGTTTTTGTACTTTAATCATTACAGTTTTCTCTCTTCATACTATAATTTAGAAAAAATCACTACTTTTTTTCCAAATTTAAAAAAAATCACTACATTTTCTCTCTCCATCCTATAATTTACACCCACAACCACTCAAAACCTCACTCTATAATTTACAAATCCCCCTCACACAAATTTGGGGATAGGATGGGAATGCTCTAAGACCTTCTCTTAAACAATTTAGATCTTCTCCTGAATCTATAAGAGCTATAAAATCCTTTTTAAAATTATTTAAATTAATAAAGTTATCTTTACCAACCATTTTTAGGATATAATATTTTCTATGGTATGAATATGTTCATCTTCTATATTGAGAGGATGAAATATTTCAGAATAAGTAGGAGATTTAGCTGATGTTTCTCCTAATGCGGTACTATACATACCAGTTTTTTCAAGATCTAGGATCCTTTTTCAAAGTCATAGCTTTGTTTTTTCAAGTGTACTATTTCTCCTTTTAGTTTTGCTACTTCAGCTTTTAAGTCTTCGGGAGTTGAAGAGTTATGTTTTTTTTATTATTTAATCTATCATGAACATGTTTCATTGTATAGAGACCTTTTGGTCCCTTTAGAATATCATCTTTCTTTTCTTCTTCTTAATACATTATATCAAGAATTTTTACCTTTTTTTCGGAATGTTTTATCCTTTGAAGAATATCTTCCAAAGTTTTACTATTTATAACATTAAGATCACTCTCATTAATATCATTATCTTGAAATTGGGGTATGATTTTATAAATTTCATCATTTGAATTTTCATTTTTGCAACAATTTCCACATTCTTCGGGATCCGAAGTTGGTTCAGAATCACAATCTGTAGATTCTTCTGTATCAAGAATCCTACATAATTCTTCTTTGATTTCTTCCTCTGTATTTAAATTATTAATTTTAGTTTTCATATTTTTTCTTTGATATCACCTATTTACTGTATGACCCTTCTTTTTACATATATAATACGTTGGGGTCCATCTTTCTTTTCTATTTGTCTTTCTTCTATAACGTTTTTCTCTTCTTTCAGCAAAATATTTTTCTCTAGAAGCTTGTTTGTAATTTTTATAAAGACTTCGTTCTTTATCCTCTTTTTTACATTCCATTCCAAACTGTTTACAGAATTGACCTAATTGTCTTTTTTCTGTTAAATTTTTGTTTTTTGATTTGGTGATTCAATTTTAATTCATTGCTTGAGGCTAAACCTTCTTGCACACAAACCCCTATGAGTTTTCCATAAGTATAAATTTCGTAAGGAATTTGTAGATTATCTCCCCTAAGAGTTTTCCTTACTCTTTCGGCAAATAAAGGTGGAAGACCATCAATAAATTTTGACTTCCAATGAGAACTATTATTCTCTGGGATTTCATAGACCTGCTTAAACATACATCTTTGTACCACCTAAATGACGTTAAGGTAGTACATGTAAGACCATTCAACGAAGTTCTTATGGTTTCAGAATTGTCTGACCACCTTCCAGTAAAGTGTTCTATAATGGTAAGTATTAAGGTGTAAACTGCATCAGAAACACTTTGGCCATCTTCTAATTTAACATGATTATAAATTTGAGGTTGATTTTCTGGTTTAATATAATTATCCCACCAACCTTTTAATTGGCCTGTAATTCTTGCAATTATCATTTTACACACATTGACATCACTGTTTTGATTATTTTTTGCTATCGTAGCGTGCATCATCATACGATACGTCATCATGTATATTTGTATATCTGTATAGCCATTTAAATTCCATTCATATATGGACTTTCCATTATAGGAATTGGTTATTTCATATTCTTGTTCTTCATGAAGAACGTCTTGTGGAGTGGGTCTAGGATAGTAAAACATTCTCTGTCTTGGCTTAATAACAAATTTTGTATTATAAGACTCTTGTCTTTTTCTTCAGTTTAATTTATTTATAGAATCTATTGTATAAGCCTCGAAAGTCTCGTCACTCATTGATGTGCGTCTAATAACCCTATAATAATGACCCTCACAACTAAGCTTTAATATTAAAACGAAAATCCTAAAACCACACACAACCGGCAAGTGTACCGATCGCAAGTAGTATAGACCTAGGAAGTCCGAATATCGAACACGTGGACACGTAAGACGCTAACGATTACTAACCCTAGACAAGACCTACCTTAGAATAATATTAATTAATTTTTGATTTCTTTTAACTTAACTGAACTAACTAGACTAACCGACAAAAGTTACCTAAAATAGAAAACTTAACGACAAACTAACTGTATTAACTTAGGATGGAGAAAAACGTCTACCTATGTCTGAATTAAATTGTAGGCCTAACAAGCTAATGGATTGAATGACTTCAAGACACCGGTCCCTAAAGATGACACGACTAAGGATCGCTCAGGCTCACTAGATCACCTCTCGGTCTCACTCAACAAGCCTAAACTACTCAAAATCGCCTAAAACGACCAAATCGGGAAACAATTATTAATGTGTTCTAATGTTGACTCACCTCTCGGTCTCACCAACACTTGAACCTAATGGCAATGAATACTACACAACCAAGGATAGAGGAACAATTCAACTTAAACCAAAATAGATCAACTAGTCGCTCAAAACACCTAAACCTGACAAGAAACGAACTCGCTCTCGCGCAATCCTTATTCTAGCATGCAAAGGCAATGAGACAACCCTAACTTCCTATCACCTCTTGGTCTCAAAGAAGGTGCCTAACCGCTGTACTTAATCCAATAAATCATGCAACAAAACCCTACGGTGGTACCTACCGCAAACAAACCCTAAACACAAAGTCTAGAAACAAACAATGCACCGATCAATCAATACAAAACTAATCAATCAACACACAGGGTTTATGCAATGAATCACCAAAATTTTCAGCCGCTAAACACAACCTATTTCATGTCTAAATCAAACTTTACAATAACAATTCAAGTCTATCAATCAAACAATCCATAAAACCTATCAAACACTAACAATAATCATCATTCCTAGGTAGAACTAGCAAGTTTAGCCGAGAATCATAATTGGACAGCCATGAATACTCATTAAAGATATCATTAAACTCATACCAATCATCTTAACAATCATCCAACAATCAATAGCAATCATAAACAAGTCAATCTCTAACACAATTGCAAAACTATGTAATTAATTGATCAAGTAAAATAATATGATGAACAATGTAAAAGATGGAAGGATATGAAGTAATTCCGGGCTGCTCCTTGGCTGTAAAATTGATGGTGAATGATCTCGAGACTTGTCCTTGCCTTCTTCTTCCTTCCCTATGTAACATCCCGAAATTTCAAAGTAATATTAATTATATTACTTAATAATAGAGGGAAAGTTTACTCGGGTTATCAGGAAATAAATAAAAGAATAGGAGTTGGTATGAGTCGGGCTAGTGTTAGATTAATTGAGATGGGTTAAATGAGAATGGGCCTCGGGTCCGTGGGCTTAGAGGGATATAAATATCCCATCCCAAACCCAATCTTTCATTTCCACCTTCTTTCTTCACACTCAAAACACACACATTCTAACCGATCAAGATTCGAAGCCGAGACCCGAGATTTTGTTGATAGATCTGAGTTGGTAAGGTAAGAAAAAATCCAACAAAGCTAATATTACTGAAAATGGTTAGGATTGGATGGGTTAACCGGACCCGAAAGCCAAACTGCCCAAATCGGACCCCTAAAACGTCGATTTTAGGCCGATTTGATGGTTGGGATTTGTAGGCGCCGATCATACGTTTCCGTGGGTACCAAAATCGAGTTATTTGGCTAAGAAACGAAGGAGTTATGGGCAAACAGATCTGCAGCGCGATAACTTCGCCTGCAAGATTAAGTTCGCCTGATGAACTTCGCCTTCAAGCGTAACTTCGCCTTCAAGCGTAACTTCGCCTAAGGATAACTTCGCCTGAAGCCAAGTTCGCCTAAGGATAACTTCGCCTGAAGCCAAGTTCGCCTAAGGATAACTTCGCCTGAAGCCAAGTTCGCCTAAGGGTTAACTTCGCCTGATGCCAAGTTCGCCTAAAGGTTTAACTTCGCCTGAAGCTAAGTTCGCCCGAGGGTTAACTTCGCCTAAAGCCAAGTTGATTAGAAAATAAATTATAAAGCGATAAGTTAAAGTAAGCTAATACTAGGCCACCAGATTAGGTCAGGCGAGTATTGATACGTGTAACTTGTACAATTAGCCGAGCTCAGTTAAAGAGGGGATTTACAGCTATCAGAAAAAGAAGCAGAATTCAGGTGAGTTTCTAGCCCCATTCCTTGTTATGTTTTCGGGGCTGTGTGCATACTTGATGTGTTGTTAATACATTTATCCTAAGTGATAAGTGTATGCCATATGTGATATATGTGATATGTATGAATGATTGCTTGATGGTACGTGAACGATCTTCGGATATTGCACGTACTGTCAGGTTGTAACGTTATAAATATGGTAGGTATGATATGTATGTTTATGTGTATGAACGTAATAAAGTTAATAAAAGAAGGAAAGGACGGTTGTATGGTTGTATGGTAACGAAGAGGGAATCGAACCCTACTAATATTCGAAAACAAGGGACCAGACCCTTATAATATCTGTGATGTTAGGGACCAGACCCTTATAATATCTGTGATGTGAGGGACCAGACCCTTATAATATCTGTGATGTTAGGGACCAGACCCTTATAATATCTGTGATGTTAGGGACCAGACCCTTATAATATCTGTGATGTTAGGGACCAGACCCTTATAATATCTGTGATGTTAGGGACCAGACCCTTACAATATCTGTGAGGATAGGGACAAGACCCTCATAATATCTGTGATGTTAGGGACCAGACCCTTACAATATCTGTGAGGATAGGGACCAGACCCTCATAATATCTGTGATGTTAGGGACCAGACCCTTATAATATCTGTGATATTAGGGACCAGACCCTTATAATATCTGTGAGGTTATAGGGCGAAAGGCTCTTTAAAACGTATGATTATGAATGTAAAGAAAGTATGTAAGTAAGAAAGAAAGTATGTAAGTAAGAATGAAGGTATGAGTACTTATGTGTGTATGAAAGAAAGTTATGAGGTTAAGTACGTATGTATGTAATAAGGTATTGTATGGTATTGTATGATTAACTAGAACTCACTCAGCGTAGCTGACTTTTAGTATGCACGCAGGTGAGTAGGATGAGACAGCTGGCTTGAGTGGAGGACACATGGCAGAAGACTAAAGCCTGGCATCTGAAGATATGATATGTTTTATAAGTTATGTTTTGATTTTGAAAGACAAGAGGAATGTTTTAAGACATGATTATGAATTGATATGTAATGTTTTATGAAAGTTTTATATTCTGCGTAAAGTTTTTAATTAACTCTGATTTGAAGAACTGTGTTTATGAGTAAATCCGACGCTAAAGTAGGGTCACCGGGTTCGGGGCCTTACACCCTAGCCGACAAAACCTTCAAACCCTAAGCCGAAAAAAGTTTTTCTTCTCCTTCTTCCCTGCTGAGTTTTGCGATCGGCCAAGGGCTGCTAGGTTAGGGTTTTTTTTCTTTTTTATAATATAATATAATAGTAGGCTTGGGCTTTTCCATGATTTAACGGACCGGGCCTTGAGTTTTTACTTGAAAACGTATGCGTAAAAGGCTCGTAAACTACTCCAAAAGCTCGGTTTCTTTCTTTCTTTCACCCAAAACCTACAATATGAATAAAATTATGTAAAACCTATCTAAAACAAGTTAAAACACATAAAATGTAATACAAAAACGTAGATAAAAGGTGCGGAAGATACGAGTGTTTTACAACACATCACTCATGTTTTCTTCTTATAATATTTAATTCTAATTTGGAAAAATTTTCTTTTAAGACTTCCATTAATTGATTTATTGGCTTTATGTTATAATTTTCTATTTCTGGGGGAGGTTGAACTGTATGTTGGATTTTTATAAGGTTATTATCTTTGGTTTTACTTGTTTCTCCTTCTTCTCTATTATTTGAAATATATTTTTCTATCTTATTATTTGTTTATTGAAGGATTTCTGACAAATTATTTAGATATAGTTTCGTATAATTATTCTGTTTTATTAATTGGTTGATATGAAGGACAATTGCTTGAAGAGAATCGTTGGTTATTGCCTTTCTAAAGGCAGAGAAATATATTTCTTCATTTTCTCTTTTCATTTTATAATCTTTTTGTGGTGGAAATATTGATTTAGTAATAGTTCCTACAGTTAGTTTATAATTTTTTTTCCTATTATAGAGACATATTTTGGAGAATATTTGTTTATGAACCAAACTGGAAATTTATATCAAAATTATTGTTAAATTGTCAATATTATTATAGTATATTATTATTATTAATATAATTATTGATTTGCATATTATAAAATAACTATTATTATATTAGAATTAATATTATATTTAAATTTGGTGAGTTAACATTTCACAACGCGCGTACG
The DNA here is from genome assembly GCF_021521415.1 of Bidens hawaiensis. Taxonomy (NCBI): domain Eukaryota; kingdom Viridiplantae; phylum Streptophyta; class Magnoliopsida; order Asterales; family Asteraceae; genus Bidens; species Bidens hawaiensis. Next base: position 335,500 of record NW_027492726.1, on the reverse strand, counting down.
TCATTCAACGCTTTTACGATTATTTTTATTCGATTAAATAATCTCGTTGTAACACACATGTTTTAAAAACTAGTTATTATGAATATTCATATATATTAATTATTATTGTTATTATTATTATTATTATTTTCTACTACTAATAATTAGTAAGTAATAATAATAATAAATATTATCAGTATATTATTATTAGTAAATAATAATAATAATATTATTATTAACAATAATAATAATAATAATAAAGTGAAGAATCACTTCATTCTTACATGATAACCAAACATGATAATAGAATGTAATGATCCATTCCATTCCCTTATTCAATCCATTGCCACATATCAAACTGACAAAAAAAAAAAAAAGTTGTGAAGTACTATTGATTCACGAAAGCAATACATTAAATTAATACATGTGTAAAAATCAACAAAATTTTGCCTCCAGCTTAAATTTAGCCCACGCTTTTAGCAACTAACCAAAATTTAGTCCTCTCACTTTAGTTGCTAACTAAAATTTAGATGGCTTTTATTCAGCATTGATTTAATTGGTCGTTTACATAGACCCCAAAATACTTTTAAGGTTTTTTTTGTGACGGCTGAAAACTAGCATCCTTAGCCTGTTGTGCTTACTTGGTGTTGGCTTGGTTGTCTTTGAATATATTTGTCATTTATTGGGGCAATTCCATATTTATCCTTAGAAACATTGAAAATATCATGTATATTCAAGCAAATCATATATGCTATTTTTTTTTTAATTTTGATTTGATAATATTTTCAACGTTTATAAGGATATAAATGATACTGTACCACTATTTAAAGGATTCAAAGTCAACATTTAATTTTTATTTTGAAAAAAATGATGTATAGTGCATAATATTTTCCCTATCTCGTAGTTATCCAAAACCCAATATTGTAGCCCTAGTCCAAAAGTCGCTCGAAGCTAAATGCTTTAATTGACACTCAATGGATTAATTTTGATTTCGTATAACGTTGCTTTTGTTGGTCTTGGATTTGTATGTCCTGTTCTAGCATCTTGCTAGTTCGGTTTTTGGTTTTGATACATCTTCGCCTTCCAAAAAAAATAAAAAAAAAGGACCTCTAGGCGAAAGTGTTTCCTTAGCATGTACTATAAAACGGACCTCTAGGGCAAAATGTTTCCTTAGCATTACTTTGTGTCAATATAGTCTTTATCCATTAGTGACCAAACATGATGTTTGTCAGTGAATCCTTATATATTTTGTATTTTCTACTGTGTATTTGATAATTTCATGTGTCTTTGGGGGTAAAATTCTAAAAATATTCTTGATCACTTTTTGTTCTCTTTAAGAAGCCAAATCTACTTGGGTCATCTCCAGTAGGTACTCTATAATGTCACTTTATTCTAAATTTAGAGTTTTGGAATAATTTAATATAAGAAATTCATCCCATTAATATTTCTTTTGAATATGAAGGAAGTTTTTATAAGACAGCTATTTATTTCTTTAGCGATTATCTTTTTAATCCAATTAATTATAATTATTATTTTTATCTCTTAGTATTATATTAAAAACTAGGCATATATAAAATATCTTATTCAGTAAGGTAAAATTAAAATGCAAAGAAAGACAAAAATAAGAAGTGCGAGAATGATTTTTGATCACATTTAAAAAAAATCATAACTCAATATATAAATAAAAAATAAAAAATATTTAAAAACCAAAATTTTTCATTGTCTTTCCCCTTCCCAAAATAAACCCTATGGAAAGACGCGATACCAAAAATAAACAAACGACACAAAGATAAATAAAAAAGGACACAATAGATTACAACATATAACATAATCCCGAACAAAATATGATACAATGTTGAGTAATATAACATAGTATCAAGAAAAAAGAACACAACGTAAAAAAGACACAATTAATGACGAAAATAATAAAAACCCAATGATAAAAAAAGGTTTAATATCTTGTTCACTCAACGTTGTGTCTTTTTTGAGTTTTTTTTAGAACGAGGAAGATGGTGGAAACATTTTTGTGTTTTTATATTTTTTGTTTTTGTATTAAAAGTTGAGTTATGATTTATTTATTAATTTTTCATTTTTTTTAGGGTTTTCATTTTTATTTTATTTTTTTGCTATAAATCCTTCTTATTTTTTGTCCCTATTTATAAAATAACTTGACCCATTAAGTAAATAATTCATTTAATCCGAATTAGTGTGTAAAGTTTATTTAATTGTTGGCACACAAAATTTTAGATTTAGGACTGGTCTTTGTAGTTGATGCCTGAATGATTAAGATGAAATTTGAAAAAACTATATACGGATTGTTGGGACGGTATACAATTTAGAGTTGACCTTTTAAGTTTACAAAAATACCCATCAACTTTCTCTCATACACCATTATGAAAAGAATTGATTTCCTTCATCTGCATCATGGCGCAACACATCTTCTCCTGTGCCTCCTCTTCGTTCTGCTCCCATTGGTGGACAGTGGACTCGATAGACTGCTCTTCACGTACCATTCTCTCCCGAGCCATTGAAAAAAAACCCGCCTCCGTCATATTCTCCCGTGCCAAAATGGCACATGACAAGTTTTGGTTAAGTGGTAATATTTCTTGTTTCCTATAAATACTTTGATAAAGTTTTAGTTAAAACTTAAAAGGGCCAATTTGGTGAGTTTTCGAAGGTCAAAGGTGGCAAGACTGAACAATAAGGGCCAAAAGTGCAAATTAAACCAAACTACTGTCACACCGTTGAATATAAAATGGTTAGGGTTTGTGTAAGAACATGCAGAAACATCCTCCTCACAAGAAATGGCTAGGAAGAAAGTGATGCTTAGAACTGAAGCACCTCAATCAAATTCCACTAGCTCATCGAACGATGTTAGGTTACATGTCAGGTACGGTGAGTGCCAGAGAAATGTCGCCCACGAGGTTGGTGGATACGCTCGTGACGGGTGTAGGGAGTTTATGGCGAGCGCCGCGGAGGGGACTGAAGGTGCACTGATTTGTGCCGCATGCGACTGCCACAGAAGCTTCCACGCGAGGGTCGTGGAACCCGAAGCGTTTTGATCACCGTCATCGCCCAAGTATTGTTTATTTATGCGTGTTGTATTAGTGTGTGCATAGATTTTGGCTTTGCAAGTTAAGGTTTGTTTGCTTGTTTGTTTTTTTGATTTTCCATTTCCTTCCATCATGTTTTAATTTACTTATTTGAGTTATGTGTGATGTAAAAGCTGTATATTGATGAAATAAGATCACTAATCTTAATGGTTTTTTTTTTTTTTTTTTAACTTAACGTGTGAGCTTAATGACTAAACAAAACAATAGCTGATTATATACGTATTCCACATTATGTACAACAATCAATAGTGACAACATGATGTAAATACCAATCGGTTTTAGCTTCAATCGATCATAATAAGATATTACAAACTGAGAGAGTTTGATGTGCTCCAAAATCACCAAGTTATAAGCACATCATGCATATGAGCTCTAATATTTATAGCACTGTACCTCATACGTATCACACTTGATACGTATGAACTCAAACACACACGAGTCGTGGTACGTTTGATAAACGTACAATAGTACATATATATGAGATTACAAGCTCTAAATTATTACATAAACCAATACACGATCAATCAAACTAACATGTAAACATATTAATTACAATGAATGCCAAACAATAAATGTAATAACAAGAAGGCTATGTCTCACCGGTTATAAAAATTATTTAGTGATGGTTTATTTGAAGCCTTTATTTAAACAAAAAATATATATAATTGGTAGTGGCGATTCTTGATTTGATATGTATTATAAACCATCAACTTTTGAAATTTAGAGGTTCAGGTTTAATATAAACAACGGGCGGGTGATAAAAGCTTAATATTAAGGTTATATTTGGACCCTCATACATCTAATCTTGTTGGTTGTTACCTCTAATCTCATGTACCAAAAAGGGTCACTAAAGCTAAATTTAAAGCATTCAAGTTGGATTGATTACCTTTGTTTTCTTTACACCTTTAAAAACACCCACAACTACTAGAATTGACAGGTGGTTAATCAAAGAATTTGGTTTTTAGTGTGAAGTTTCTGGTTGATTATCAAAAAAGAAACAATATTAGTAAATTAAATTTAAAACAACAAACTTTAAGGTTGGAAATGTTAATGGAAAAACGTGTATATCTGAATGTTCTTGAGGACCATACAAAGTCTCACGAAAAGTTCTAGTTATTCTAGGAATTATAAAAATAACGCAACACCTTAGTAATATTGTTGAGAACCAAGAAGAAACTCATTAAATTGTCGTTAATACACATGTTAGGTTTATTAAATTTAATACAATTAAACTCGTTTCATGTTTCTGTTTAATTTGAGGCATTAAACATGTCTAAACCTTAGTTAAATAGGTTTACGCTTTAACTTCAAGTTGCTGTGAGAAACCGATCAGTGGCAACAATAGTGGAAACTGCTTAGGGAGCAGCTGCAACTAAGCATCAACAACTACAGTTTTTAAAATAAACTTAGGTGGTGTTTGTTTTTTGTCTGAAGATCTTCCTTGCCTCTTATGTCTGCGCCGCAGAGACCACGCGGACCTTTAGGCTTGAAAACTGTTTGCTTTTTCGGGAGACATTTCATTAAAAAAGGTCTGCACATCTTCTTTTTCTGGAAGACATGGACCTGCCACTTCTGACCTCTTCTCCTCTTTTTTTTTTAATTCATCAGGCATAGCAAAAAAAAACATTACCTTTTCTCCTCTCCAACCCTAGCCTTCTCCTTCCCCTCCAACCGTAACCACTGTTGCTCTCCTCCTCTGGAATCGCCACCGCTAACCTTTACTCCTCCGCCTGAACCGCCGCCACCAGCCTCTCTCTCTATCTCTCTCTCTCTCCAACAAACAGTCGCCGCCGACCTCAAAATCTCAATTGCCATTACAGGTTTGCTTCTCCCTCTCATGGTTATAGTTTCCCTTTTTGCTGGTGTAATTTAAATCGATTTGAAATCAACTCACCATCCTATAATCTAATTAACTTTTGTTTTAATTTCATAAGTGATTACATTTGATTGTTTTATATATGTCGAGTTTAGATCTGAATTGTTATAACCTTGTTTCCCTTTTGATAGTCTCAAACAGCAGCAAAATGAAAAGGCTTGAACTTTGGAGTTCAAATAAAAGCAAGTGAACAAGTGGGACAATATTTGATGTTGTAAAATAGTTAAAACTGTATAGTTTATTAATATGTTTTCTTATAACAAAGTTGTTTATGTTTAGGTTGTTCGTGTATTGGAAAATTGTTTATGTTTAGGTTTGTTTGTGACTTGGAAAATTGTTTATATTTAGGTTTGTTTGTTAATTAATAGAAACGGGAGAAAAACAACAATAGTAAAATGAGCATCTAAAATGCTTATTAGAGACTTGCATTGAAGAAATAATTAAGCAAAGTCGGTAGAAAAGGGTTGAGTTTGTAAAAAGAGGATGACACCATTTCCGTTGGAAACACAAAGGAACATTGAACGTGCTTTTGGTGTCTTGAAAGCATGCTTCCCCATATATGACGCAATTACGAGATGAATTTGCTGAGCAGTTAATGCAAAGTACGGAACAAATGAATTAAAAAAATGTTATTGTAGTTTTATGAATGTTATTTCAGTGTTGTTTGACTATTATTTAAATTTTGATGTTGAAGGATTTTTTTGATTAAATTTCAGCTTATTTAAAAATTTCAGTTTATTTTAGTAATCTGCAGATGTTAAAAAACAAACAGTTTTTTTTCTTACAGACTGTAGAGGTTTAGTCCACCTCTTCTGCTTCAGATGCTTGCAGATATGGTCCGCAGACTACAGACATTTTGCATCTGAAAAAACAAACAGCACCTTAAACTTGAGGAAAAGTGGTCGTGACAGTCCCTTGGTGAAGATATCTGCATATTGGTAATCAGCAGGTACATGAAGAATGCAAACCGAGCCAACACGAACTTTTTTCTTGAACAAGGTGAATGCCAATTTCCACGGTTTGGTTCATTGGTGCTAAAAGGGGTTACCAGAAAGATAGACAACAGAGATATTGTCACAATAGACAATAGTTTCTTAGACGAACCAAAACAGAAAGTTCAAAAAGTAGATTACGTATCCAACTTGTTTCAGCAGCAACGTTAGTGACACCATGATATTCAACCTACACACATGGATAATGTTGCTCAGGATGATCCCTGACATATTGATATTGGTGCCTCTTCTCACATTATGGGGCGATTTAGATAAAATTACGAGGGCCGTCTCTGATAACCCTTTAGAATGTTGGGGCCTAGGATGAGTAAACAAACGGGGCTCTAAAATCGCGTTCTCAATTATGTAATAGATAATTTGATAATTTTACTAATAAAGTTGCCTTTCAAAAGCCAAAAAACAAACAAAAACAAATATAAAGAACGTGTTATTAAAATGACTCATATAAAATACAAATTAAAGTTTTTTTCTATAAAAAAAGAATACTAATTATGGGAATTGAATTCATGACCTTAGCTTCTATAGTTTATAAAACGTTCCATTAAACCAAAGAGTCATTTTGTTGACTTCTGTGTTAAAAACAAATTTTATATAAAATATACGTTTTATTTTTTTAACAATTATGGGCCTCTCGGGAGAGTGAGCCTACCGTCGCCCTCATCACCATCCCCTTGGACCAGGCCTAAAAATTATGAATCAAAATGCTATTAATTCAATTAATACCATACGAGTCGGCAACGGTCAGCTAATCCTAGTTCTTAAATCTTCTTTGTCTTCTTAGGACTATTCTGGATGTACAACCAATTATATTGAAGCTCATAATTGGTTGAAGATCACTAGACATTTCGAATAGAAGATCAGACATTTTCTTTATTTTAGTTATGATTTAGATTGTTTTAGATATTTTTATTTGTTATAATTCATTTTTTGTTGGCCTCATCAGTCAAATAAAATAGATCGCTAATTTGGGAAGAATCAATCAAAGAATTTTTTTATATCCCTTCTAAGCGTTCTATTTTGTATGGTATTTTGTAGGACTAAAGGATACATGGATATCTTACAAAATATATTTTTTCGTCGTTCTTTTTTTCTATAAAAAAAGACTGTTCAAACTAATAAAAATGGCTTCGAATCACCATGAATATATCAAAATTTCTTAGTATTAGCTAATGTCTGCTCGCGTGATTAGTAATAGAGTACTATTACTCTCTTTAAATCTAAAAAACATGTACTCTATCTAAAAAATATGAAGCAGCTCCAACTAAGAACTTTTAATTGATATCTGAAATAGACTAGGTTGCCAAAAAAAAAGAGTTTGTGTATCAATCTAAAGAAAGGTTTTTATAAGATCCAAAAGGTCCGTTGAGCGCCTCCTGGCTATGTCATAATAGATCCGAACACTTGCCCTGGATCGACTTTCAGATCATAATTACTCTAGTGAATAACTAAAGAAAATAGATAGGTGGGAGATAGAAAACTAGAAGAGAAAGAAGCTCATTATAAAAATATCAATTATATAATAGAAATATCTCTCCGAGATTCACTAATTATTTGACTGTTGGCGGGTCTCTTTGTATATGTTGTCCGGAAAGAGGACTCAATAATTATTAGTTCGCCGGAACTAGAAGTAAAATTTTGGTAGATAGGGATCACATAATAACTTCATTCGAGGAATGGGCTAGACTGGGTCATTTCTCAAGAACAATAGCTAAAGGCCCTGAAACTACCACTTGTATCTTGAACCTGCATGCTGATGCTCACGATTTCGATAGCCATACCAGTGATTTGGAGGAGATCTCTGGAAAAGTCTTTAGTGCGCATTTCGGTCAACTCTCCATCATCTTCCTTTGGATGAGCGGCATGTATTTCCACAGTCTCGTTTTCCAATTATGAAGCATGATTAAGCGATGCGACTCACATTGGGCCTAGTGCCTAGGTGGTTTGTCCGATAGTGGGACAAGCAATCTTGAATGGTGATGTGGGCGGGGGCTTCCAAGGAATACAAATAACCTCTGGTTTTGTTTTTTTCCAAATTTGGCGAGCATCTGGAATAACTAGCAAATTACAACTCTATTGTACCGCAATTGGTGCATTGATCTTTGCAGCGTTAATGCTTTTTGCTAGTTGGTTTCATTATCATAAAGCTGCTCCAAAACTGGCGTGGTTTCAAGATGTAGAATCTATGTTGAATCACCATTTAGCGCAGCTACTAGGACTTGGGTCTCTCTCTTGGGCGGGGCATCAAGTACATGTATCTTTACATATTAACCAATTTTTAAACGCTGGAGTAGATCCTAAAGAAATACCACTTCCTCATGAATTTATCTTGAATCGGGATCCATTTGCTCAACTTTATCCTAGTTTTGCCAAAGGAGCAACCCCATTTTTCACCTTGAATTGGTCAAAAGGACTTTTTTACTTTTCGTGGAGGATTAGACCCCGTAACCGGAGGCCTATGGCTAACCGATACTGCACACCATCATTTAGCTATTGCAATTCTTTTTCTAATAGCGGGTCACATGTATAGGACCAACTGGGGCATTGGTCATGGTCTAAAAGATATTTTAGAAGCTCATAAAGGTCCATTTACAGGCCAGGGCCATAAAGGCCTATATGATCCTAACAACGTCATGGCATGCTCAATTATCTCTTAACCTGGCTATGTTAGGCTCTTTAACCATTGTTGTAGCTCACCATATGTATGCCATGCCCCTTTATCCATATCTAGCTATTGACTATGGTACACAACTTCCATTGTTCACACATCATACGTGGATTGGTGGATTTCTCATAGTTGGTGCTGCTGCGCATGCTGCCATTTTTATGGTAAGAGACTATGATCCAACTACTCGATACAACGATCTATTAGATCGTGTTCTTAGGCATCACGATGCAATTATATCACATCTCAACTGGGCGTGTATATTTCTAGGCTTTCACAGTTTTGGTTTGTATATTCATAATGATACCATGAGCGCTTTAGGGCACCCCTCAAGATATGTTTTCAGATACTGCTATCCAATTACAACCCGTCTTTGCTCAATGGATACAAAACACCCACGCTTTAGCACCTGGTGCAACAACTGGGGGGGGGGGGGGAATGATTTAGTAGCAGTGGGCGGCAAGGTAGCATTGTTACCTATTCCATTAGGAACCGCGGATTTTTTGGTACATCACATTCATGCATTTTCGATTCATGTGATGGTATTGATACTTCTGAAAGGTGTTCTATATGCTCGTAGCTCCTCTTTGATACCTGATAAAGCAAATCTTGGGTTTCGTTTTCCTTGTGATGGGCCTGGGGGGGGGGGGACAGGTATCAGCTTGGGACCATGTCTTCTTAGAACTATTCTGGATGTACAATTCAATTTCAGTAGTCATATTTCATTTCAGTTGGAAAATGCAGTCAGATGTTTGGGGCAGTATAAGCGATCAAGGACTAGTAACTCATATCACGGGAGGAAACTTTGCACAGAGTTCTATTACTATTAATGGGTGGCTCCGTGATTTCTTATGGGCACAGGCATCCTAGGTAATTCAGTCTTATGGTTCTTTGTTATCCGCATATGGCCTTTTTTTTCCTAGGTGCTCATTTTGTATGGGTTTTAGTTTAATGTTTTTATTCAGTGGACGTGGTCCTTGTTTCGAATAAAAGGAAGGAAATATTTACAATGCAAGATAAAGAAGGAAATACAACGATATACAATCCTCCATTGTAAGCTACATATAACATACGATAAAATAGTGTTTGGTATACCGGAATGACAGGAAGAATGAAATGATTCATTGTGAGAAAATGAAAAAAGTGGTGTTTGGGTTGCTAATTGAAATGAAATCAACCATTACACATGTAATCTCATTCCATCAGAACTATTCATTCGCACCATTTTTTTCTTATTTCATTTCTCTTTCACCCTATTTTTTTGATAACACCACCTGACAACAACCACCACCACCACCACCATGACTGCCGCCACCACCGCTGCCACCGCCATCATCGTTGCCCCCACCGCCACTACTTGACAACCGCCGCCGCCGCCACCACCACCACAATCGTCGCCGCTAGTGCCATAACCACCACCGTCGCCATTGCACTTTTTTTTATTTTGGTAAAAAAATTATTTTGAGTTAGGAATATTTTATCATTTCTATTTCATTCACACTTTTTTTATGGCTACCAAACAACATAAATTAATAATTTATTCTATTCTCATCGGCTAACCAAACATAACAATGAAATGATAATGATCCATTTCAACCATTTTCTATTCAATTCCTTCTCCTATTTCATTTCTCTTCCATTTCATTATCTCCAACCAAGCATACCTAAAATTGTCTACCTGAGTAGTGGAACTGAGAGCAGTCGCATTTATTGACCTGGGCAGTAGTGCAAAGTGCTATGAAATCACGACATATTGCAGCCATCACTTACGTAATATGTGCATGAGTACGAGTGAGTGTTTCGCACTCAGGATTCCCATTTCCGGCTAGTTCATTATTTAAAAAGAAAACTACTACTAGTGCTAACTTATAGCCTACTTCAAGTTTCTCCCCACCACCAATGTTGGAGAAGTTTCTTGCAATTCCTTCTGAATTTTTGCAGCTTTCTCAACTTCAATTGTTGACATCTCATACATATTATATTGGCCTCATCTTGAACACGGTTTGATTTGTTACAAAACCCTCACATAGTTGAACAAAATATGGTAAATAATAGTTATATGAATCTCAATTACATAGAATTATTTGGGTTTAAAGTAGAAAAAAAAATATTGTAAGGTTAGCTTATAAATTGAACTATATATAAATTGCACAAGGAAACTATTATATAGTTCAATTTTATATTACTGTATATAACATTTAAGATCTTTGGTACCACTAACTCTTGATTGGGTCATTTGGGGCACCATATTGGTCCTTGGCACTATGTTTTGTTTTGTTTTTTTTTTTGGTGTGTTTTAGTTTCGGTACCGTCTCGAACATAACAGAAATCGACCGAATTCGTGTAGACTCACAGCCTCAACGCCCAGGACCGACAACGCTCAGGTCTTACCAACACCGGATTTTATCAATCGACGCCACCCCATTGTCTCACCTCAATTTTAATATTTTTTTTCCTGTTTTTAGCTTCGGTACAGTGACAGAAGTAACCGGAACCGACCGAACTCTTTTCGAGTTACAGCCTCAGCGTCTGGGACCAACAACGATTAGGTTTTACCACCGCTTGCGTTTACCAATCAAATAAACGTTGAATATTTTATTTTTTATATGTTAATTGACGAATTTACTTGTTGGGTTTTAACGCTCAGGTTTTACCAATAGTGTCTACACTGTAACGAGCATAACTGATAACGTCCGATTTCATGTCGACTCACCGTTGTAATGGTTGGTTTTACCAACACCCGAGTTTCAACGCTGGGGTTTTACCAACTGCCATTTGGTGTCGCTAAGCCCCAATTGGACCACTCAGCGACACCATATTGGTCCACGACATTTTGGGTTTTTTATACCATAATAAAAAAACAATGTAATGCCAATTTTTTTAGGGTTCGGGCTCATAACGAATATGACGGAAATCGACTGAATTCGCGTAGACTCGCCATATTTTGCTTAAATTCCGATATCGTAAGGAAAGTAACTGAATGCAAATTTTGCATTTTGTCACACCCGACGACTTCAGAGGCTTAGCCGTGTGACAAATAGTTGGTACCAGTAATTTCTCGATTCTTCAGAGTGGAGTTCTTTTAGGCGAAAGTATTTCAAAAAAATATTCACTATATTAAAACTGGGACTTAAACACGCGCAATGTTTACAAAATTTTACTTGTTTCAAAACAAATTTACGTATCTTTCATTTACAAGATTTAGCTGAGTCATTAGCTATACGACATGTTAGATATCTTCTATCTTTTTGGGCATTTCCACCTCTATACATCTATTCTTGATTACCTGAAAATCTTTTGAAAATGTATGCCAACTAATGCCGATGAGTAACTTGACTCAATAAAAGGTTTTCATAATTCGTTGTGACCATAACAGACAATGACTTTTAACAATTTAGGTGTTGTTTGTTTTTGAACACAAAAACTGTCTGCAATCTTATTTCATCTGATCTGCAACTGAAGATGTGGTCTGAATGTCTGCAATATGAAAATATAATACTATTTGTTCTATAAACTGGATATCGTCTGCATAAACTGAAAATTAGTTACCTATAAATCGGATATCGTCTATATAAGCTGAACGGTGGTGGTGGACGGTGGAGTGGTGGTGATGGACGGTTATGGGGGGTGTGGAAGGTGGTGGTGGCTGATGGTGGGTTGTGGTGGTGGACGGTGGTGGGTGGTGATAGTGGATGATGGTTGTGGCCGACGGTGGGTGGTGGTGGCGAATGGTGGGTGGTGGCGAACGGTGGTAGTGGACGGTGGTAGTGGCCAGCGGTGGTGGTGATGGACGATGGTGGGTGGTGGTGGGTGTTGGACCGTGGTGGTTGCAGACGGTGGGTGGTGGTGGTGTCAGACAGTGGTGGCGGCGGACGGTGGGTGGTGGCAGCGGCGGACGGTGGGTGGTGGTGGTGGTGATGGACGGTGATGGTGGTGGGTGGTAGAGCACGGTGGTGGCGGACAGTGGTGGTGGTGGTGGGTGGTGGACGGTGGTGGTGGCGGACGGCGGGTGGTGGTGGCGGACGGTGGTGGTGGGTGGTGGTGGCTCACGGTGGGTGGCGGTAGTGTTGGACATTGGGTGTTGGTAGGATGTGAAGAAGTATGAAGAAGTTGAACAATAGCTTATTTTTTAAGACTGTAAAAACAGTTTTCAGATCTTTTTTTCTAAAAAAAACAAACAGTATTCAAAAGTTTTTATCTGCACGCCTGCAGACGTAAACCCCCTTGCAAACCTTTTAAACAAAAACAAACAGAACCTTAGTAGGATAGCAATCGCTTCTTAATATCGTTAACACTTAAATGTACATGTGTCTCAAACAAGAATATGTACATTTTGTCTTATTGTTTTCCACGTGTTAAACATTTTAAGGAAATCCTTTGCAAATCTTTTCAACTATTTAACACCTGGACACGTATACCCATTTGTTTACAAATAGTAAACACCAGTTTTCAACATTTGTTTAGACTACGATCCTCTATAACTTTTATCACTCGGTAGGACAAGAAACGCTTTCTAGGATAATTAACCACTTAACATATACATGACTCAATGAGTGCATGGTTGCAGTGTGCCCACTACTTACCATATACGTAAGGATTCAGACACGTGTATATTTTATTTTAAGTTTGCGTTATTACTTTGTATCCAAAAATTTTTGAGGATTACGCTTAACCCTTTTGTATAGTCTTTGAAATGAATCATTTACTCATTATTTGAAAAGAGTTTAGACAAATATTTTTCTTAAAATCTTTTATAGACTAGATGCTATATATGCAACAAATTCGATCAAACTTTTTTCGAAAATATAATTGATATTTAAAAAGGTTTATATAAAAAGAGAGTTGGATGTACTCACCTTATCGATATAGTTGAAGTCTTGGTTCAATTCGACTTCTCTCTATTGTTTGAGACCTTAACAAGCTAAAAGGCTAAATACGAGTCGATGATTATAACTTCTTACGCTTGAATCGTCACACTATTCTGATACGAGGGTTAGACTACTTGATAGCGAAGCAACGCTTGTTAAAAGGCTCGGTTTTATTTGAGAGTGAAAAAAGATTCAAGAAATGATCACTCAAAGTTTCTATTTATAGTGTGAGAAATACCTCATGATAAGTTCAAAAATCATAGGATGTTAAATTAATATGAGACGTTAAAATATTATGAATGATGGTATTAGAAATTGACATGCCATATCAACTCCACCACTTCACATGTCTATAAGAATATATATATATATATATATATATATATATATAATTATCTTCTCATAATATATATATAAATATATATTATTATTTTATTCATCAACAATATTTAGAGAACGATATAATAAAATATAATCGTTTGGTTAAATATCTCATAACTTTGAATGTTCATTTCTCCTCCTAACCGATATATCGTTTAACATAAATATTTTATTTTTATATTCCGGAATGACCATATTTTATATTTATACCAACTTTTAATTTATGTAGGGTATTACACTTTGACCTTTCAACTCTTAAAATTTATATTCCGAAATGAAATTTTGATGGGTGTTACATTTTTTTTGCACGAAAATTGACTGGATTTCAAATTTTGTTTTTGTTATGTTTTTTAGTTACGGTACCATAACGAACTTGACGGAAACCGACCAAGTTTTTCGTAGACTCACCGTCTCAACGCCCGCAATCGCTGATGCTCGGGTCTTCCCAACGCCTGAGTTTTACCGACTAACGTCACCCAATTGGTCCACCTCAATTTTAATATTTTTTTTGTTTTTTGTTTTTGGTTTTTAGTTCCAGTATCATAACGCCCGTAACTAAAACCGACCAAATTTGCGATAACTTACCGCCTCAAGCACGGGACCGACATGCATGGGTTTATCATCGCCCGGGTTTTACTGACATGTTCCGACACAATGCGCCCGATAAAACACTAGTTAAATAACCTTTTGTAAGGCTATTTAAAACTCAAAAGCTGAATTACTTCCTATAAGAGATGGTGTTGCTTAGGGTCATATATCATTATGTTGCACGTGGTGTTCATGGCTTCAATGGTGTTCAGTGTAACATTCGTTAACCCGACCAATTTTGAAATTTTGATATTTTTTGGATTTTCATCTAATAAAATGGTGAATTTATTTAGTATGTATGTTCGTTATGATGTTTATGATGATGTTTATTATTTATTATGTTGTTATAAAATTAATCCCAAGTTCCATTTCATATATTTTGTAACTAACCTATATCTAGTTGATAACTTTAACATTCATCAATTTTTCAACTCGAAAACTCGGCCCGTTTACAATTTTTTTTACACAATTATCTGGACGTTTATTATTTAATAAAATCAATAACTTAATATTTTAATTGGTCTTTGATCATGTATTTCATTACCCGCCACCTGACTTTAAATTTTGATCATTAAATCGAATTTTAAACTATTGCAAAAACCACCCGTGTCTATGTTTTAACCTAAATTGATTAACTGATCTAACTCCAGGGGCTAGAATGTAAAATATTCAAAATTGATATATATATTTTTTCTTCTTGTTCCTTCCCACCGCACCAACACCCCCCTCTCTTGATTCTTTGATCCATAAATCAAGCCTGAAATCAGGGAAATTGTTAATGCATAATCGTTAACTGATCAAAACGCGTATCAATCATGCTTTAGTTATGCTACTTGACATCTTGTGACAACCAATTCCCATTAACTCGATCATGCGGCTAAAGATCTTAAAACTCTATAAATAATTGACTATAGCGCAATTAACTTGATGCACACACTCCAAACATCAACGTTAAGCAGGGCCCTTTGTCAATTTTATCACCGAAACTGTTTGGACCATCTTTGCACTTGTGTTTTAGCCGTAAACCCTAGTTTAGCGTTCTCCGTCAATTCAAATCTGTTTAAGGTAATTGTTTTGTGCTTACTGTTCGTTATCATCAGAGCTAACGAAGTCCTTTTGTCTATTTTGATTGATAGAAGGAAATCGATATTCAAATTTGGATGTGGTCGTTTAGGGTTTATATTATGATTGAGTTCATTTTAGGTTAGTGTTTGTTTCATTCTAACATCAGGTTACACACCTGCCCCAGTGGCAAATGCATATGTATTAACTTCCTGAACCGGTTTAGGCACGGGTTCAAGTCCCGTTGTGACCGGTTATGCCATTCTTTATATATTTCTTTTGTTTTAATTTAATGTTATTATCTAAACCACAAATGTATTAAAATACTAATATTGTTATATCCGTTTAACGGATTGAACTCCATTTTCTCTTGAAGTAATTTATTGCTTAAACTTATTTGTGTGTGTATCTCGATTTAATCTGATGTATTTTTTATAAATAAATAAACTAAAAATAGTTTTCATCTTGTCTGAACGAACCGATCATCGTTAAACCTTCAAATCAAGTTTTTTGTTGTTTAAATATATAATATATGCTATCATATAATTTTATAGTATTAAATTAGCATTTTATCATTTAAAAATCAATATGTAATTTATAATAACGTTTAAATCGATCACGTTCTTATTACACTTATATAAAATTAATATAATTTTTTTTATTCAACGCCTTATCGATCCTAAATTCGTTTTAAACTCATGCTATCATGTCTTATTAGCTATATCATTAGAATATTTATTTAGTTGTATCTTTTATAATTAGAACTTATCATCGAGACTCTTCGTGGAACTAACTAACTTATCTTCGCCATAACCGTTAAAGTCTTCTCATTATGGCCTACACTATTTTAAAGGTGAATAATCACATCCCCTTTTTCTCTATTTTATTTTGAGGGCATTATGCGCATTAGAAATTAATTATTATACTATTATACTCAAATCAACTCTATTATTTACGTGGTTGTGGTATTGGTCAATTGATTGTTGATTGCTATATGAATTATGTGTATATTGCTTTATGTTTGATTGATATCTCATCTTCACCCTCATCCTTATAGTATGATCATATGGTGTCCGAGTAGACGTCTCTTAAATCTAGAGGCATGTTCGAAAAGACACATTTGTTTACTTCTATTTTGTGTTGTTTATTGGTTGCGAACTCGTCCGAGTAGACATGTCGGTAATCTAGTGGCATGATCGAAAAGACACTTACATTTGTTTATATTAATTGATGCTATTCACATATGCAAGGAATTTTTTATTTCTCATATTGTTATTATTATTATTATTATATTTAAACCAAACTGTGAATTACTCGCTCAACATGTGTTGTTGACAAATTATTTTAACGCATAATGCAGGTTGTTATATGAAGTGAATAATTAGTTTGGACTTAGGCTAAAATGATAAAAGTCTAAATGTTGTATTAATTCTTTTAAATTTTGAATTGTTTGTGTACGATTGATGCTAATAAGTTAATTTAGATATTGACACTTATTATTGTATTTAGTGTCTTTGAGCTATGATACAAATTATTTCGCGCCCCGGCATGTTCCGCAGTAGGTTGGGGTGTGACAAATTGGTATAAGAGACGAAGGCTATAAGATAGGTTGTAAGAGATAACAACCTAGTAGCATGCTTAGGGTCCCTATATGTGTTTCTATTGTAAGGCCGCGATCCCGGGTACCTTACTTTCACGCTGGTTGGATTTACTCATTCACATAATTCGGAAAATCAGAGTTAATTAAAACATTTCGCGGAATAAAAGTCAACCATTCTTACATAACATCAATACTTTGTCTTAAACGGAAATAACATAAGTCTTAAACATTAAATATAAATAATACGTGACTCTTCTTTTCTTCGATGCCAGTCTTCATTTATTTACCACGTGTCCCACTCTAAGCAACCGGCCTCATTCTACTCCCCTGCGTGCATACTAAAAGTCAGCTACACTGAGTGAGTTCTAGTTAATTAACATACATTGCATCCACTTACTTATTAATACGCGTCCGAAGATACGTATTAATTACTTACCTGTTCTTCTAACATTCATACGTGCGTACATACATACATACATACATACATACGTACGTACGTACATACATACATACATACAATCATCCCTACTTTATCTGACTTTCTTTAATTAATACCTACGTATCCCTTCTATATTTTTAAGAGTCTTTCGCCCTATAATCTTCGCAGATATTATTAGGGTCCGCAACCCTTTATTCTTTGCAGATATTAGTAGGGTCTGCAACCCTTTATTTTTCGCAGATATTAGTAGGGTCCGCAACCCTTTATTCTTCACATATATTAGTAGGGTCTGCAACCCTTTATTCTTCAATTATAATATAATTAATTATAACTATGGCATACTAAATTAATCATTCAATAATGTTCACATACATACACAATCATATCTACCATACACTTACCATTTAAGGTAAGTGTATTAATCTAACATGTCATAATATGCACACAACCCCAAAAAACGTAACACAGAAAAAGGGACTAGAACTCACCTGTAGTCGATTCATTTCCGAATTAATAATAATTCTCTTCTTTAACTGAGCTCAACTAACTGCTAATATGTACACGTGTTAATCCTCTATAATTTCTTATTATTCATCTCTAAAGTTAACGGGGTTAACTTTCAAGTTAACTGAACCGACAGGTAACCTTCTTAAACCGATCGTATTAGTTTAACATACTTAACTTCATTTCATTAACGAACCGACTTCATTAGTTTGCATCCTTAATGATATTTATTAATATATATATATATATATATAAATATATATATATGTATATATATAATACTTATTTTATTATTATTATTTCACGTTCTTAGCTTTTCGGGTATGCATCAAGTTTATGTGTTTGAACTGTCTCAGTGAGTCGGGTTCGTGTAGGATTTATACTTGGTTCTGCTTGGTTTAAGTCCTCATATTTGTTCCCTATGATTTCGATTCCTTAACGAGTGGGATCTTGTGTTTGATTTACATTCAACCCATATTCCTTTGTTCGGGGCGAGGTACGTTCTAAACGAGTCGGGTCTCGGGTTCGGGTTTCGTTTAAGTCTTTTTCTCCTTCTTTTACTTTTTTTTAATTGTTATTAAACTTTAATATTAATATTAATATTATTATTATTAAACTTATTTTGGAAATTACCCTAATGCCCCTTTCTATCTTAGTTATATAACCTCAGACCTAGACCCCCCCTCCCCCCGGTCACTTTCCTCTCAACCCTCTCTCTCTCTCCCTCTTCCTCTCTCACCCACCTGCGCTGCCGCCACTCACACCACCCCACCATCGCCGACGTCTTCTCCGGCCACCATGACGATCTTCATCCACAACCCGTACCCAGACCATTCGGATGCTATGATTCGCACGGGGAAATTCGCATCGGAGTTCGCACCGGGGTTCGCACCGGATTTCACACCGGAGTTCGCACGAGATGCGAAATGGAATATTGGAAGTCGCTCGGGTTCAGTTGGGTTCGAATCTGGTCCTAACCAAGTCCGCGACTTGAGTCTCCATGGTGTGTATTCACGTCCAACAGATTGGGGTCCCCGCTTTGGGTTCCTTGGTTTGATCAAATCACCCTTTGGGTTTCGTGTCCGCAACCTGGATCTGGCTGAACCTCGCCGGATCTCTAATCCGTGGGTTCCTCGGGACAGAACATACATACGCGTTCATATATCATATGTATATTATCATTTGTATTACTTGCTAAATCTCGTATCTATTGTTATTATTGTTAGATTCGTTTGAAGCTCGTTTATCATGGTTCGTTTGTGTCGGTTGTAAACTTTCAGATTTTGTTCATCATCCGTCGTTAATCATACTAAGAAAATGAAATGCAAATAAACATAATTTACCTTATCGATATGGTTAGATCTTGAATATTTGGATGGATGAATTTGGATGTTAGGAGTGTTTGGTGTGCTGGGAGTTTGTTTGTGTGTGTGGGTGTGATAATGATTGGGGAATGATGAGTATAGAGATGGGGATTAGGGTTTAGGGGTTTAAATAGGCAAGCCCAAAAGCTTTTAGGCATATAATTATCTTAAGTCCAATATATATCTCCTAACCTTATCCATTATCTACATATTATTTAATTAAACTAAGGGTGCACGTATTATTTCATTTAACCTATTCTCAAAAGTGCGGACGTTACATCTATACTTGCACCCTTCTTGTTTAAATTTTTGTACATAGCTTAGTTTATTTAAATTGTTTATCATATACAATTGTACACATAAGCACACACTTATTCTAAGGCTATGCCTTACCCTCAAAAGTATTTTCAAAACTTTAGAATGATTTTTAATCAGGAATTTCCTTAAGAAATCCCACCTTTTATTTCCCCTTTCTTTGAGGATGATTCGTGTGTAACGGATACATAGTAACTGAAGGGGGACACACTTGTACACCGAACCCTTGACACCAAGGCTTTTGAGCCTAAAGAAGTGCAATGCGCACAAATCTCAATCAACCGCGAGACCCGGTTGCCTTCGTGGAGGGTTTGGTGTGGGTGTGAAACTATAACGCCCGTTAATTTCCGTTAAAAAGGTTTAACCTTGTAGTGTTGTGTACACCTTTCGGGCTTGACCTGGCATTCTTCCGAGAGCTCCTTGCCACCCTCGTAAACGTATCTTATTTAACTTTCTTACAAGTTCACCCATTGTTAAAGTAGAGGGACTAGGATGTATTATCGTTATTATATTATACAAAAATAATAAATAAACCTAAACCCTAACCCAACCCCTTACACCGATCGGCGCCCCCTCCCCCTCTCTTCTCGATTTCCGTGCAAGACCAGCCCGTTTCCGGCCATCCAAACTTCAATTCCAAATCGGTTCTATCTTAGTATAACTCTTTTTCACCATTAAACCCTTTGTTGAATACGTTAGGGTTGAGTTTTGATTATAACAATTTCTGACAGATTCGTACTCGTTTATTGCTCGGTCTGTAACTCGATGAAAATATATTTTTTTTGATCGATTCTTGTATCTATGATGTTCTTCTTTGAGTCTAGTTTCCAGAAAGGTATAATACGTAATTTTTGGACGAGATTTGAATACTTTTTATGATTTTATAAGATCGAGTGTCAAAGCTGATGCGGGATGACGGATTCTGGTCTGTCTTCCCGACATCATAACCCTTTTTTGACAAGTCTAAATTTGTTGGTTCCACTTCTGGAAGTTAATATTTTGAGTTAGGAACCAAACCCAATTGGAGTCGTTTAATTTGGCTGGGTAATGATTTTTATAAAAATAAAACCATTTTGTTGCGCATTGAAATAGCTGCACATACCTTTCTGTGTTGGAGGAATTTTTATGATTTTTGTGTCCGCTAGAAAAATATAATAAAAATATTTTTATAAACCTAAGACATTTATTAAAATCTGGTAAAAATTTAATAATTTATTTCAAAGGTTATCCTATGTAATTAAATGCATCTTCGCATGCTAAAATCTGCCCGTTTTACTTGTTATTGATCGATAAATTCGTTTTAGGCTTAATCGGTGGATGTTCAATTGTGTTCTTTTCGGGGTTGTTTGAAGTGAGTTTTTGCACCACAATCTTCCTAGGTATGTCCCATATAACATACTTTAAAATCACGTCTTTTGGTATTCGTTTGATTGGTCAACTAGTTGTTGTTCGAAAGATAGTTTTCGGTTAGTTAGAATGGTAGATTGATGCGTTTAACGCGAGGGATGAAGTAAGTGATGACCAATTCAGTTCGGATAGCTTCGGTTTATTATATGGGCTGTTGGAAAATGATTTTTATAAGTATTGGGGCTGAATTGGTTGTCGGTTACTCAAACGAGTCGGTACAACGCGCATTTGCGTTTATTGAATAGTTAGTGCGTTGTACTTGCGTGTTATTGACGCATCCAACTCGTGTTGTTTCGTGTGTACTTGTTGGCTGTGATTTTATTAAATGTTGTCCACACGGGGCTGAGTTGGTTGTTAAGAGCATAAACAACTCATAAACGAGCATATTCGTTCAACTAGCAACTTCCGGGGGTATTTTGGGAATCCTTTGTCACCGGGTTTAGCTAAGGGAGGTTTTGGTAAATACAAGACCCCGGGGGCTGTTGTAATTGAACTTGGTGAGTTCGAGGCTTTAGGTAACTCGAACCATGTTAGAACGTCTCGTAGGATAAACGAGTCATCTTGATGTCAATAGTATTGATTGTATGTAAACCGACAGGAGTTTGAGTTGTGGGGCTACGTAGGGATCCTCTAGCCTTGTGGTGAAATCATACCTAGTCTCAGGTGAGTTCATGATGCCCTTTTTACTCTTTTTACGTTTTGGGCTAGCATATACACCGAAATACAAATTTTATACGATTTTACTCGTTACAACGATTTGAGTAGTATTACATAGCCTTACTCGTGATTGTGCATTTTGAAAGCTATATTTGAATTATTTGCTATGCTTTAAGATATTTTAGACTCGTTTATGATCTTATATCTTTTAAGGTTACATACATCGTTGATGGTCTAGACTCGAGGATGTTAATAGGCTTGGTAGAAATTGAATACGAGTAGACCTATTTACTTAGTTCACGTTTGGGATGATATATAATATATATATATATATATATATATATATATATATAATATGTATATATATATATATGTATGTATGTATGTATGGAGGTATGTATGTATGAGTATGTGTTACCTTATAGCCTACGGTTGTGTGATGACATTTAGTTCCTCGTGACTAAGAATGATGTGAGTAGGCTTATTGATGTGTATGTGCATGGTGATCACGACCGGGTCAAATATATTACTCGGGTTTTCAAATCCCGCGGTGGAGAGGCCCGTGTGGCGTGATCATCATTTTGGCGGGTCAAATATATTACTCGGGTTTTAAAATCCCATGGTGAAGAGGCCCGTTGTATGTTGAGCCGTGATCGGGTCAAATATATTACTCGGGTTGTACCCGTGGTGGAGTGGCCGGTATCACGTGCTTGGATGTGTAAACTGTGACCGAGTCAAATATATTACTCGGGTTTGTCCCGTGGTGGAGAGGCTCATGTCACATGCTTAGGTCTTACCGCGTCCGGGTCAAATATATTACTCGAGTCTTGACTCGTGGTGGAGAGGCCCGTGTACGTGTGTTCGACGATGAATGTATTATTTGGTGAATTATATTAATTATTTTATTATTATCCTCTCTATTGTTTAGAAACTATAACTTTGAAATAAAGATGAAATATTGTTTATGAAAACTTGAACTCACTCAGCTCTAGCTGACTTTGTGTGTATGTTAGTTTGACTTTCAGGTTAAGGATTGGAGGTTATCGCTTGGACGTGTTGGGGACTACTCGGAAGGTTGAAGGCATTTCTGGTCAAGGATTTCAAATAAAACGGATATTTTATTGACATTCGATTTTGGACACTTGTACCCGTGTTTGGGACTTTTAATACTGTAAAATTTTTCCGGTTGTTATTTACTCTGAACTGGTTTTAAATACAAAGAATTGTTTGGTTTTAAATTTTTATGAAATTGTGGGTGTGATTACCAACTGTATGATTCCCAGGATTCGGGGTCTTACAGAAACCTATTAGTCCAAAGCGTATCACACCAAACATTCGCGAATCTACTACCCTCATTGTATCAATCTTGGTCATGTGATGATAACACCCTTAATTTATAACCGAATTCACGGTGATACGTGGCTAAACTCGGTTTTCTCTATGTTGTTTTAGTTGAATGAATGGAAGGGAAAAGCCATGGTGGTTCATGGATACTCCCAACCGTTCACATCAACGCCTCATATCTCGATTTTAATCGATTTTTGAACATTTTGTTGAAATAAAGCCATGGTGATACATGGATAACTCAACAACTAAGTTTTTTATTATTGAATTTACTTATGAATGTCAATGTTGTTTTCTCATTTTTGTTACAAAGAACCATGGTGATTTCATGAACTCCTAATCACTAAATGGATTTTATTTGATTCATTTCATACTATCGAAATTTTGAAAGTTATATATTTTTTCTTTTCATAAATGATAAAAATTTTCAAACTTAACCCCAAAGTATTTAAGGATTTTTTTCTTTACAATCTTTAGGCATGTGTCAATCTACATTTCGTAATATCATATATTTACAATACTTACCCAAGTCTTATGAAAATTTTAAACTTGAAACTCACACACTTACAACAAGTACTCGAAGCTCATTAAATTTTACACATTTTCCCCCGCAGCATGTCTTCTCGTCTTCTCAGCCGTCACCGTCATACCGATAGTTGTAGTCGTAGCATGTCATCCCGCATCTTGAAGGGAATTGTGCAAGCCCTTCCAACAATCATCTCTCAGCTCCAAACTGTGAATGTTGCTACCACGCCCGTGAACCCAAACCCAATTGCTTTCTCTTTCAAGCAATTCGCGAGTGTAAACCCAACCGATTACTTCTGGGCTGAGGGTGTTACCACCCTCCTCCAATGGTTTGAGCACATGGAAAGCGTGTTCCTCCATTATGCGTGCTCGGAAGATAAGAAGACCACTTATGCCTCAAGCGTTTTCAAATTGAGTGCTCTTACTTGGTGGAATAGTAAAAAGTACTCTCTCGGGGCTGAAGTTACCATTGGTTTGCCATGGGATGATCTCAAGAAACTCATGTTGGAAAGGTTTTGCCCGAAATATGAGCTCCGTAAGTTGGAAGAGGAGTTCTGGAACTTGAAACAAGAAAGTGGTGATATTACCACTTACAACGATCAGTTCCACGAATTGAGCCTCCTTATTCCGCATATGGTCACTCCTCTCGAGCGAGCCATCGATAATTATATATCTGGCTGGCCCATGCAAATTCAAGACTTTTTCTTGAGTCGTGACCCAAAGATCCTCCATGATGCCATAACTATTGCCGGTACCCTCATCGAAAACCATGTTAAGGCTGGGACTTTGACACGTAAAAGTACTAAAAAGCTTACCGAAAAGCAACGACCGAGCCTTCCAACTAGACCAAGGTCGAAACCTCATCAAAACCCACCAACGTTAACACCCACACCAACACCGCTACCAAAAGCAACAACAACAATAAATGCAAACACCGAAACGACGCCATGACTAACTCGAGCCCATCACCAACCCAAGATATCCAAGGTCAACCCAACAAAAAGCCCTGCATGGGAACATACCCTTTGTGTAACACATGTAAGTTTCACCACCCTACTACTGCAAATGCCGAAAATGCTTAAATTGTGGCCGCTTCGGTCACTTCATCAACTCTTGCTGGAACCCATACAAACTCAATGCAACTCATCCTTCCCACAACCCATTATGCAACCGTTTCACCAAACTTATGCCCTACCTTATGCACCCACACTTCAAACATGCGAGCATGTTATCATTGTGGTAGCACAAACCATCTTCACAAAACATGCCCGAAACTCGTTTATCAAATCAAAAACTACCCATGCCCAACCAACCAACTCCAAATATATCAAGTCCAAACCTTCCAACCACAAGCCCAATCCGATCAAACCCAACTAATGCAAGCCCAACCCATCCAATCTATTCAACCTCAACCAAACCAGGCCGAGCAAACTCAAGTGAACCAAGCCAACCAGGGTATGCAAGGACGCGTGTACATCAACGCCAATGAATTTCAGCTTAGAAATCATGGCACCACTTCACACAAATCCTTATCCCCAAGACCCATCTACCCCTGAGAAGACAAGAGCTGTGGGCAACATTTCAGTTTTCTTGCATTTAATATTTTTGTCATTGATTTTTCTGTTTAAATAATGTCTCAATGTATTATCAAATTTTCAATATTACTAATGAAATCATGGTTACATTTGATATATCTATCTTCATTTACTCTCCTCACAAAGCACGGCACGCATTGCTTATATTTATCTGTAGAATTTTATTCACTTGCAAATGATCAACTCAATTTAGCGGCCTATGACCAATGACCTCAAACGTAACCGTTAGTGGAAACCGGGACCATGTGGATGGCTATGTACATGGTTATTTAATAAGAATCGTAATCTGGCTGCCTATGACCGATCACTTTGAATTGAGGCTGTGTACTGGGTTAAGGAATAGTTATCTAATAGGAGACCTATGCATGCATTTTATTTTATTAATTTTATATTCTCATTTACGATTTATCACTATCTCAATACGAGCGTCGCAAACTTACACCCTCCCCGTAACGGTTAAATTTCCTCGGGAATAACACAACCAACAACTTTGCCTCATTATTTCTCTAATTTTGTTAGTTTCTTGTGGTTATCATATGTTTATATAATTTTAGCCTCTCATAACCCCCAATGCTTCATATATTCGACTTAACTATTTTGATGATTATTTCCGTTTACTATAACAAGAGTTTTTATTTTTGGTTTTAATACCCGACAACTTGTTACGTCTTTCAAACGTTCTATTTAGATATTCATTAACTCTAAGAATTTTGATATTTAAGCTTGTTCAATCGATTGGTGTTGCACTAGTTATCCCGGTATTTGAATTCAAGAGTTTTTCTTTATTTTTCAATGGCCGTTAAAATTTGGTTTCGTCTTTAATTTAAATTTTATCTTGATCTTCAAAAGATTTTCTTATACATGCATGCATTTTATTTTATTGATTTTATATTCTCATTTATGATTTATCACCCGATTTCTTGCACAGATATTATAAGGGTCTGCCACTCAACTTCTTGCACAGATATTATAAGGGTCTGCCACCCAGTTTCTTGCACCGATATCATAGAGTCGGCCACTATATTCTTGCCCAGTATTAGAAGGGTCTGCCACCCTAACTCTTACATTATATTCATATTTGACTCTTACAATCATTTTTAGTTATCAAACTAAACACATACAAATTCTTGCCTTAGTTATCCATCTTGCACACATCCCCGAAAACATTTCAAAGAGAAATAGGGCTAGAACTCACCTGAAGACGATTCCTCTCCGAGTTTATCATAATTCCCTTCCCTAACTGAGCTCGGCTAATTGTGTAACAAGTTACGAATATTAATTATCTACTACTACTACTACTACTACTACTTCTTACATCTAAGTTAATGAAACCCTCAACTAACGGGGGTCTGGGGGTAGCGCCCCTAGTAGCGGGGTTTAGGGGCGGCAGCCCCTAGCAGGGTCCAAGGGGCAGAGCCCCTGGCTGGGTGAAGCTGCAAGGTTAGCTTATGTTTGACAAACAGTGGTCTTGATTATGAGCTGGTATTAGATTGTTATTGTGAGAAGCAAATGGACGCTACATGCTTTGACAAGATAGGAAGCGTGGCCTTGCTTGGTAACAAGTGTGGCCTTGCAAAAATAGAAGAATGGCCTTGATAATAAGTAGGGGCTTGAAAAAACATAAGCAGGGGCGCGTTTGACTAATACAAGACAGAATCAGGGCCTTGTCAAGAAAGACACATAGCCATGCTTATGTTTTTCTATATAAGTAAGAAGAGCACTCTTCAGAAGGGGGTAGACAAATATATTCCAGAGGAGTTTCAGGAGCTTAAACTCATGGTTCTAACTCAAATACTTGGTGATTTCCATCCATTTGCAAGCATCCAACAAGGGTTTAACATCAAGAAGATCATCATTCATCAAATACATCATCTAGCTTGGACCTTTGGTTTGATTTCTTGTTAAATTAACCATGAACCTTGTTATCCCTTCAAGCTTGTATGTTGTTCTTGAGCTCATAATGAGCTAAACTCTTTGTATCACATTAATTTAGATGGAGTTTAGTTAACATTGGTGATATTATGGATTATTGGGAATGATTATGTTAATGTTATAGTATTATCATGGTTATTCTTCAATGAAATTGTGTGTTTAAAGGTTTGTTTTGATATTTAAGACTTGTGGTTGTTTAGTTGTGTAATGTTGGAAAACTCATGATTTAAACCTCCATTCATGAATTTGTGTATGTTATGCTAGTTCATGTCTTTTAAAATAGGAATGCTGAAAGAAGTCTTAATTATTCTTGATAAAGTTTTGAATATGCATCCTTATGCTTATGTTGGGAAAGGCAAAGTGTTTGTAATGATCTTGTCATGTTAGGACTTATGTTCATCTAGGATTTATTGACATGAATTGCTAGGTTATGTAATCTTGACATGAAAATCATTTGTTGAAGAAGTTCATGATTATTACTTAGTTTAATCAACCTTAGGTGGATTATGTGTTTTTCATGTGATCTTTTCGAATGGTTGTTGGATTAGTCATCCTTGATTGGAAGTTAATCCACATTTATATACATTAGCATGAATGTATCACTTGTTCTTAATTGAATGATTTTAGGTGGTTAGTTTGTATTTTTTTCATCCTGACTTTCAGAAAATTATCCGACTAGATTTCTTTAGCAAGATTTTAGTCATCTACATGTTTTTTGATCTTCCCATGTATCCATAATTTTCGTCATTTGTGAGCTAAACAGATTCAAGATTAAAGTGATATTTCTCTTTGATTGTTGCCCTTGTGTTCGTTAGCTTAGTTGTAATATTTTGCATGTTATTTTAGTTAAAACCAACCAAGTTGTGATTTTTAATTGGTTAAATGTTAACAAAGATTTAGTATCGAAAAATCCATTGTATCCAGGGATTGATATCCGGTTCTTATCGTCACTATATTTTACCCGATAGGTACGCTTGCCTTTCGTGTGTGGTTTAGTTGTAGGTGAAAACCTCTTTTAAATCCCGATTTGTGTGAAACTTTTAATTAAGAATCTCTCTCTCTCTCTCTGTCTATACACACACACACACACACACACGTTAGGAGGCATAGTGGGTACGTTGGTGTGCGAACAACTCAGAACCGACGGACTATAGGAAAATGTACAAATGATATATAATATGACAAGATCATGGTGGATACGCCGCTGGTAGATCCTATATATAAATGGACTTTTCATATTACCCATTTGTGGCGTCGTTTAGGTCACTCAAACCTCTGTGCTGTTTTATTCTATTATTATTATTGTTGTTGTTGTTGTTGTTGTGAATGCTTTCATATTATGGTTTACTCTTATTTTAATTTTTGTTGTATTCTAATTTCGGGACCAAATTTTCAAAAGTTGTGAATACTGTAACATTCATCAATTTTCCGGCTCAAAAACCCGGCCTGTTTAAACATTTATTTTACACTATTATCTGGACGTTTATTAATTAATAAAATCAGTAACTTATTATTTTAATTGGTCTTTGCTCACGTGTTCATTACTTGTCACCCGACTTAAAATTTAGAATTTTAAACTATTAAACTATTGCGAAAACCACCCGTGTCTATGTTTTAACCTAAATTGATTAACTGAGCTAACTCTAGGGGCTAGAGTGCAAAATATTAAAAATTAATATATATTCTTCTTGTACCTTCCCACCGCGCCGGCATCCCCCTCTCTTGATCCTTTGATCCATATATGAAGCCTGAAATCACGGAAATTGTTAATGCATAATCGTTTACCGATCAAAATGCGTATCAATCATGCTCTAATTATGCTAATTGATAGCTTTGTGACGACCAATTCCCATTAACTCGATCCCGTGGCTAAAAGGATCTTAAAACTCTATAAGTACTTGACTATAATGAAATTAACTTGACGCACACACTCCAAACATCAACGTTAAGTAGAGCCCTTTGTCAATTTTATCACCAAAACTGTTTGGATCGTCTTTGCACTTGTGTTTTAGCCGTAAACCCTAGTTTAGCATTCTCCGTCAATTCAAACCTGTTTAAGGTAATTTTTTTGTGCTTGCTGTTCGTTATCATCAGAGCTAACGAAGCCCTCTTTCAATTTTGATTGACAGAGGGCAATCGATATTCAAATTCGGATCTGATTGTTTTGGGTTTATATTATGATTGCGTTCATTTTGGGATAGTGTATAAATAAAATTTGTTTCATTCTAACATCAGGTTAGACACTTGCCCCAGTGGCAGGTGCATATGTATTAACTTCCTGAACCGGTTTAGGAGCGGGTTCGAGTCCCGTTGTGACCAGTTTTGCCATTTTTTATATATTTCTTTTGTTTTAATTTAATGTTATTATTTAAACTACAAATGCATTAAAAAAACTAATATTGTTACACTCGTTTAATGGACCAAACTCCATTTTATCTCGAAGTAATTTACCGCTTAAACTTTTTAGTGTGTATGTGTGTGTATATATATATATATTAATAAGCATATATTAGTACTTTATATATATATATATATAGACACACATATATTCCTCGACTTAATCTAATGTATTTTTTTATAAATAAATAAACTAAAAATAGTTTATCTTGTCTAAGCGAACCGATCATATTTAAACCTTCAAATCAAGTTTTTTTTGTTTAAATATATAATATATGCTATCATATAGTTTTATAGTATTAAATTAGCATTTTATCATTTAAAAATCAATGTGTAACTTATAATAACGATTAAATTGATTACGTTCTTATTACACTTATATAAATTTAATATTTATTTTTTTTTTCAATGCCATGTCAATCCTAAATCCGTTTTAAACTCATGCTATCATGTCTTATTAGCTATATCTTTAGAATATTTATTTAGTTGTATCTTTTATAATTAGAACTTATCATCGAGACTATTCGTGGAACTAACTAACTTATCTTCGCCGTAACCATTAGAGTCTTCTCGTTACCCGCCTATACTATTTTAAAGGTGAGTAATTACATCCCCTTTTTCTTTATTTATTTTGGGGGCATTATGCGCATTAGAAATTAATACTATTATACTCAAACCAACTACATTATTTGCGTGATTGTGGTATGCTCAATTGATTGTTGATTGTTATATGAATTATGTGTATACTGCTTTATGTTTGGTTGGTATCTCATCCTCATCCTCATAGTATGATCATACCCCATCCGAGTAGAGTGTCCGAATCTAAAAGCATGTTCGAAAAGACACATTTGTTTACTTTTATTATGCGTTGTTTATTCGTTGCGAACTCGTCCGAGTAGACATGTCCGTAATCTAGTGGCATGATTGAAAAGACACTTATATTTGTTTATATTAAATGATGCTATTCACATACATAAGGAATTGTTTATTTCTCATATTATTATTATTATTACACCAAATTGTGAATTACCCGCTCGACATGTTTTGTTGACAAATTATTTTAACGTATAATGCAGGCTGTTATATAAACTGAATTGAAGTGAAGAATTAGTTTGGACTTAGGCTAAAATGATGAAAGTCTAAATGTTGTATTAATTTCTTTTAAATTTTGAATTGTTTGTGTTTGATTGATGTGAATAAATAAATTTAGATATTGACACTTATTATTATATTTAGTGTCTTTAAGCTATGATACAAATTATGTCGCGCCCCATCATGTCCCGCCGTAGGTTGGGGTGTGACAATAATTATTATTTTCCTTAACCAATTTGGTCAAATTGCATTGAATTGCATCTTTATGGTGCAAAAGACTAGCCTTTAGTAAAAGACTAGCCTTTTGACTAATCTTTGCATCTCCAACATTGTTATTAACTAAATTCCTCATATAAAAACCCCTCTAAGCTTCAACCAATTTGTCTACCAGAACATTCTAATCTCTCTATTGTGTTTTTGTTTCTCCATTTGTGCAAAAATTCAAGTTTGACCAAGAAAGTCAACCCGATCAAGTTCTTCTTTCTCTCTTGGTATTCCATCATCTAGTAAAGTTATTATTTTTGTACAACATACCAAGTGATCATCATTGAGTTGTCACCTTAAACCTTGTCAACCATGGTTATGCTTTATTTTCACTTGTCGGCTCGTTTAATGTCGATTATATAAATTTTATGTTAAAAACTAACTTTTGCAAAACTAATAAACCAAACTAAACCTCTTCAAGCATTACTTCATCTTATCATTTCAAATATGTCAGACATAAACCTGAATCAAAATCGGGTTCATGTTCGACCAAAAACGAACCACACATTTAACTTATTTTCTTAAATAATTTCCGAACCGAACTTATTAAAAATTAACTAAGAAATACTATAGCCTATATTTCTCCTAAAACAAAAATAATTAATTAAAAAATCAAGTAACTAATTTCTTTTCATTTAACTTATAAAGAAATAGAATAAAATTATTTTTAAACTTAAATAAAATTATTTATAAATTAATTTTACCAAATTTTTCCATCCAAAAACCGTTTATTTTTTTCGGTTAAATAATCGTTTTCAAGTTAGAGTTCCGTCAAAATTCGTA
Source organism: Bidens hawaiensis (assembly GCF_021521415.1). Classification (NCBI taxonomy): domain Eukaryota; kingdom Viridiplantae; phylum Streptophyta; class Magnoliopsida; order Asterales; family Asteraceae; genus Bidens; species Bidens hawaiensis. The sequence goes on along the minus strand of NW_027492726.1, from coordinate 303,740 downwards.
CTTCCTAACTATAATAAAAATTCTCATATTAATAATAGATTATCAGTTGAAATAATATTTAAATAATATAAACTTTAATATTATTTTATAATTCCTTTTCGTTAACTTTATAATTCTATTTTGTAAACTTTATAATACGCTAAATTGATTATTTTCGGGATACATTTACCGTTAAAATTCGCATTCAACAAATGTTATAATTCTCGTATTATTGATAATAATAATAAAATCGTTAAAATTTCGTAAAGCTTAAATACAATATTATAATAAAAAATGCCTTAAAATAATAAAAGATACATTAAAATAATGCATAATTCCTAAAACCAAATTTCATAACTTTTATAATCTTGATAGTTAGATTTTGTTTTTGTTTTTAATTACAGTTCATGAAGTTTGATTACCTCGGTTTCTTTAACGCACTTTCGGTTTATATTTCAAGTTTATCTTTAATTTCGAGGTGAGTTTCTCACACCCCCGTTTTAAATGTTTTTACATTTTGGGGATAACATGTATATTTTATTCAAACATTTACTTAGTTATTCTTTATTTAAACATTTACTTATTCAAACGTTAGGTACGTACACCTATGTAAAAAATCGATACGGTGTGTAAAAAAATATTGTAATTTTTTACGTACACGTTGCCTACATATTATACATATGTAAAAACATAAAAAAAATTGTTATGTTGAGTTCTTTGGAGTTTTTAAAACTCAAAGTGGTTCTCAAAAGAAATCAACTATATATATATATATATACATATATATATGTGTGTGTGTGTGTAGAGAGAGAGAGTGAGAAACAAATAAAAATAAGAAGTTTATTAAGAATGATAAGAATCAATAGTTTTGTGGCATTTGCCATTACAATCTATAATGAAAGAACAATTCTATGAAACTATGTCGGTTATAATAGGTGAAAAAGTAATTCTAGGAAAGTATGCCGGTTTTTGGTAATTTTAAATCTTAACCATTGATTAACATGATCCAATGGCTATGATTTGTTCCTAGTATTCCTAAAAAACTACTGGTTTTTAGGGTTACCTTCCCCTATATATATAGGGGAGATTTCAAATGAGAACCCCTTTGAGTTTTAAGAAATCAAAAGAACTCAGTGTAACGATTTTTTTTTTCGAATTTTTTTTACACATGCGTAATATATGTAGGTTACATACACGTAAAAAAATTACCGAAATTTTTACGCACCGAGTCGACTTTTTACATGTAACACCTCGGCTAAAGCGGAAACACCTGAGTGTGACGTACAGATTGCTCAATCACACGTGACCCTATTAGGTGACCATAATAACATTATTTCATTTAAATATTCATGTAACACAAGTTTATCAAATAATACAAGTTGTAACAAATAAATAATCAAATGATAAGTTTGTTCTTTGAATATCCTATAGGCATGCTATATGTCTTCTAACTTTCATCCTCATATCTTTAGACCTGTAACATATGTATAAAATAAAGTCAGCTATGAACATAGCTGGTGAGATTTCCACAGTTTGATAAAAAACGTAAAAATCATACAATTCATGGACAAGTGATAAACGAGCAAGTAAAGTCCTTTCCAGTTGGTGTCAACCAACGTACTCGGGTAATCGCGCAAGTAAGGTCCTTTCCAGTTGGTAACAATCAACGTACTCGGATAATGAGGCCCTTTTCCACTTGATACAAATGGACCTGAGTGCAAAGGGGGGCGTATGATAATACTTGTTGAGGCTACCACGTGCAAGTAAATTCGAGCAAGTAATCAAGTAACACACAAGTCCATATAGTGAATTGTAGTTTATAAGCGAAATCGTAATACATTGAATTTGTAATAACATACATATGTTACCCCAAAATATAAAAACGTTTAAAAAGGGGTTGTGAGAAACTCACCTCGAATGCGAAGACAAACTTGCAATAAAAGCCGATAGCACAGTAACGAAACCGAAGCAATCGAAAATGGATTTAAAGAATCCGAAACGTTTGAACTTCTCGAACTATAAATAAATACAAATATTTAAAGACTAACTAACGGAATTGAAAAAGTGATATATGATTGGTCAACGGGATATTGCATTATCTTAATATATTTATTAACATTTGATGGCATCTTATAATATAATATTAGTTTTAGGTTTTAACGAAACTTAACGATTTGTTAACATTCTAACAAAATACTAGTATGAAAGTTACGGTATTTACGGGTCATCTTTCGGAAAAAAAAATACTTACGTTGTTGAACCAAAGTTGACGACTTAGAGTTTAACATTTAACGAATTAAAAGCTTAATGGTAACAGAATTGTAAACTAATTTTAATGGTCTAACGAAATATATTATTTAATTAATAATTTATTATTAAGACAACTTTAATAATTGTGGGATACAAATTTTAATGGTATAAGATTGATCCTGAAAATAATTATTCTATCGGGTTATCAAGTTAACGAAGGTATAATAAAATATTATATTATTAGCGGTTTAACTAAAAGGATATTATAATATTAACGGGCTTTACGGGACTTAAGGAAATATTAAAAAGTTTGTTTTTGAAGGACGATGATCAAATTTAATTTATAAATAATTTTATTTATTTAAAATATTTTTTTTTTGATTTAAAAAGATTTTTTTAATATTTATTAATGATTAATATATATATACAAGAAAATGATAAAAAGAATAAAACACAAGAATAATGCAGAAACAAAATGTATATATGTATTATGACTAGTTCATCTTCTTCATACCCAAACCCTAGACTTCCAATTCTCCAATTTCATTCCAGGATTGTTTAATCTAAGTTAGGGCTTTTAATTATCGATGAAAAACTATCTAAAACCATATAAAATTCACCTGTAAACGTTATGATTTGAGGGTGAACGATGGTTGGCCGGAAACGGGTCTTTGACGGATTTGTTAGCGATATAGAGTGTATATTAGATAAAATTGAAGGTTGGTACGAGTTTAGATTAAGGTTTGGAGTCTATTTATAGATTCAATTTCAGTGTATGACGTTCAACGATCTTAATTGTGATTTTGAAACCAATCCGGCGGTTCCGAAGGTTACGGGATTAAATCACGTAATTTGCGGTGTTGTTACGAGTTATTATTGACGTTTATCATGTTTCCGTTATTTACTAAGTGATTTCCGAGCTGTAATTGGGTTAAATCGTGAGTTTTAAGGTATTTAAATGGCTCGCCGGAACCGGTGGCCGGAAAAACGTAAGGCACAGGGGTGGGGCTGCCATTTTTATTAAATAATATTAATTTAAATCAATTTTGCATTATGCCCCTTGGACTTTGATATAATATTAAAATAGAATTTGAAGTTCAAATAACAATTCGAACCTTGAACTTTAGAACATTATTATTAAAGAAGTAAAGTTATATTACTTTGGATAGTTTGCAATTGATTTAAATCTTTAACGCTTTAAAATCCCGGAGTTTTGTTAATTAATTAAATAAACGAATAGAAGACGAACGAATACAAATCCAAATCCAAATCCAAATATAACGAATACGAGCAACGAAACTTGAGAACATTATTATATATATATATATATATTTATAAACAAAAACTGAAAATTCGAAATGGATCGGGCTTTCAGGTTTGAAAAGTAACAAATGTTACATTACACATGTGTAATTGACGTAAAAGTTAGTGTAACCACTTGCATCTTTATTCCCTCTCATACTTTGACTTTTTTGCCAGATTTAATCTCAAGCACGTATTACAATCCATTTAATTAAATGTGTGACCTAGAATAAGATTCTTAAGTTCTTAAAACTCACCATGGTTCTCAAAAGATCCATTCCATATATATATATATATATATAGCGCATGGTACAACCTTGAATAAGGGCAAAAATCATTGTCACATTAAAACACTAATGTTATTCACTTTTATTTAAAATCATTCCCCTCAACTATAACTTTTGTAAATTAAAGAATAATTACAACTATAACCCTTCATCTTTAGCCCATATCTTATTTTAATTTTCATTTTTAACCCCCCCCCGCCACCACTCCAAATGATTTTTAAACGTTAATAATGTTTTCATTTGTTAATATTTTTAAAAGAAAATTGCACCATAAAAAGGAGCATGTTTTTATCTTTAATTTGAGTACGATATTAATATAGTTTTTTAGTTAAAAAATAATATTTTACGTAGGGGTGTTTGCGGTCAGGTTTTGATGGTTTTAAATTAAACCATGAGCCAAACCATTAGTAATGGTTTTTTGTCGTCGAAAACCAAAACAAAACCTTTTGAAAATTGAAAACGACCGACCAAAAGTTAACGAAAAAAATCAATCGTGAAATCAAACTCGATGGCAGGCTTGAACAGTTTTACGAATAATTAACACCCAATCACCCATAAACTTATTACGTAATTACCAAGGTTTGTATTTTCCGCTGCATGACGCAGACGCTAGTCTAGTGTGTGTATGTATATATATATATATAAGGCCCCTACTAGGCCCGACCTTCACTAGGATGACTCGTCTTTTTTGGTTGTCTTTGATCAGGGCCGGCCCTTGGCCCTTGGGGGTGGCAGGGTGGTCGAAGGCTACAGGCTCGACACCCCGTTAGGCCCGAAATTTTTTTTTCTTTTTTGAAAAAATTATATGTATTTTTTTATTAAAAATAATATGTGTATTTAAATTTAATATTTAAACACAATTACATAACCACTAGTTTGGTCTAGTGGCAAATGAATATTACTTACAACTAAGAGACTGCCTCACTTGAGACATCTTTAATTATTTTTTTATACAAAAGTTTTTTACACAATCCAAATTATAACCAAATAAGCCCATATAAAAATTAAACAGTTTAAACCTAACAAAACACTCCTTTTACTTAAGGCCAAAAAAAAATTTTGCATTCGGCCAAAATTTTTTTTATTTTCTCGGAACCGTCCCTGTCTTTGATTACGTGCGTGTCAAGTCCTATGTTGGGTCATCTTCTTTGAATAGAACAAGGTTTGAAGTCTTCGTCTGGCCGACATTGCAATCCATCACCAACTTGGCCATCTTCTTCTCTTATTCCTCTGTATTTATCTTGATTTAATAATGAGGTTTGGTACAAGTAATAGAATATTTTAACTCCATTTGATTATTAAAGAACATTAAATTCCAATTATTATAATAATGCCAATTATCAACCCGTATGGCTACTTTTATTCTATAAGTAGGCAACCCAATTGGTCTTGTGAATCATCTACTCCCTCCCCTCCCCCCCCCCCCCCCCCCCCTCTAATACTTCTTTTGGTTACAAGATGGATGCAAAATTGGTGGTGGAAAAGTACGATCAAACGTTATTTGAGGGTGACAGCGGTGGATATTATGTATGGTCAAATTCAAAAGTACCATTGTTAAGTGACTTAAAACTTGGTACTGGGAGACTTGTTCTTCACCCTCTAGGCTTTACTCTTCCTCACTATGCCCATTGCAACAAAACTGGCTTCGTTCTTAAAGGTATGTTGTTTTACTTCTTGGTACACATGAATACGTTATTGTGATCAGATATGTTTGCTTCTACCCACATCTACTCATCACAACCACACCCTTTTAGGAAATATTTTTGTCACCCACATCTACTCTTTCCTAGACTTTTTCAACACGTACAATAGGATTTTTTTAAACATCCCTCTCATATCCTCATTCTCTCTCTCTCTCCACACACACACTAATATATCGTACACGGTACATAATTAGAGATAGTGACGGATACATATATGTATGAGTGGTTACATGACTGTTACATTTAAAGTAATAGATATAAACATATTAAAAAGTTTTCACAGTTTTCCCCATAACATATTTATAAACTTTCATACACAACTAATTAAGTTTTTAACCTACACAATTTTAGTAAAAGTTTTTTACCTTCCTACACTACACAATATTTAACCTACATAATTTTATTAACAGAATAATTTTTAACAAAACAGTTCTTAGTAATTTTTAACCTAAATAATTTTGTATAGTACACTACTTTTTAACCTAGAAAGTTTTAACTTATTTTTTTAAAATCGAAATTGGTAGAGAAAATTAGGATCAGATTAATATGGAGAAAAGAATGAAGAAAATCTCTATAGATGATTCTATATATACTGTGTAAATGTAAATCCATTCAAGTTTCAACACACCAAAGGGCCCAAAATACCTCATATATTAAAGCTAAAAAAACTAAATAAACTATTTATAAAATTTCAACTATTGATTTATAGTATTTGATCATATAGGTCTCAGATTTTTTCTCTCTTCGTGCACGATATAGTACTCCTTTAGAAGCCTCCCCTACCATTGAAACATACATATGTTATAGTCAGCGCCTGCTCCAAGAAAGTAAAAAAAAATTTTGGGTCAAAGGTAAAAAATTTTTTGGGCTTTAAATAAAAGAAATATATTTTGTTAGATTTAAACAGTTTAATTTTTATATAGGCTTATTTGGATAGTGTAAAAATTTTTGTATAAAAAAAGAATTAAAGATGTCTTAAGTGAGGCTAGAACACAAATTAGTGGTTATGTAATTGTGTTTAAACATTAAATTTAAATATACATATTGTTTTTAATAAAAAAATAAATATAAATTTTTTCAAATAAAAAAATTTCGGACCTAGCAGGATGTCGAGCCTGTGGCCGTCGACCATCTTGCCACCCCCAAGGGCCGGCCCTGGTTACAGTTAATTTCTATAATAAGTGGTATAATGAAGGTCTCTATATATAACCAATTTAAAAAATATATGAAATTTTCATTTCACAAACATGGTGTCTAAAGTAGTGAATCAATAAGCATATAAATGAGATTTTAAAAGAAAAAAAGGCCAAGATTGAAAAAGCTCGCCCGATTCAGCTTTCTAATACGTTGTTCAAATAGTTTACTCATGTCACTCTTTGCGCCGTTATTCTTTGATTAATATGAGTCGTTCAACATGAATGTATAGGTACTGTCACAATTGGTTTGATCTCAGCTAATAATTCAGAGGAAAAGGTATTGATAGCCAAGAAAGGGGATGCAGTTCCAACTTTGGCAGGGCTGGCTTCCTGGTGGTTTAACGCAGGTGACACGGATGCAGTCATTATCTACTTGGGGGAGAGCAGCAAAGCCATAGTCCCTGGCCAATTCACATACTTTCTTCCGTCAGGACCCCTTGGATATCTCGCTGAATTTCAGTCTGATTTTGTTAGTAAAATCTTTAGTCTGGACGAAACCGAGTCAGAAAATCTTATAAATAGCCAACAGGGTCTAATGGTCACTCTACTTGATCAAGGGATACAATTCCCATAACCAAGTAATGACACCAAAGGTGTATCATACGCCACCATTGATGATCAATCGGACGCGGTTGTTGTGAATTGTGGTGGATTTGTCAATGACTTGACGGAAAAGAAATTGCCCGTGCTTAGTGAGCTTGGTCTGAGTGCAAGATTTGTGAAGTTGGAGGGTAATGCTATGTTGACGCCGAGTTATGTAGCGGATGGTTCGGTCCATATTTGTTATGTATGCAAGGGAAGTGGTCAGATTAAGATTGTGGGTGGTTTTCAAGGAAAACCCGCATTGGACAGTAAAGTTGAAGAAGGTGACTTGTTTATTGTTCCTCAATACTATGAGCTTGCTTATATTGCAAATGACTCTGGACTGGAAGTTTTCTCTGTCATAACTAGTTCAAAGTAAGTCAAAATGAATTTTTAATTTGTCTGAAAATTGAAATATGTATGTCTGGAAAATAATTTTGCTTATTTTGCAGGGCTTTGTTTGGACAACTGGCTGGAAATACGTTGATATGGAAGGCAATGTCTCCGGGGGTTGTACAGGCAACTTTGAATGTTACTCCAGAATTTGCACAACAATTCAAGTCCAAAAATAAAACAAACCTCACAATTGTCCTTCCAAGTACTTAACTATCAAGGGTGTTTGTCTTTGATATGTTGTGAGCATTCAATAAGGCGACGTCCAAGACAAGAAATAAAATTCATTAAAATGTATTTTAATATTTGGTTATTTTAAGTAACTATACTTGGTAAATTTATTAAATAATTGATTACTTTTTTTTGTTTGGACAGCCAAAATTTTTTTTTCTCTTTAATTTTTTTTTGCCTTTTGTAAGACTTGAATACTAGTCTTTGCTAGGTAACACCAAAACCTTTACCACCACACCACAATTGGGGTAGAATCTATAAAAAAACATTTTGGATTGGATAAATGCAACGTGTATTTGGACAGTACAACTCGCTCAGTGTGGCTGCGAGTCAATGTATATAAACAAACCAAAAAAACATGTCCTACTTTTCTTCTACGGGCGACTATGCGTACTCACCAGTCACCACTTGTTCTTTTAGCTTTTATGAAAACAATAGTATTGAATTTGTGGAACATATAAAATTAGAGTTACACTGGTAATGTTTAGAAAATATTACAATTAGAATAACAATAAAAAATAAAAGGAGAACAGTTCTTTTATATAAATGAAATGTATAATATATAAATATAAATATAGTGATAGATCAAGAATTTTGTTTATAATGTCATATTTCAAGTATGTTTAGTGAATCAGTGTCATTTCTCCTTTGTTACACTAAAAAAGGCATTAAATACTAGATAATGCTAAGAAAAAAAAAATCTAAGCCTAGTACCTAACACCAATAAAAAAAATTTGTAACATGATAAATATATCTTAACAAAGAGATATATTAAAGGACCCAATTATTTATAACTTAAAATATTTATAAGCAATATATATTATATATATATCAATAAAATCAACTTTATACATACTTTTTTTATATAAATCATATAGAGATTAAAAACAAAATTTTAAAAACTTTGGTAACTAATTTGGTTTTTCAACACATGAATAATTTGTTAGTTAGGTAGAAAAGAAAATATAAAAATTATATATAAACTAGTATTGACACCCCGCGTTGCGACGGTGGCGTCAAAACTGTTAAGAAAAGTAACATGTTTAAGCACATTACGGTTTTAACCCATAAGCAGAGTTAGGCAACCGATTAAATGAAGTTGTGTTCAGTTGAACCTAATTGGTTCACAATTCACGCATTCACGATAAGATATGTATAATACAACATTACAAATAAAGAAACAGGATTGCGGTTTCATTTAAAATTCGTAAATTCTTGCAATTTTTCTTTGCACGGCTCTTTTCTATCTTCACAAAGTGCACGGCGATGATACCAATGACGATTGTAAGCTGTTCCAATATGCAAAATAACAAAAATTAGATATATTGGTGGCCCATATGAGGCAAAAAATGAAGCATGATTATTGGTTAGTGAAACAACTTACACAGCCGAGAAAATATGCCATTTTTGCCCATGTGTTTTGCTTATGAGCATGTGTTTCAATCCTTCAAAATGTATAAAGATCTGGAAGGTTAGTTCTGTTAGAAACTATAAATTAGCTAAGTATTAGCCTATTACCTAGAATTTAGAACTCACTGCGTTGCGGCGGCCCGAATTTGTCTTTAAATTTACATGTATATAGTTATTTATGCAATACTATGTCACGTCTATTTTAATGTGTGGACATCAAAGATTGTTATATGCTATTTAGTAGTTACAAAAGCCTCCCTTTGTGATATCCTGCTTCATGCGTTTCAAAAAAAATCCCCCTTGGCCTACTGCCTTTGCTGCTTGTTTTGGAATATGTCTGCAAAAGAAAACTTGTAAGTGTTAGTCAAATAGGGTATGATTACAGTTTGTCCCATTTATAGCAATGTAAGTACCCTTTTATACCACAAATATTAATTCACCATTTGTATATCATATGTAAGCCGTTACAAAAATACATGATCACATGATCCTTTTTCTGTATCATTTATATTAATTCATATATACCAAAATATCGTTGATATCTCCAATACTTTTGATGTGAGTGTTACCTGTAGTGGTTTGATGCATTCTTTTTCTGGCGCTGGTCTTTTGAGCAGGTTGTACGGCGATGTTTGGTGCTGGTGTGCTTGACGACAACATGTTGTTGGTTGTGTCGGATGGGCGGCAGTGGCGTCAACTACGGTAGTCGGGTTGAAGTGGTGATCTTGGATGTGGTGGTTGTCTTCTTTCCACGCCTAACAGAAGCGCCATGTGAGATTGTCGTCATAAATATCTTTTTTGGAAAGCATATATATTTGCCGACGATGTTGCATGATTGCATGTTCACGACTGAGTCGAAATGGGTTGGCTTTCGCAGACAGTATTGCCTCTATAGCGCCCCATGTGAAGATGCCTTATACCAGTAGCTATTTACTTTATAAAATGTTTAAAATTAAAATGTATAAAATGCAATATATATTATGGTGATATGACTTACATGTGAATCAACAAAAAGGTAGCAGAGGTCGATTTTCTTGGAGAAAGGAATCCATTTCTATATGACCCGTATCTTTATTGGTGTAGGTTCGTCATATTCCTTGATTTTCGAATGGGTTTGATAGACATTTGTGAGTGCCTGCATTTAGTTATTGCAAGTTAGCTTGTTCTTATTGTATAGGGAGGTGCTTTATATATAAAATGCATATCCATTTGCAGAAACCTCAAACATAACAGAGACCACCACCAAAAAAAACCCTCAACATCAAATATACCAAGTTACCAACTCCTAAACGATGGTCAAAAAACAAAAATTAGCAAAAGACACACAAACACAACAGATTTACACGTTGAAACCTTTGTGTTTAAATTGCACAAGAGTTGAGGCTCATTTAGAATCTCGTTAACTGGTTTGCATTAGCGCCCCGTTGCAACATGCGGGTCCTAAGTTGACTTAGGACCCCACATGTGGCATGTAAACTCGCGAAAAATAGACTAAGGTAACTAAGTGGACCAGTGCATTGCAACGGAGCTGTTAAACCACATGCGAAACTAAACTACTACATATTACCATACCATTATCTTATTGCATAAACATAAGCAGAAAGGCATGTACCTGAAATAGAGGTGCTGACTTTCATTATCAAGTGAAACAAAGAAGCAATGAAAGCTGTCAAAAATATAAGATGAGCATAGATTATAGAATTAACAGCAATAGTGGTAAGGAAAATGCAACAGGTTCATAAAGGCAAATTTAATTTAATGGAAAAGGTAATTTAAGAGCATAATAATCATTGTATATAACTCCAAAACTATTTTAATAAGAAAATCAAATAGCGAAGCTTATGGTAAAAATCTAAACAAATACCTAACAGCAAACTTCATGACAGCAAATATAAGAGGGTTAGTAGAAGAAATACACTACACCAAATCAAAAAGTAAACTACTACACATATACCATTATTTTTACTTATTGAATAAAGAAAGACAGAAAGATGTGTAGCTCAAACTAAGGAACTGATATTTATAATGAGATAAACCAAGAGGCAATGGAAGGTATCCAAAAAAAAAAAAAAGTTAACCTCAACATTACATGAGCATATATTTCAGAACCTAATTAAAGAATAACAATGACAGCTACATGAGTACAAAGGCATTCCATCAAAACACATACCTAACAACAAAGCTTAAAAATATCCCATATCTTTCAGAAAAATAAAAATAATACATGCATACATGTAATTGTAGACCCAAATTACAAATATTTCAATATCATGAATCATAAAGACAGGAAAATGTGATATCTAGAACCTGGATGCTTATTAAGAATTCACAATTACCATCTTCAACCCTATTGAGATTATTGTGCAACAATTAGATAATAGGCAAGTCACACATAATAACAATTATAAAACAATTAAACAAAAAAGGATACACAATTACCTATTTAAAATACCGTAAGCAACAAAGATTGGCTACCGTAGCTCCCAGAAATCACTCGCAGCTGGAGAAGATAAATCATGAAATTTATACAATTAAACAATGAATGAAAGAAACCTAATCAATCAATCAATCAAAGAATTTAAGTACCAAATTAGTGAAAACAATAATCGATGGTTACCGTGAGAACGATGACATCACCAGCAGTGTTACGTATCAAAACGGATAAACGAGCTAAAGACGGAGAAGAAGAACACATAAGAAGAAGGAGATTAAACTCACATATCAATAGCTACTGTTCTCATTCACGACTCTTGCTTATGTATATGAACATATTACAACTATAACCCTAAACTATTCAACCTATACACTTTCGTCCCTCTACTATATAATACCTAACATTACTTCACCCTTAAAAGATTTTTGTCCTCAAAAATCCAAAATAAAAAAAATGCTAATCAAAACTATCAAAAACAAATAAAGAAAATAGTTGAATTGTGATCCTTGAAATATCTTCTTCCACACATAGAACTTCAACGCTGGTAGTCCGCCTCATATATATGATCTTTTTGGTTATCAAATAGAACTCTTTGAGGTGCCATTGAGTGGTTTGGGATGACTCCTTTACTTAGCATATCTTTGTGAATAAACTGAAAGTAGCATCTTAGAGCAATGTCAAGTGTGGATGTGAGATTTCTGTAGTAAGCACTTGGACAGTTTAACCCAATTAAGAGTTGTGGTACTATTGAAAGCCCTGTCCATAATATGAAAATTCTTATACCTCTGGAATCACTATTTCTTGTTACTGATAGAGTATCACAAACTTTTAGCCCAATAATATTTCCAGCAACTTGGTTCCATTTTATGACCCTTTGCACACAACAGCCTTTGGCAAAAGTATTCAATTGAGAATGAGTGAACCAAAACTCCAAACCATCATAATATGCAATTGGGAGTTGTGCAAAAAAGATCCATGAAAATAATAGCACTTAGCATCTTGTAAGCTCGTGAGCTAATTTTGACCCACCATAACTTGGATTTCCACTTATACCACACATACACCCTTGCCATCATTGCGAAACGAGTTGCATTTAGAAGCAAACCGAGAACCGATTCTTTCTTTATTACCTCCTGGCCAACCACTTTAAACTTGACATTCATAACTTCATCATCATAAGGAACTATATAAACTAATTTATCTGTCATTTTTTATTCATTCATTTGCTCAAACTCATCGCTTCTGGCCTTCATTTCTAAGTCCTTTACACATGAAATTTTCTTGGCACTAATTTCCCAACCAGTATCCTTCTAATTAAGTAGTTTCATCTTAACATACTCACCAACTTTGGCATCATGATCTAATGGGAAACTCACCTGCACCTTCCTACAAGTCGTCACCTTCCTATAAGTCGTCTTTGACTTCATTTTTGCTTTTGCTTGACCCATGTTTATTGCACCAAGTAGTATCCACTGTATCGGTTCTTTTAAATCATACTTGATCAGTTTAGTGCACCCCGGTTTGGACACAATGAGGAACACCCTTTTAGATTTCCATCTATGCCACATGATACATCTTGAACCACACTCTTATAACCCTCACATATTTCATTATTGGTATCTTTTCACACATATATATCATCACAAAAAACTGTATAATCCCAACTATTTTCATTTTCCTTTGAATCATCCATATGAAATGACTCCTCAACATTCAAATCTTGACTTAAAAAGCCAATTCCCTTTCCAAATTCATCCCAAAATAAATCCGTGCATGGCTCTTGATATGTTCCAATTACCATTACATTTTTCAGTGAATCATCATTATCCACTGATTCTTGAAATTTATTTTTATTTGACTCAACACACTATACACAGCTTTTTTTGGATTTCAAGCACATCATTATCAATTGCTTCTTGACTGATCTGGTCCTTTACTTGCGTACTCAAATCTTGATCTAGAGAACCAATTTCACTTTCAAACGTGCTAATATCATTTTTAATTTTTAATGACCCGTCACCACTAACTAATTCTCCATTAACGTATATATTCTGTAATATCATCAATTTTTTTCTAATATCTCCTCACCATTAACTACTACTTGAATTTCATGCCCACCTTCATATTCTATGTTATTTCTAACTAATGCAAATCTATTAGCAATAAATCTCTTGTATTCTTTCCAAGATATACCTTCAATTGAGTCTCCTCTTGATCTAACCAAGGAATGATGCCATTGCAGGGCTATATCTTCCAAATGGGTAATAACTTTGCTAACCTTCATATCGTCAGGAGTAAAATCGGCTGAAAGAAATACTCAACTCTGCATAGCCATCCTTCAACGAATGTCCCATTGAATTTAGGCAATTCAATTTTTGACAAGCGATTAGAGCTTCCAACATTGTATCTCTGTTGTTCCCCTGATTCTTGATTCTGATTGAATCCTCCTGTCAGACTGGGATTAGATTGACTATTACCGTGCAGAATCTTAAATTTCATATTATCGAGGATCTCCATCATCTTAGATGAATCTTGAGCCAATTGAATTTATATTGCTTCTAATTTTGTTGTCACCACTTTAATTGTTTCTTTGAATTCGGTCTGGTTTCGAGTAGCCATTAGTGTTTTTTGTGAATTAGGGCTAGAACTAGGATTGGAATCGATTAAATTGGATATAATTGATCGAGTAAACGACTGAACTGAGGTGAAATTAATCGGAACAATGATCAATTTCAGAAACGAAACGAATTTGAGGAAAATTTGAACGAATTAGGGTTCAAGATCACGAGTGTGTCCAAGGATTAAACAGCTCTGATACCACTTGTTACGTATCGAAACGGATAAACGAGCTAAAGACGGAGAAGAAGAAGAACACAAAAGAAGAAGGAGATTAAACTCATAAATCAAGAGCCTATCGTTCTCATTCACGACTCTTGCTTATGTATATGAACATATTACAACTATAACCCTAAACTATTCAACCTATACACTTCCGTCCCTCTACTATATAATACCTAACAGGCAGTCAACTACAATATCGCCTAGATTACCGAAAATCGAGTATTAGGTCCAGTAATCGACCTTAAAAAATCGATATCACCTCTATTGTTGCGAGTTAACTCCCTGGTTGGATTCAAGAATAACGCAGACTCAACCCCTCACCGCCTTTCAACTCGTCCAATTAAAGCCACCGTCATGGGATGCAATCGTGACCGACAACCACCACAGACAACTGTCGTGCTTTCCATCTTGAGCATTGCCAAATGATAAGAAAGATGACGGTGGTGGGTGGGGATAAAGAGGTAACACAATGACTTAGTGGACCAGAGGTCCAATGACACCACAATTGGTTACGTCCAACAGTGTCAACCAACCGGTAAGCTATTAAAACAAATCAATTAACAAAATACAACATTTTAACCGGTAAGCTATTAAAACAAATCAATTAACAAAGTACAAATACTATTTTAATCTTCAAATTTTTACACTTCTATTTCTATCGATTTAATTTGCCACCTTATATTCTTTACTTTAAACTTCAGTTATTTATACAATTATTATAACCAATTAAAAAAAAGATTACAATTCTTTTTATGAAAAATAGCGACACCACCTTTAGCCTAGACTACGATCAAGGAAGTGACTATCATGTGCATGGAACGATATTTTAAGGGATATTAATCGAAAATATTTTTCTATGTTTACTATGTAATGTTTAACCACTCTTTTTTACTACTACTACTAGTAGGAAGTGACTATCATATGCATCGAACGATGTTTTAGGGGATATTAATCGAAAATATTTTCTACTACTGCTACTGCTACTACAGTTTTGAATTGTTTTCATACTCCAGTGATTCGAGAAGATATCATACGCACAATCAACTTAAGTTGAAGTGGAGAGATTGGAGACGAAAATTAACAAAGTTTAATGCCATCTACAACAAAATACCTATGCAGTGGCAAACATAGCTTAGGAGGAAGGGTGGCCTTCGCTACCCCTCAATGTTTTGTTGGAAGTGTAAGAAAAAAAAATTTGGTCGGTTTTCGTGTTTTGTTAAAAAATAGCGTTAACCCTATGTAGGGATATATTCAAGTGACGTTTCTTCTTGAAGAAGAAACCTATCATAAATGTTTCTTCATGAGGAAGAAACTCAACACATGATTTGTAAATAAATGGAAAGACTACATGTGTAAATATTTTATTCAAATAAATGATCAATCAAGGTTTAAAGCTATCAAAACCAGACTAAAGGTCTGTAACTAGATCAAGGGATGATCCGGGTATTTATATAAACCTATTTTATTATAGGTTGCACATCAATCATTCACAAAGGTTATCAAACGAGAACACCACGTTATTCAGAAAAGACAATCACAGGTGAATACATTAAACCTTTTACAGTCATTTATTAAGATAAACGGGTTGTTTATCTTAACAAGTCAGCCAAATGTTTATATGAGATTAAGTGATCTCTGAATTTAAGGGATTACGTGATCCCTGAGTCACAAGGTAGAATATAAAAGCAACTCAGACTAAGTACAGATCCAAACATATCTATCTAGCCTATCAAGCAAGGCTACGTGGCCGCAGGCTAACAGTCATAACCAAAGTTCTCCAATGGGCATCAGTTCCCGGAGAACCTTAATTGTGTGTGTATGACAAGTGGCACAAGTTCCCAGAAATATGAGACGTTTATGTTGAGTGTGTTCAAGAAAACTATCTTGTCAATCAAAGATTTATTAAATGCTTTAGAGTCAACGATTCACCAGCATATCGCTGACGTACCCCCCCTCCCCAATTTCAGGGAAGCAAGTATAACACAGATAGCAAGGAATAAGAGTCACATATGGAATAGATGCACGCTATAAGTAGATGACTTAGTTTTTAATTATTAAAATACTGCAAACAAGACTAAGCAAGGTTTGTATATCAAACACTTGGATATCATTATCCAAGAAGTTTTCAAAATAAATTAATATTATATTATAACCAAAGTCTTCCACTTAATAACCAACTATGAGTCACACGCCTATGCCCTAAGTCAAGGTGTGACAATAATTATCACGTGCATCACTATCACTACAATAGGTAGGGTAAAAAATTACCTCATTATCTCCTATGGCCATTACACATGTTTCATTATGGACTTTGGCATATCGCTGACGTACCCCCCCCCCCCCCCCCAATTTCAGGGAAGCAAGTATAACACAGATAGCAAGGAATAAGAGTCACATATGGAATAGATGCACGCTATAAGTAGATGACTTAGTTTTTAATTATTAAAATACTGCAAACAAGACTAAGCAAGGTTTGTATATCAAACACTTGGATATCATTATCCAAGAAGTTTTCAAAATAAATTAATATTATATTATAACCAAAGTCTTCCACTTAATAACCAACTATGAGTCGCACGCCTATGCCCTAAGTCAGGGTGTGACAATAATTATCACGTGCATCACTATCACTACAATAGGTAGGGTAAAAAATTACCTCATTATCTCCTATGTCCATTACACATGTTTCATTATGGACTTTGGGCTCCTCTTCATCACCACCAAGCACCACAATAAAGGCTTTGGGTTTGCCTTCTTTGGTTGGAGGCCTCGGACAATCACTACTAAAGTGATTAGGATCCCCATGTCTAAAGCATTTCTTGTCATTAGATGTCACAACCCCGACCTTATACCCTAGGCGGGGGTCGTGAACACGAATAGTGGTGCTGGTGTTTATTAAAATATTTAGTAGCGAAAAATTCATCTGGACCATAGTTAGGAAAAATTATCAGAGTCTAAAAACACCGTGATTTTTATTTCATAAACTGGGGATAAAACCTATATTATACAAATCGTAGTTTTATAGGGATAAACCATAATTTTCAAAAGAATGTATTTCAAGCCATTTATTTAAGCTGGAGTACCCTGTAGGCTGTAGCATTGTTTCTATTTCTTCACAATAAGTCGCCTGAAACATGTTAAAAAATATTTGATCAGCGGAAAATACTGGTGAGTATATTCATTTGTAAAAGACACATTTTACAGTTACAACATTAAGATGCTTTTACATTTGCCTGCTTAAATATTACCGAAAGCTACTTGTTGCTCAGCATATCTGTGAATGTGGTCATATTACTTATTGGCTAATTCTTTGTCCAATAAGTGACGTTATAAATAAGTAATATATACAAAACCCCATAAAACAAAGCCAGTAGTAACCATCTCGTAAGTCTAAACAGACTTAATCACTGTAATATAATGAAAACCGTTTGAAAACATGTAGACTGTTACACTCTATCATGAGTTATATTGGTTTAAAAATCTCAATGACAGTGTTGGAAAACTAGTTGTCTCAGCTTCAAAGCTTACAATTTACAAACCTCCTAAGCACCTAATTTAATACAATGTACTATGTACTAGTATAAACCTAAAAGCTTTAATGAAAATCACGAGATTGGAAATTTTACGTGATGGCATAAAGTTTAACCTTGTTCAGGCTGAGATTTGGATTTGTGCACAGTATCAATCGATTGGATAAGGTATTGTTCCGGCGATTGGTATTATACCAGTCCTAATGTATCAAAAATCAAGAAAGTGTACCATCAAAGCTCCATATTGCGCCCATGCCCGAGCCTGTGCCCTTATCTGTGAGCATCGGGTGCTTCACACCCTCACTAAGACCACCAAGTGTGTCTTGTCACACAGGAATATTATCTTGTGAGCCCTCATCCTTATAAGAAGCTCACAAGTTTATCATTCCAATAATGTGGGATAAGCCAATTTTTCTATTTCACCAATGTGGGATAAACATACATTTTTGGATTGTTACATTAGATGTCTTCTTGTATTTGGGTTTGTTATTATTTTTAGGTTGCTTGGAAAATCTCCCTCTTCTAATGAAATTCTTGAAATCTTTAACCGCCATAACATACTCATCTTCATTGCAACTTTCGGATGAGTCTTCATCATCTTCAGTTAGAGCCTTTGAATGCTTCGGTTTAAGTGCTATGGACTTTTGTTTCTCCTTTTTAGGGTGGGAAATTTCGTCACATTTTTCCTTGATTACTCCATGTACTTTAAGATTCCTAATTGGCTCATCCATTTGAAGAAAATTCAAATATTTTGATTCTTCAATGGCTGTCACCTTAGCTCTCCACCTTGGATGCAATGCCCTCAAGAATTTCCTAATGTAATTCTTGTTAGTGTAATTTGTATCTAAGAGATTTAAGACTAGTAAAAATAATATTAAATCTAGTATAACCCTCATCAATCTTTTCATGTTCACCAACATTGAATTACTCATATTGTTGTACAAGTAATTCAATTTTGTTATCCACTACTTGAGGGTTACCTTGGTGAGTTATGACAAGAGTATTCCAAAATTCATTAGCGGTTTTACACATGAAAACTCTTTCATATTCAATTCTAGTCTATGGATTGTAAAGAATATATTTAACTTCAAACTTCTTTGAAATCATTTTCTTTTCTTCCCTAGTCTAACTCTCCTTTGGTTTAGGAACATTTATCTTTAGCTTTAAAAAAAGTTTCAAATCTTTGTTTCCAAACAAAAACTCTCAGTTTCAAGCAAATGTCTAGACATAGAATTCCCCTCTAGCTACTTAATTTTAGCCATGGATCTAACTCAAAGTTTTTAAAAAAGTTTAAGGCTAATGACTTTGTAAAACTCTTTTCACAAGGTATAAAAATGAACACAAATTAGTAAAGAGTTTAAGGCTTAGAGATGACATAACCGGCTTTATAGATGTTCAAGTGAATGTTAACTAATTCACTCTACATCCTCTCACCAATACAATCGTCTCACTCTTCATAGGAAATGATTACCTTCACCAAGCACACCATGCACTTAGGTTTACAATTCTTCTAAATCTCACTATGTTAAAATAGTGAGTCTTCTCCTAACAACTAATTAACTTTATTTCAAAATAGGGTTCCCAACCCAATACAAAACAACACTATATCAAGATAATGTGTTCCCTTGTCAAATTTTCAATAGAATGATGATCCTCTCGCTTGCCAAAACACTAGAAAAACCTCTAGTGTTGACCCCTCAAAATACAAGTAAGATAATAGGTTGGTAGTTTTAAAAAGCTCTTATCTACTTTATAATCCCTTTTCTTGGAAAATTGAAGCTTGATTAGACTTGAATAATGGAAGAGATTAAGCTTTAAGTGTAGGTGTATATGTCATAAAGCAAAGAGGTGAAGACTTAGATTGAATCAGTCGTCGATCTATTTATATCCAAGCATGTGAGATGCAAGGATAAGGACTGGGAACCCGACGGTCGATCATGGTCGCTCCTAGTGGCTGTGGATATCATGTCCACTTCACATTGGGTTTACAATGTGAACTTTATATGTGGACATTGTCTTCATTTTTGGCTTCTTTTGGTTGACCAATACATATGAGAATCCATTCATATCACTTCCCACTTCTCCATGGAGTGAAACCTAAGTATTGCATCAAATAGGTTAAGTAAGGTTTAGTGTCTGTAAACAAAGTGTCATGCTTTGGCATCCATGGGTTTGACTTACACATTTGATTGCGGTTAAGTCTTCAAAGCAAGGTTTGAATGAAAGGCTTACTCTAAGTAGAAGATTTTTTTAATTAATATTTGAATTCCAAATATTATATATTTAAACAATTTTCTTTAAATATATTTTTATAAACTTATGTTAAGTTTATAAAACTAACAACCTAACTTGACTAAGTTGGTAATCAATCTTCAATTGATAAGTCTTGTGATTTCTTCTGTACAGATCTTGATTTAGCATTTTGTAGCCTTGAACTTGAAAATGTCTCTTGTCTTTGATCTTGAGTGTGTACTCTTGATTAAATATGTTATTGCGTAATTATGACTAAAAATAATCAATCAAGTGTTAAAGGACATGTGTGTGACATATAGCATTAATGATGAACTAATTCTATTTTATGTCACATTGTCTTAATTAAGTCATTATCAAAACATTAAAGTTGATTAAAGTTTAAACCATTATTTTCCCAATACATACGTATTACAAAATTTACAAGTTAAATACGCCTCTAGTTAATTAACATACAATGCATTCACTTACTAATACACGTCCGAAGATACGTATTAATACTTACATGTTCCTCTATTAATCAAACATACAATCATACATTTATACTACTGACTAGCTACATACCTCGGATACTATAAAGATCCGGTCCTCACTTACCTTGGATATTATAAGGGTCCAGACCCTACTTACCTTGGATACTATATAGACCCGGTCCTCACTTACCTTGGATATTATAAGGGTCCAGACCCTACATACCTCGGAATTTATAAGGATCTGGTTTCCTACATACCTTGGATAACTTCAGAATCCAGTCCCTACTTACCTTGGATATTATAAGGGTCCAGTACCCTACATACCTCGGTTATTATTAGGGCCCGGTGCCCTCTAATATACACTTCAACTCTACCTTCGTTACCTTTTCTTTCTACTTCCTTCAATCATAACTAATATATCAACTACTTGCATACTAGTTCATCAACCAATAACATTCACATTCATACGCAAACATATATCTAATATACACTTACCATTTAAGTTATGTGTATAAATCTAAACACATCGTAGTATGCACACAACCCTGAAAACATAACACATAAAGGGGCTAGAACTCACATGTAGACGATTCCTTTCCGAATTAGTAGTAATGCCTTTCCTCAGTTAAGCCTGACTAACTGTTAATAACGTACACATATTAAGCCCCTAGGTTTTCGCTTGCCGGAGTTCTCACGGCATGCGAAATCCCTAATTCGCACGGGGAAATCGCGCGACTTATTTCCAGATCTGGTTCGCATGAAGAGGGTTCGCATGTAATCTACTGAAATCGCATCTGGTTTGGCTATGACGCGCCTTGGGTTTCGTGCTTGTCTCTAGATCATCGGAGCTGGGTTCCATTCTCACCGGAACTCAAAACCAGGTCACAACGTGAGCTGCCGGTGACCAGCGTGAAGGACGAGGAATACCTCAGGTCCGGTGATTCGAGCTTCGGGATTGTGGATCTGGCTCGGGTTCCCGTTTCGGCCGAACAGCCGGGATTTGGGTCTCGTTGAATACCTGTTTGCTTCATATTACCATTTGTATCTTACTCTTTTTTTTTTCATGTAATGTTATTATGATTATTAGAATTGTTAGAAGCTTGTTTGGTTCATTTTATGTTGGTTTGGCTCGGTTGCAACTTTCAGATTTCGGTTATTCATTGGTTATTAATCGTAATAAGAAATGAAAATAAATGTAATACTTACCTTATAGATTGCATTAGATCTTGAATATATGGAAAGATGGGTTGTGGAATGTTTGGTGTACAGGATGTTTGTGTGTATGGGTGTATGTGATAACGATTGGGGATAATGATGAAATGATGAGGATAAGGTTGGAATTAGGGTTTAGGGATTTAAATAGGCAAAGCCCAAAGGCTTTTAGGCCCAAAATATGTTTAGGTCCACTAACTAAAATAATCTTATCCTATCTTATTATTTAATTAATTTAAATGACGCCTCATGATTCGATAACTAAAATAAAATTCACGACATTTTATCTGTTTATTTATAACCAAAACTAGGACGTTACAAGTCTCTCCCCCTTAAAATGGTTTCGTCTCCGAAACCTATCTATTACACAACAACTACAGGTAGAACTTACGCATTTCCCCCAAAATCTAACACGCATGCACGTAGCATATCCTCAAGGGTTTGGATAGTCCGTTTAGACTACCCATCTGTTTGAAGATGATGCGCCGTTCTGATGTTCAATCTCGTTCCTATTGCTTCATGGAACCTCTTTCAAAATCGGGAAGTGAAACGGATATCTCCGTCGGATATGATTGACAATGGCACTCCATGCTTCGTTACGACTTCTTTAATGGACACATTCGCAACGTTCCTGACAAGATGGCCTCTCGTATAGGCAGAAAATGAGCACTCTTAGTCAAACAGTCCACAGTCACCTAGATGGCCTCATGGCTTTTAGCTGTACGCGGTAGCTTAGTTATGAAACCTATGGTGATGTGTTCCCGTTTCCACATCGAATCCTCCTAAGGTCATTACAAAAGAGTAACAGGGAACTCACGTCCCTCTAATTCTACCTTACCGTCCTCACCCCTTCTCATTATCCTAACGGAAGTATCACTAGCTGTTTCTACCATAAACGTTTCAGGCACACGACAACACGCCATTTTAGCTAACTTACAGAATGCTACATCTATGAAACTTCTATTAACACCCGAATCGAATAAAACAAAAGCGGAAATACCATTTACTAGGAATATACCTGTCACTTCATCGGGAATCCGCGGGGCTTGTTCCTGAGTCAGCATCTATGCCCTGGATCTCGGCCTATTCTTCTCATCATCTCCCTTCCCACTTCCTCCAGCTTCACCCTCAGTGCATTCTCGAGCCATATGACCTGTCTTCCCACATTTGTAGCAAGTGGGTTTTGCGTTACATTCACGAGCATAATGCCCCACCTTCACGCACTTAGAGCAGGCATTTGACCCGAGTCTGCACTCTCCTCCATGAGGCTTCCCGCATTTATGTCACACATCAGCACCAGCACTCCACTTACATTCACCACCATGAATTTTCCCACAAGTCTTACACTGTCTTATTTCTTATACCTTGTGTTCCTTGTCTCTCGGGTTCCACAACTGGGTACCCTGCCTCTTTCCATGATTATCCCACTTCTTATCTTTCTTCACTTCCACCACAACGTCGTCCACCGCCAAGTCATCATAAACCATTTCCGCCAGTTCGACCGCGGAATCAAAAGTAGTAGGTCTATTTTCCTTGACCAGTGTGCGAACATTCTAGGGAAGTCCTCTGATATAACACTTGATTCTCTTGGTTTCAGTGTTCACCATCTCAGGTACCAGTCTCGACATACAGTTAAACTCAGTAGTGTACTCGCGGTGTGTCATCTTCCCCGCCTTCAGATTCAGAAACTTCATCTCTGCTTTCTCGACCTCAGTATCAGCACAGAACTTCCTCATTACCATCTCTCTCAGATCATCCTACCTCATAGCCTTAATCTCAGCAGCAGACTTTCTCTGTTCGGCAGTTTCCCACCAAAACATAGCTTCATCAGCAAACGATTGAGTAGCGAAGCCCACAACTTGGTTGGGACGGCACTCGCTAATGCGGATAACCTTATCCATGGCGGTTATCCACTGAAGAGTAGCGATTGCGTCACCAGTACCAATTAGCTTGGGTGGGTCACAACCTTTGAAGGTTCTGTAGTTGCAACCGCCTTGACCTCGTTTACCACCATTAACCTTCACAGCACGATCTTAACTCGATGCCTCAGCCTCAATATCCTTTTCACTACCCTCCCCAACCTCATCAATAGTATTAGCACGGCTTTCAGTAGACTTGTCTGGTTGGAGATTCTTCACTGCAGCAACAACAGCTTGAGTAATCGCAGCTTGAATAGCATGATCAAGCTGATGCTCTTTTTCTCTCACAGTCATGCTTCGGTCTTCACTATGCTCATTAACGGGTTCCTCAGGGGTACTTGGCTAACACGTGGTCTACCGCGGCATCCCTTGCGTCCCCATTGTTCGGTATTCTTAATAACAGCCATTTGAATTCTAAAGGAAAACACAAACATCGTCACGTGAGGAACTATTTAGTACAAGGATAGTAAAGCTGCAAGTAATAATAGTGGCCAGCTGGGATTAGCTGCTCACGTTACTTTCCGTGTCTTATGCACTTCCTTTAGTGAGTCTACTTGTGCTCGGTTCTACTTATAGTAGTTAAACAATCAAACATCTAAAATATAAGCAAGTAATCTTATCTCTAACAGTTCATACAATTTTCTTACTTATCCCTATGTTATACTTAAGGAAATTCACCTCTTTAAGCTAGCTTGAGGGACACATGGCATTCTCTGACTGGCATCTTCTTTCTTCCTTCTTTTCGTCCCATTCTCTGTTCGAGTCTAAGCATGTAGGATGCTTATTCTCTCGAACTTATGCTCTGATACCAACCTGTAAGGCCCCCGACCCGGGAACCCTACTTTCTCGCTGGTTGGATTTATACTCATTCACATAATTCATAAAATTAGAGTTAATTAAAACATTTCGCGGAATTAAAAGTCAACCATTCATACATAGCATAAACATCTTGTCTTAAAATAATTTAACATAAGTCTTTAAACATAAATTATAAATAACACGTGTTTATTCTTTTCTTCGATGACAGTCTTCCTTTATTCGCCACATGTCTCCCTCAAGCCACCCGTCTCATCCTACCCACCTGCGTGCATACTAAAAGTCAGCTACGCTGAGTGAGTTCTAGTTAATTAACATACAATGCATTTACTTACTAATACGCGCCCGAAGATACGTATTAATACTTATCTGTTCCTCTATTAATCAAACATACAATCATACATTTATACTACTTACTAGCTACATACCTCGGATACTATAAAGATCCGGTCCTCACTTACCTTGGATATTATAAGGGTCCAGACCCTACTTACCTCGGATACTATAAGGACCCGGTCCTCACTTACCTTGGATATTATAAGAGTCCAGACCCTACATACCTCGGAATTTATAAGGATCCTGTGTCCTACATACCTTGGATAACTTCAGAATCCAGTCCCTACTTACCTTGGATATTATAAAGGTCCAGTGCCCTACATACCTCGGTTATTATTAGGGCTCGGTGCCCTCTAATATACCCTACAACTCTACCTTTGTTACCTTTTCTTTCTACTTCCTTCAATCATAACTAATATATCAACTACTTGCATACTAGTTCATCAACTAATAACATTGACATTCATACGCAAACATATATCCAATATACACTTACCATTTAAGTTAAGTGTATAAATCTAAACACATCGTAATATATACATAGCCCCGAAAACATAACACATAAAGGGGCTAGAACTCACCTGTAGACGACTCCTTTCCGAATTAGTAGTAATGCCTTTTTTCAGTTGAACCTGACTAACTGTTCATAACGTAGACATATTAAGCCCCTATATATGCTTGTTATTCCTGGGATTAACTTTTAAGTTAACCGAACCGACATGCAACCTTCTTTAACCGTTCATATTAATTTATTATACTTGACCTTATCTTATTAATGAATCGTCTTTATTAGTTCGTATTCTCAACAACATTTATTATTATTGTATTTGTATTTAGTATTATATTAGTTCATCACTATTCGTTTTTATTATTATTATATAATTATTTATATTTGTAAGTTATCATTCGTTCATACACTACTTTTAATTTCTCCATTTATAACGAACTCTTACGTTTAAGTGTTTCCAAACGGGTCCCATAATTCATCGGTTTGGCATAAGGCGGGTTGCGGGTTCTAAACAAGTCGAGTCTTAGGTTCGGGTTTCATTTATTTTCTTATTTCTTTCTTTTAATATAAATTTATTACTTTTATTACTATTATTATTATTATAGATTTATTAGGTATTAATATTATTATAATACAACCCTTACTTATTATATATGTATGTACGTTCACTTCATCATTATTAATTCACGTTCTCACGCATTTACAAGTTAATGTTTTCTTTAAGCGAGTTCAGGTTCGTGCCAGTCTATACTTAACTTCTTTAATAATTTCATTTCTTTAACAAGTGGGCTCTTGTGTTTGGTTTACCTCAAACTCACATTCCTTATTGGGGCGGGTCACGGGTCTTTAAACGAGTCGGGTTTCGTTTATATTCGAATCAAGTCGGTCTTGATTAAGTCGTGCATCCTTGTTACCATTACATATTTATTATTATTATTATTATTATTATTATACTTATATTTAATATTATATTATACTTTCTTACACTAATGCCCCTAACACCCCCCCCCCCCCCCCCCCAAGCCACCATGACCATCATAACGAAGGAAAGATTCGCACGGCAAGAATTTCGCACGGGGAGACTTCGCATCGCACGGGATTTTTCGCATCGGGTTTCGCACAAGGTTTCGCTTGGGGTTTCGCATAGGGTTCCGCTTGGGGTTTCGCTTGCCGGAGTTCGCACGTCATGCGAAATCCCTAATTCGGAAAGGGAAATCGTGCTACTTATTTCCAGATCTGGTTCGCATGTAATCTACTGAAATCGCATCTGGTTTGGCTATGACGCACCTCGGGTTCCGTGCTTGTCTTTAGATCACCGGAGCCGGATTCCATTCTCGCCGTAACTCGAACCCAGGTCACAATGTGAGCCGCCGGTGACCAGTGTGAAGGACGAGGAATACCTAAAGGTCCTGTGGTTCGAGCTTCGGGCTTGCGGATCTGGCTCGGGTTCCCATTTCGGCCGAATAGCCGGGATTCGGGTCTTGTTGAATACCTGTTTGCTTCATATTACCATTTGTGTCTTCCTCTTTTTTTTTCATGTAATGTTTATGATTATTAGATTTGTCAGAAGCTTGTATGGTTTGTTTTATGTCGGTTTGGCTCGGTTGCAACTTTCAGATTTTGGTTATTCATTGGTTATTATTTATTAATCATAATAAGAAATGAAAATAAACGTAATACTTACCTTATAGATTGCATTAGATCTTGAATATATGGGTTGTGGAATATTTGGTGTACATGATGTTTGTGTATGGGTGTATGTGATAATTATTGGGATGATAATGAAATGATAAGGATAAGGTTGGAATTAGGGTTTAGGGGTTTAAATAGGCAAAGCCCAAAGGTTTTTAGGCCCAAAATATGTTTAAGTCCACTAACTAAAATAATCTTATCCTATCTTATTATTTAATTAATTCAAACGACGCCTCACAATTCAATAACTAAAATAAAATTCGTGACATTTTATCTGTTTATTTATTACCGAAACGAGGACGTTACATCTCACAAGAATTCACTGGTTACATCTTACCAATTAACTAGTTGTTGACATCTTACAAGAGTTTAGTATTTACATACGTCTTCCGTATATTCCTAAGTGTGATGAATGAAAAATTTACACATTACGTCTTACAATAACTATTTACATATGCTTTATATGTCGACTTACGTATGTATCATTACTCGTAAATTTAATATAAAGATGGAAAGATAAACGAAACACACATCCCGAGGTTAGTTGTTTTAGACTTTTAAGTCAAATATGTATATTTTGGCTTGTTTTGAAACAAATGAATTTCCCAAACTACCCTTTGATACTTTATTACTTAAAAAGAGATATAACATGGTGAGACAATCCTCTCTCTTTACATCTCAACCATTGATCTAGGAAATCGATGATGAGGATTGAGTTTTCATATTTTTAAGGACGAGTTTTCATGAGAGAAGGACCAACACACACCCTCTTCTAAGATCTAAATATTAAGTTTTTTTTCAAAACCCCTAAACAAGTTAAAAGTTAACTCGTTATAAAGTGCATCATATTCGTGTTAAACCGTTTATTAAATGTATACATCTTTAATAAAACATGTTGTGTTAGCTTAGCCGAAACCAGCATCTTTTTGTTGTGTTTGGGTCATGCTAGAAATTTCTGCCTCTAAAGTTACCTATTGAATTTTAGAAAAAAAGTACTTGAAATTCTATTAAGTTATATTTTATAGATTATCTTAATTGTACACTGAAAGTAGGTTCATTTGTCTTATCTGACCCGGTTTTAAAATCTGGGTCATTTGGTGTCGTCATAAGTTCCGTGAGAATTCACTCTCTCTCTCAATCATCACTTTAACGTATGTAATATATATAATAAAAATTAATAAAGTGTGTGTGTTCAATGCAACTGTTAACCGTTTCTGATTTAATACTCATGTATGATTAATGTTTATGCATTAAATAAACAATTATATTATATTTGGTCAAATATAATCAAATTTCAGTGCGAGTTTCCCGTAAATGTTTTTTCTCATCTCACCTTTCTTGATCTTACCAATAATTTGATATTTATGACATTTTACTAGGTGTGTTTGTTTATTAACTATAAAATCACATATATCCTAGTAGTATAATCCGAATTTATGTGAAAATGGACAATATAAAAACATATAGCAAGTATAGCAAGTAACATATAAAATGTTTTTATTAGACAGAAGAGTTTCCTCCTTATTCTGATTGGTTGCTTTTAACACTTTGGTTTTTGTGATTTTGCATCCAGACCTTAAAGGCCCGTTTGGTAACCCCAACATTCATGCAAAATCCCAAAACTATCTCTTCGTCTTTCTTTACAGTCTCCTATCCTATTCTTTCAGCACATGCTCGCATTCTTTGCTTTTGATACTCCGAAAACTTTGTTTGAGGTCGCATTTTCCCATGCTGGTTTGCAATTGGTTGGTGTAAGCTTTTATTGACGGAAAAATGCAAGTCTTTTATCGATGGATACGAAGAAATTGGTGATGGTGATAGTAATGGTGACGGTGATGGCGATAGTGATGACGATGGTGATGTTTGTGGGTGATGGAGGTGGAGTGGTGGGTGCCGGTCCTCGGTGATATGGCGTACCGAGGAGTAGATTTGTTCATTTTCTCGATGGAAGTTGCGGTGACAACCGCAAGCATCACAATGCATATAAGTTGAATTCGTAGGAGTGGATCCATGGGCATGGACAAATTCTTTGCATCCATCTAGAGCATGGACGCCAGGGATAGTTGACAGATTTCGGTTACATGTGCCGTAAGGAACTATGAATGATGTTCGTCGCGGCTGGCGGTTAAGTACACCATTTGGTGCCTCAATTTCGGCACCATCACTACCAACACTAATAGCAACACCTGACCGTGATGGTGGTATTTCAACTTCAGTGGCATTAACTCCGTCGATTGATGGTAGTGGTGGTGGAATTTCCATGAGTACGTTTAGATTGTGTGAGGATGGATTAGGAGGGTGGGTTTATATATAAGAAAAAAGTGATATGCATTAAATGATAAGTTTAATGACGAAGAAAAAAAAGAAAAAGAAGATGAAATTTTTGTTAAAATTTATATTAAAATCAGTAAAAAATATAGATAATGGAATATAAAGCGAAATTAATGTGTGTTTAAAAGAAAATCATAAAGCTAGTTATATATTCCTCCGAATCAATTTCAAATTGATTTTATTTATATAGCCAGGATTTACAGGGTGGCTCGTGGAGCAACGAAAACAAGTTAGAGTTTTAAGCCTACACTTAATTAAGGTCCCTAAGTCCAAAAAAACGTTATATATAGATATATTATAATGGGTAAAGTAAATTCAAACTAAAGGTATTGGTGTTGTGATAGGCTTGGTTGTTACTAATGCATAGTTATGAGTTCAAAACTTTTAATAAGCAATTCTTTTTCTTCAACAATTGTCATGAAAAGGTCCCCAAAATTTTGTTTCGATTAAGGCATCCATATTCGTTAAGCCGGCCCTAAGGATTTATGCTGACATTTTGGTAGGAATGGCTAATGAACTCGAACCTGATGGCCGGACTCAAAACTTTCAAACGGGTATTTGGTAATGTGAATGTTATTATTACTATTGGTATTAAATCAATATTGTGTGTGGGATGGACAACGTAAGAGTTGATATCATTATTCATATCTATTTTTATTTTTTATTTTTTTTCTTTGTCCTTGGTAATAATATACTATCATAGTTCACTAACTTCTAGTTTTTGCATTTCTAGTTTTCTTGAAAAAAGAAATTGTAAATCCTAACAAGTAATTTTAACAAACTAATGTGATCAATTACCAATATTCACTTTAAACTCGTCCCATTGTCATCTTTAGTCTCAACATTTGGTATCCACCACAAGTCTCCATCATATCACTATCTAAGACTATCTTCATTGTGCACCATCTCTCAAGTCAAATTTATTGGCTTTTTCTCGATGTTAGTTTGTTAGGTTTAGGTATTTCATTTCGGCTTAATCTTGTTTGTTTTTAGTTTTCGTTTTGTGTTTTTGCATGAATCTCGACATGCAATCAACCGCTCAAACTCAGTCTCCACTTAAGTCAATCGATTTTGGATTTGTAGAAAAAAATTAATAAATAAATAGTGTTGTGTGTATTATGTTTTATGTTTATGTTTGGTGTGCACAAACGCCGAATTCATGAATTAGTGAATTTATATGCAAAATCTTTGGAGTGCGACCCCACTTACCGACATTAGGAGCTTGGTCCCTATGAATTACATCTATATTATTGGAGGTTTAGTTCTTTTTTCTTTCTATTTTATTTAAATTTTAATAATTTTTAATCTCTTTTTCTTTCTTTCTTTCTTTCTTTATATAGTACAGGACAATTTGCCTTTCAAGTGTGAGGGGGAATTCAGTTTGAGTAGTTTTCAGTTTATAAAAACTAAAAAAAATAGAAAACCCCATAAAAAATGAAAAATAAATGTGTGATTGTTGTATGTCTTTTATAAAAAGAATTTAGGATGTAATAGAATATATATATATATATATATATATATATATTTGGTCAACAAAAGTCAAAACCGGTTTATGATCGGTTTCGGTTCGGGTTGAAACCGGTTTCTTACCGTGGTACAATCGGTTTCGGTTCGTGTTTTGATCGGTTTCGGTTCAGTTTTTGACCGGTTTCGGTTCGGTTAACCGGTTTGAGACCGGTTTTGGTAGAGAAAATTACAAATCGGTTCCGAACCTACGGTTTCAATCGGTTCTAAATCGGTTTCTACATAATCGGTTTCAAACCCGGTTCGGTTTTCGGTTCAGTTTGGGTCTTTTCGGTTAACCGGTTTTTCTGCCTACCTCTATATACACACAAACTAGTTTGAGGTCCGTGTATTACACAAGTAATTGATGAAAATTTTAGCCTTTAACCATTAAGTGAAATATATTTATCAAAATGATCATATATTGTTAATATAATTACAATTTACATTAAAATTACAGAAATTACATAACTAAGATTACATAAATATGTTATAAATAAATAAAAATTCCTTGTACACTACACTTGTGATTAGATTGGTTGGTATACATTTTTTTATCAACAATCAAAATCCTTATTCCATGTCTGCTTATAACTCTTGATAAGGTAACATATAGGTCTGCCTGTAACTCTTGATATAGCCACATATAGTTATCCGTGTGACAAATAAGGTTCTTTCAAGTACATATCAACCCTAAATAAATGATAATATATCCTTGAAACTAACAAAAAATATATATTAATACACATAAAATATCATACATTTTAATCAATTAATATGATTTCATTTGAGATCATCTGTTCATGCTTATCCGAAAAACATGATATTACATGAACCTTGATGATATAATCATCCTTAGAATCTATGGAATTTGAAATTGATTGGTCATGATAAATTTGTTGACATTAATATTCTGTGTATGACAAATTTTAACTGATTTTATGTTTTACAATTAACAATTATATAATCAAGCCAAATATAAAATCGAAAATTAAAATACAACAAAATGATTTGTTTCATTTCATATGAATATAATTGTCATGAAAATGACAAAGATATACTACCCTTAATTCCTTAAAGCCATTGTTCAAATAACAATGATTATTCTGAGTTAGCAGAATGTAAAACCCGTAAATTTCGTTAATGAGAAAGCAAGCCTTGTACAGTTTGTATATTAACTACCGATCTGGCATTCTTCGGGGACCTCCTAGTAATTCTTGTAAGTCATATTATTTAACTTTTGGTCAAAGATATTACATTTTACAAGATTGAGGGCCAAAGTGTAACATTTTTATATTTTAAACCCTAGCTTCCTCTCTCCCTCTCCTTGTCCGATCAGCGCCTCAAACAGCAGGCCCACCTCGGTTTTTGAGCCTCTCCAACCACTCTCCAGCCATCTCCCAACTAATTCAAGGTTGGTCCTACCCTAATGCAAGTCTTTTTCACCTTAATTCATCTTAATTGCTCGCTTATTGGTAGAAAAATGTTTGTTTTAGGCTTAACCAGTGGCTGCCCAATTGAGTATTATTCGGGGCTGTTTAAAGTGAAGTTTTTGCTCTGTCATCTTCCTAAGTATATCATATATATCATACTTTAATATCGTGAGCAATGAAGTTCGTTTGATTGGTCAATGGTTGATAGATTGAAAACTAGGATTTCGGTTGTCTAGATTGTTGATTGGGTGCGTTTCGGGCGTTGTTTGATGGGATTAACAATCAATTCAGATTGTGTAGCATCGATATGATATATGGGCTGTGAAAAAATTAATTTTTATGTTAATGGGGCTGAATTGGTTGTCGGTTGCTCAAACGGGTCGGTACAACGCAAATTCGCGTTTAATTGGTAGTTTATGCATTGTACAAGTGAATTGCCGACCCATTCAACTCGTGTAGTGTCGTGTGGACTTGTTGGCTATAGTTATAATAAATTTTATCCACACGGGACTGAGTTGGTTGATAAGTACTTAAACAACTCGTTAACGCGCGTATTCGACACAATTAACAACTTTCGGGTGTAGTTTGGAAATCCTTTGTCCTCGGAATTAACTAAGGGTGGTTTTGGTAAATACAAGGCTCCGGGGGCTGATGTAATTGGAATTGGTATGGATGAGGCTTTAGGTCAATCAAATCATGTTAGAACGCATCGTAGGCTAAGCGAGTCGGTACGGTTTAGTTAGTAACCTTTATGTGCAATTCGATGGGCTTTTGATTTGTGGGAGTACTTAGGGGTTCTCTAGCTCGTTGCTATTTGTGTGACTCATGTCAAGTGATTTCATGATGCCCCTTTTTACCTTTTTATGTTTTGGGCTAGCATACACACCCACCTTGTTTTACTCGTTAAAACTGTTTAAGTGATTGCGTGTAGACTTACTTGTATTGTTTGATATTTTGGCATGCCTTTTACATAATACCCTATAGTCTACACATGAGATATTATTATTAGTTCATCGTGATTAAATTATGTGTACGTATGTCTATTGATCTGTGTGCTTAATGAACATATTTGTGAGTATGCTTTTGATGTGTGTGCTTGTATGGATTGTGACCGGGTCAAATATATTACTAAGGAGAAGCCCCTGGTGAGGAGGCCTGTGTTGCATATTCATGATTTGGATGGGTCAAATATATTACTTGGATCCTTGACTTCTTGACTTGTGATTCGTGGTGAGGAGGCCCGTGTTAGCATAAATATTTCAAAGAAAATTATTAATTTATTTAATTATGATTTTCCCCACAATTTTTGTACTTGTGCATTTTAAACTGGTTTATAAATGTCGCTTATAAAAACGTGAACTCACTCAGCTCAAGCTGACTTTGTGTGTATGTTAGTTTGACTTGTAGGTTAAGGATTTGAGGTTATCTCTTGGACATGCTGGAGATTACTCGGACGGTTAGAGGCATCTCTAGTCAGATTTTAAATAAAACGAACTTGTTCCATTTTTTTTGGATTTTTGGGCACATGTCCCCGGTTTTGGGGTTTTGATACTTAATATTTTTCAATGCTTATTACTCTAAACCGGTTTAAATAAAACAAACTTTTTTTGGTTTTAAAATTTTTGAAAATTTGGGTATGATGACCAACTGTAGGATTTTTGGGTTTGGGGTTCTTACACAGAATATTAGGATATTTAAAGTTGCATAAAGGGAAGGTAGTGATTCTCATTTATATTAATTGTAAGTATTGGATAAGGAATGTTTAAATTTTAAATACTAATTCTGTGTAATTAAATAATATTATGGGAATTTGTTGTAATATTTAATTAATGGATATATATATATATATATATATATATATATATATATATATATATATATATATATATATGCATTTTAACAACTTATAGAGTAAAGAAAAGAAAAGCAAAGGTTTCGATTTTATGGAGGCATGATTAACATGACTTTTAACCGGATTAATTTTTTTTTTAAATTAATATGAAAATATAACAACCTTCAAATGTAATGAGGAGCATGATTAAGTTATAAATAAAAAATATTTAAAAATAAAATTGGTCTTTTATTTATTGTACGTTATCTTTACAATTCCGTGATCATTTTTATTCAATTTTATTTAAAAATCCATAATCATGATTATTTATTCATGAACTTCTCCATTACAAATCACTAGAATTATTCTTAGATATTTATTATTATTATTACCATCTTTTCATATGTTACATTTTACTAATAAAAAAACCACTGAATATTTTAATTAAACAAAATTTATTTAAAGAGTTAAAACGCTTTAAAAAACTCTTAAACCATTTTAGTTTTTGTTTTTAAATATATTAATCATGATTAAATTACATAAATTCTATAAATATAACACCTTTACAATTTCACTATAAAAAGAGGACTAATCCTCCATCATTTTAACATCTCAATATATTATTTTCTTAAGCTTGAGAGCACTAACAAGTAAGTTTTCGATTTCATGCATTTTATAGCTTTTGTTTTGATTTTACCTTGAATGTTCATGCTTATTCATAAGTTGTTCTACATGATCATGGATATCCAAGATAAACACTTTGATTTTCTAAATATTGGATCAAACCTAGTTATTTTGCAAGAATAAACATAAATATTTAGCTAAATCTTATGATCCTTAAATCATCAGAAACTTATGAACTTTCATTTAAATAAGATGATTTATAAAAAATTATTTTATTTAAATATGTCTGGATATCTCTAATTAATTAATTGAGTAAGAATTAATTGTTATTTATTTTGTTCAACATAAACTAATATGTATAATTTCTTTAAAATAATTAATGTAAAAACCCTGTATTATTTAATTAGTAACTTAATTTATTATGTTACTATAAAAACAAAACATTTAATCATAAATTATTTTTAATCTTGTTAGTTAAGCTTATATTTATAAGTTATAATTATTCATTTACAAATCATTCTTCAACTAATAAATATCGAATGATTTATATAAACTAAAACACCTAGGCATAAGCGGAAACGCCCGAGTGTAGCGTACATATTGTTCAAAACATATGTGACACTATTAAGAGACAATATTATCATTAATTGATTTAAACATCATATACACAAGTTTGTAAAAAAAGAATACAAGCAAATATAATACAACTAAACATTTTGTCCATTTGTTTAAATAACCTAATTCTAGTGTCTTCATCAAACTTCACCCTCGAATAATCATACCTGTAGCATATATATATATATATATATATATATATATATATATATATGTATATATATATATATATATATGTATGTATGTATGTATAATACAGTCAACTAAATGAATAGTTGGTGAATTCATACAAGTTTTATATATGTACGTAAAAACCATGCAATTCCATGAAACTTGTGAAATATATAACTAAAGCGCATGCAATGTCCTTTCCAGTCGGTAACAACTAACGTATTCAGATCGGGGATCCCTTTTTCACTCGAAATAATGGTTCTGAGTGCAAAGGGGGGCGTATGATCATACTTATTGAGGCAACCACTTGAAACTGAAATCAACGCACGTAAGCAAGTAAACACACAAGTCCATGATATAAATCATAGTTTTGTAAATGACTCGATAAACCATTGAGTGAATAAGATATATATGCTACCCCTAAAGTAATAAAAGAGTAAAAAGGGGGTGTGAGAAACTCACCTTGAAATTGAAGATAAACATTACAATGAAAACCGAAAGCATGATAACGAAGCCGAAACAACCGAAAATGCGTTAAAGAACCCGAAACGATTGGACTTCTCGAACTATAATAAAAACAGAAATAAAATCCAACTGTCGGGATTGAAAAGGTTATATATATTTGGTTAACGGGATTTTGCATTATTTAATATGTTTATTAGTATTCTATGGAATTATTATAT
The DNA here is from genome assembly GCF_021521415.1 of Bidens hawaiensis. Taxonomy (NCBI): domain Eukaryota; kingdom Viridiplantae; phylum Streptophyta; class Magnoliopsida; order Asterales; family Asteraceae; genus Bidens; species Bidens hawaiensis. The sequence goes on along the minus strand of NW_027492726.1, from coordinate 267,205 downwards.
TGTAATATTTTATTTAAACTTTTACGAAATTCTAATGATTTGTATTATTTTAATTTTATAACTTTATTGCTAATATGAAAGTTACATTAATCAATGTACGGATTTTGATTTGGTCACTTTTGTCTCGAACAAAAACTTATGTTATGGGACCATTATGAACTATATGGTTAACGATTTTAAACAAAAGAGTTTAACAATATAAAGGTTAAGGAACTATTTATTTAAATATTTTTCAACAAATAAACTATTATCAATAAGAAAATTTAATTATTTACGAAGCACGGATTTTATCTTGAAGCAATTACGTTAGCGAACAATTAACAAAAAGTTAACAATATAATATATTAACCGAAATTTTTACGAACTTAACGAAAATGAAAAGAAATGGGTTTTTGGATGGGAAATTATAACATGTATTTTATACATAATTTAAAAAATTTATTTAGTTTTAAAATAATTTTAGTTGAATTATTATGATTTTTAACCAATTTATTTTATTTTTGATAATATATAAAAATGTTTAAAATTGACAGAAACATAAGTATAATGACCCGGGTTCAAACCTGGGTCTGTGGTGTGACAAGTGATATGTTTATCCACTAGACCAGGTTATTTGTTTGATAAATTACCAGAAACAAAAATAAAAATATATTAACACAGATTCTTCTTCTACAATGAAACCCTAAGACATTCAAATCAAGAAATCTGATCCGTGTTCTAAGAAATTATTTTAGAGGTTTTGTTAATTGAAGAAAAACGAATTAAAAAAATATAATTATTACCTTGTAATGTTTCAGAGTGATGGAGAACCACGGTTTGGCCGGAGTTGAACTTGGTTGAAAGATTAAAGGATATACAGAGAGTTTTAGATGGATATGAAGGTATGGATAGGTTTAGATGAAGTTTAGGATTGTATTTATACTATTAATTAAAACGTAAACTTGTTAATTGATATAAATGCGATTGGCCGATTATCCGGCGAGTTTTACGGCTAAAATTCGTTAGTTTCAAGATGTTATAACGAATTATAGTCGTATATTATTGATTGTCGTTGTATTCCAAGGTTATTATACGATTTAAATGTGTCAAAGAGTGAGTCACGGGGGTGATTAAGAGTTGCCGGAAAATTATGCGGTGGGTTACTAAAATTCCAGGTTAACAGGAGCAGTTATAATGCGTTATTAGTTGATTATTAAGGCCGTTAATGAGGTCTAAATACGTTAAGGGTCGTTAATTGAATTGAAACACATGTTTTAATAAGTTTTAGAGCTCGCCGGAAACATGCTGCATCACCGGAATCTTCCTCATCGAAAAATCGTGGCAGGGGTTACGGGCTGGTACTATTTTAATATATTATCTTTAATATAATTACGCAAACAGCCCTTCAAGTTTCTAATTGCTTTAAAACTGTAATTAAATTATAATTACAATTTGAACCTTGAACTTTGAAAGTTAATATATTTGGATATTATATTATACCCGTAAAGTTTGTGAATTCGATTAAATTCAATAAAACTTTGAACAAAAGCGTTATCCTGGAATTCGTAAATTGAACAAATGAAAAGAAAACAAACGATGAACGTAAACCATCGTGATTATAATATTATTGGTGAATAAATGAACAAGAATATGCGAAATGATAAATCGGGTTGATTTAACAAATTCAATAAAAATCGACGACTATAAATGAAACTTGAGAAATATATAAATATGTGTGTGTGTGTATCTTTATAAACAAAACCGAAATTCGAAATGGATAGGGTTTTCGGGTTTGAAAAGTAACGAATGTTACATAAACTTTAATACATTTCATTTTAGTTAAACTCATTTTAAATCAAAAATCCCTAAGTCCCAATTTATCATGGTTTCCTTTCCTTTTAGACTCATTAAAATCTAGCATACGTATTTCCTTGTTTAGGATAATCCACCGTGATTCTTCGCCTTGTTTGTTTGACTCGTTCAAACTATCGTCCTCATTTTCGAGGTGTGTTTTTCATAACCCCTTTTTCACTTTTAACATTTTTGGGGTGTAACATGTTACCATGCTTCTCGTTAATTTATGATCATTGTTTACAAACCGATTCGCAATTATGTCATGCATGTTAATAACATTCTTTCATATTGTTTATGATGACTATACTTATGTAATGTGCAATGTCTTTAACGCTTTATGGTTGGTACATCAAACATCAAAACGGGAGGGTCCGACGGGACGTACCTACACTACCTATCCTTCAACTTCAATTGTCGAGAATAGTGGTATCATTATCATTCCTCTAGGTGGGGCGTTATTTTTTGTTGCATTCCATTTACTTTATGTTTGAATATATTGCATTCATGACCGGTGAATCGACAAACGTTTTACTTATATATATATATATATATATATAAGTAAAACCTATGAAAGCTCATCAACATGTGCATTGACAAAAATATATTGTAACTTGTTGCAGGTCGGATTCAATGCTGTGCTAAAGACGAAGATCATCAGTCGACCTTAGGATATTTTAATAAAGAATAATGATTGTTTTATTGTGATGTAATGGTATTTGTCTTATTATCAAACTATTTGTGTATTTGTGGATTTATGAAATAAAATAATTATATTATCACTATTAATAGTGCTATGAGCTTATGAGTGATCTGTACATTGCACTCGGGCGCATTCCGCTTAAAGCCGGGGTGTTACGTGCTGCCATTCACTTTTATTAACAACTTCATGATAGGTGGTAGGATATGTTATATTCAAAGCAAATTGACAAGTGGTAAAGTCAAAATCATCATAGACAGGCGAGTTTATCTTCTTTGTTTTAGCATACACATCTTGCAAATCAATCAACCTTGGAGAGGGTGCATGGTAGAGGAGCTGGAGGCTTTTTGTGAGGCTGACATGGTAGAGGAGTTAGAAGTTTGTTATTGTTGTTGGTTATCAGCGGAAGTTATTAGAGTGGTGAGGTAATCTGCTGAGTGTTTGGAGTGGAAGGATTTGGAATAGAAATAGGACTTGGAGTGTTAGTAGATATTTCTTCGGTTGTAACAGATGGAAAAGGCTCAATATATATTGAGTTGAGGTTGTTTTCAGAGTTGGTTCCCTGCCATATCCATTTCTACCCCTCAATGAATGCCACATCCCTTCTGGTTAAGAATTTTTGTTTGAGGGATTATAGAACCGATACCCTTTGCTTTGGTTGGAGTACCCAATAAATATGCATCTTTCATATTTATTGTCTGACTTCTTTCTGTTTTGAGATTGTATTAACCCATAGGCTATGCAATCAAAGGTTTTTAAGTGGTAACTGAAAATTTTTCGACCATACCAGGTTTGAAAAGGAGTTTGATGGTTTAGAGATTTAACGGGGGCTTGATTAATAAGATAAATGGATGTGCCTACGACTTCGGCCTAGAATTCTGTAAGCCCTTTTGATTGATCATGCTTCTTGCCATCTCCATCATGGTTTGATTTTTTCTCTTCACCAATCCATTATGTTAAGGAGTGTACATCTTATTTATATGAGAAATAACCCTTTAATAATTAAATAATAATTTTCGTGGGTCATGGGTATCACCAAACCCGGATAGGCCTTAAATGGGTTATAAAATCTTATTTATTTGTGAAACCCTTTCATCATCAAACCCTAATTTGATTTCTCTCTTCTACATATTCTCCGTAACCGGTCTATCATCTCCACCATCTATTAACTTCCGATTACCACCCACCATTGTCAACCTCCTTCTCATATATCAACCACCATCGTCACCTAAATCAATTACCCCTTTTCATTAGACAAATATTAGTGTTAGTGTTATTCATTTAAAAAAATTAACATGTTCGTGTTCGTTTATGTTTGTTCATTAAAAATATAGAAAACCTACACATCTCAATTGAAAGAGCCCAAACGTTAAAAAAATATAATTAACGTAATAAACTAATATATGTGTATTAAATCAAAACAAAAAAACGTTAAAAAAATAAAACAATTCATTACAAAATATATAATAGCAAAATGATTAAAACAGAAACTTAAATAAACTCCCGCACAAAATTTTAAGTGAATAAGGTTCTATTTTATAAATATAAAAAAATTTAAAGATTTGAATTAAAACTTAAACAAATCATCAAAACTCAAAAGTTTGTAAAAAACTATTTAAAAAACAGTTAAATAAGCAATTTTATAGTTTTAGTAAAAACTTAAATAAAATAGACATTTTGCTAATTATTATTAATAAAGTATATTGAGATGATTAAATATAAAATATTCATCTTATAAAATTATCTCTGAGGTTTAATCACAATTGTCACAATGTATCCAAATAGATAAAAGGACATAAATACCCATGACTTAATGTTAAAAATTTAACGGAGTTAATAAAATGTACAAAAATGACAAGATTCGAAAACCTTAAAAGTTCAGTTGCAAAAAAATGTTTATACTAAAGTTGCGTGACTGATCAAGTCCCAGGGACGAAATTGGCACGTTACTCTTATTTTTATCTACATTTTGATTGAAGTTTTATTAATAATTGAAATGTCAAATATGATTTTTTTCTTTAGCGTGACTTGCAAGTGATCAAAGCAAAAACATACATGTAATCAAAAAAATCTCACCGTATATTTACATATAAAGTAACACTCCCTTCCATCATTTTAATAATATGATATAATATAATATTATGTTATGTTATGTGTAACACCCCGGCTTAAGCGGAAACGCCTGAGCGTGATGTACAGATTGCTCAAAACACATGTGACACTATTAAGTGACCATATTATCATTAATTGATTGAAACATCAAATGCACAAATTCGTAAACAAAGAAATACATTGATAAGGAACAATTAAACATCTTACCCATTTATTAATATACCCTAAGTACTAGTGTCTTCTCCAATGTATCACCCTCTAATAATTGTACCTGTAGCATATATATAAAATACAGGTCAACTAAATGAACAGTTGGTGAGTTCGCACAAGTTTTGATATATATAATATAAGAACCATACAATTCCATAAGACATGTGTAAACCGTGCAAATAAGGTCTTTTCCAGTTGGTAACAACCAACGTACTCGGATAATGAGGCTGTCACACCCACAAATTTCGACTAACGGAGTTTTACCACGAGGCGTGTGACATACCAGGATCTAGCTCATTCGTTATACCAAACAACCAAATTAAAATATTCAAAACATTTATTTACGTCTCATTCAAACATGAGCACACAAAATCCAATCCAAACAATTTAAAGTTTTGCGGAAGCGTAAAAGTAAATGGTTTAAAAATAATGAACCATGTGTTTAAAACATACACAACCCATCAAATGTAAATAATGTGAAATAAAAAGGTCATGCGACGAGTGTGACTCCTGACGCATGCAATGCAATCCACTCCTTAGCACATCTAGCAACCTGGGCAAGTATAAATACTCAAGGGTCAACACAAGGTTGGTGACTTCATAAGTTGTGATAAAAAGTAGTATATATAGTATAGATAGTATACGTAGTATAAGTATTGTATGTGGATTAAGCACTTTTCAAATATACCAAAGTAGCTAACCCATTTACAAGCTACTAGAGATTTGAACCGAAGCTGACTGTATGTATGCCTTCTTACCAGGTCTATCACAAAACACTAGCGATTAATGTTAGGACAATTTACTCCCGTCCGACCTCCTGTCGAGTTATAGCAGGTGGGGTTTGTCAAACCCAGTAGTACTACTTAAATTTCCCCGCAATCCCATCCTAACGATTCAAGGTATGCAAGGACTTAAGTGATATGAGGGCATCTAGTATACACTTGTGATATATAAGAAATACATAAATCCAAAATAAGTCGCTGCGTTTTCCTCCAGAAAACCAGTATTTAAGTATGTCCGTGTTTTCAATCCAGAACACAAGTATAGGCAAATGTTTTGTGTTTTCAATCCAGAAAACCAAGAAAATGTTTTGTTGTTTTCAATCCAGAAAACAAGTATATGAAAATAGTTTGTTGTTTTCAATCCAGAAAACAAGTATACGAAAATAGTTTGTTGTTTTCAATCCAGAAAACAAGTATACGAAAATAGTTTTGTTGTTTTCAATCCAGAAAACATGTCTACGAAAATAGTTGTGTTTTCAATCCAGAAAACAAGTTGGAAAATGCATGAACTCACCTGGTGACGCGTGTAATGGACTTGTCTCAAACCAATGTATGCACTTGACTCGTTAACTGTTTCCTAGTACAAGTGTTTATGTTATGAGAATGTGTTTAATAACAAAAGACTCCAAGACTCATGTATAGACGCACACACAAACACAAACTTGACCCGACGACTTGTTGGTGATATTAAGTAATTTCAAATGTACCAAAAATTCCTAGCATGTATCCACACATCATTTCATGGCAAAGCAACCAAATATTCATCATACAACTTAACTTATGATCATTCAGTTCACAAGACAGATTTTAGCACGTACAAACTTATTTTATTCACTATGAAAAGCTCTAAGATAAATTCTAAAAAATTTATAATAGTAGAATATATGGATTAGGTTTCTCAAAAAATTTTATTATATTTTTATCATATATTAAAAGCTCACAATAATTCAATCATTGCAGATAGATACAAACAGTTCAGCAGATTACGCAACAACAAGTATTTTCATGGTTCTCTCAACTCATTTATCCAAATTATGCAAGGCCAATTGGGTTGTCTCCTAAACTCATAATACTAAGTTCCAGAAGTAGAACCAACCTATTTGGTTTTGTCAATATCAAGTTATGATGTCAGGAAGTTAGACCAAAAAACATCTTACCAAATCAGATTAGACATGCAATCTTGTAAAATCACAAAACCTATCTTCTGTATTTCCAAAAATTACAATTCATAACTTTATGGAAACTAGACTTGACGAACTATATCCTAGAATCAAGAATTTACTAAAAACCAACTTTTATCATCAACTTACAGTCAAAACAATAAGCGATTACAAAGCTGTCAGCATTCTGATTTCGATAAAACTCAATCAAGAATCATGTTAACGACATACCTAGGGTTCTAATCGATCATATATCAAACACATATCATCATGCTCATGATTTATTAACCATATTTCAAAATAAATAACCTCTAGGGTTTCTATCAACAATCAAAACACAAGATAAGCAAGAAACTAGAATCGAACGAGAATTGCTTACATATATTGGTTTACGGGTGAAAGCTATGAACCCTAGCACCTCTAATCTACCAAGGAAGACAAAAATCACCCAAGGAAGTGTGTAAAATCGTTTGGATATGGCTGCACTTGATTCTAAGTGATTTATGGTTTGAAAACCGTTTTAAACAATTTTTCACGATCTAGCGATCCCTCGTGCGGCGCGAGGGATCTAGCCAAATCCTTCGCGCGGCTTGGGGCGCTTTAGGTTTTATTTTATTTTATTTTATTTATCTGTATAACACTTGCCTGATTGATTTTTCTGGGATGAAAATTTTAAAAAATAACAATTGAAAAAAAAATTCAGTTAAAAAAAAGCTAGTTTATAATGGTTACCTACCCTCAATAAACCTCCATTATTCAACATCCAACAAGTCCACACCCACATAGAGGAAAATAAACACTTCTGCAATGTGTCAAACCTTCATAATTTGACAGAATATAAGTTGGCATGTCAACCGCGTACGATCAATAAACCTCCATTATTTAACATTACCAATAAAAAGAAGTCAATGTATCAAACCTTCATAAATCTTGAATAAGCCATATTGTAACACGACAACTACATAGGCTTGATTAAAATTTGACAGAATATAAGTTAACATGCCAACCGCGTACGATCCCTATATAGTTAAACGCAATTCTTTTTTGCTTTATAGAACATGTAAGGAAGATACATCATTTACAAAGTTAACATATAACATAAAATGAAACTAAAAATAAAGTTACCTCAAACCCTTTAACTTTAGATGCATCTTGTTGGTTTGAAATCCATTAGATTTTGTAATGTTCTCAATTGGTGAACAATTAGCAACAACGCCAATTACATCTGTATTGACAAGAATACATTAGAAATAAGTGATGATGGTTATAAATAAGTGATGATGAAAGAATAAAAAGTAGACTAAAATAAATACCATGCCAATTCATTTAAATCAATCTTTGTTCAAACTCTAGAAAGTAAATTAACACATATTTGTAGATAGTCATAAAAAATATTATGAATAATAGTTTAATCAAAGACATGAAACTATAAAGGAACAATAGTTTAAATAAATACATGAAACTATCTGCTCATTATATGCACCAAATTTGATCCTCGTATGCCAATAAAAGGCAAATGCTTCTGTTATTATATAAAAAAGAATTAACAAATTAGCATTTATATGAAAAAAAAATTGAAAGTATAAAATTGAAGTCATCCTAGAAGTGTGGCTAAAAAAAGGTAAAGTGATATTCAAACTTATAAACAGCTTATAGTCATACCATATTTATAGTTACTAAGATATTGAAAAAATTGATGACAAATCATTAATTTGTAGCAAATCTATCACACAAGGTATAATAAAGTTGTTAATCATATATTCATAGACGCTAAGAGTTAAGTTCATTTGCAAATTTAATAATTTTGTAACAGTCTGATTGTAACAGAATAGTGAAGAATATGATAGTGATTCATATGTTATTGTTATATGAGAGTAGAACTGAATAGAAGACTCACAAAACAAAGGATAAAAATGGTGGATAATGATTTAAATCGAAGTTTATATCAAAAGCGATGTAAAACTTTTTTAGTTTTGAACCTATGCTGATTTACAAGCGAATTTTTAGGGATAAACATCAAATTAAAAGACAAAAAAAAGTTAAAAGATAAAAAGAGAAAACAACATATACATCTTGAAAAGGTTTAATATTAAAAAATATTCTTTATTAAACAATATGTTACCTAATAAACCAGGATTGTAGTTTTCCAAAATAAACATAACGGATTGTTAAGGAAAGTATGGTAAATGTTTTTACCTGATTAACGAAATTTTAGTTTTGAATTTATGGTTTTTAATTTATTGTGTTAAATTTATCTTTTTGAATTTTGAGGGAAGTATGGTTAGATATGGACACAAAATTATAAGTTTCAACAAATATATATATATATATATATATATATATATATATTGAAAATGGGTTAAAAAAGAGGAGAATGGATGAGAGAGTGACAAGTGGCACAAAATAGTACTCTTTTATTAGAGTAGTAGATTTGTAGAGTGGTTATGTTTATAGAATTTAAGAAATTAAATCATGTTTAATTTAATTAAAAACAAATTAAAAATAGTTTAAGGGGGTTTTCAAAAGGCTTAGCTCTTTTAATCAATTTTATTGAATTAAAACATTCATTAATTTTTATTAGTTAAATAACATATGATGATGATGATGATGATGATGATATAGTTCAAGAATAATTCAATTGAATTGCATGGGATATGTACATAAATTGATGATCTTGATTATGAATGTTTTAAATTAGTATGCAATACTCAGGGTGGTGAAAAATATAATTGCATAACAATGATAACTGATTGCAAAGTGAATTACGAGTAAGTTCAAAATTGACGAATGTCACATAGAATACATGAAATGAAACTTGACATTAATTAATAACACTGTATATATATATAGGATTAGGTTCATTTAAGAAGTGATTCTTAATGCGAGAAGTGCGATAAGAGGTTTTAACCAATCATATTATTTCTTTCTTATTTTTGAATTATTTAAATGCAAGGGTGCAATAGTAAAATGATAAAATTTGTTTTTGGTACTTGAAACCATTTAATTCAACGTAAGTTACAATCAAAATGCTTTTTAATAATTAACTTTTATTATTATTATTAATTACATTAACATAACGTATTGCTAACATTTTTAAACAAATCTAGTAATATATTAATACATGATTATGTTAAATCAGCTTTCGTTTTATCATCTTCTTGTTACTTGCTTTCTTGTTTAAATTTTACTCTTTTTTTTCATTTTTGTTATTCATTGATTTTGACATGTTTACTTCACAGCCCATTAAAAATATTATGATGACATTTTGGGTTAAAAACATTATCACTATACAACCAACTTATATCTATTTAATTTTAATAGCCTACACAGTTTATATGCATTTGGAGAATGAAATTCAAATATATCTACACATACTTTAAGTGCCCACACATGTTATATGCATCTTGATAACCGGATTGACATGTACCTACATAAAATTTTAACAACCTACATGTTTTATATGTATTTAGGAATGTCGATTATTAAATTGCATGTCCCTACACAATCATACTTATATGCAACCATGCTTGAAGAATGATTAAAAACATATCACTACAAAACCAGCATACATCTATATAATTTTTTAACAGCCTACACAATTTATATGTACTTGGAGAATGAAATTTAGGTAAACCTACACAGACTTTAAGTGCCTACACAGGTTATATGCATCTAGATAATCGGGTTGAAATGTACCTACACAAAGTTTTAACAACTTGTAAATTTTGTATGTTTTTGGGAATGTCCGTTTTGTTGATTATTAAATTACATGTCCCTACACAATCAACGTATCCTTGCACAATCATATTCATACACAACCACCATGCTTGGAGAACGATTAAATATATATATCATTACACAACCAACATATATCTATATAAATTTTTAACAGCCTACACAATTTATATGTACTTGAAGAATGAGATTAACATATACCTACACAAACTTTTAAATGCCTACACAGATTATATGCATTTGGATAACCATTTTATATGCATTTGGAGAAATAGATTAAATATAGCACACAACATTGCATTAAAACTACCGATTAAATACAAACTTTTCTTTTATTATAACTATTATATTTACGTAAATAAAAAAATATGTCCAAATAATACACCATCCTACTAGTTCAAATAAAATTTTCGTATCATCTTTGTCACGTATCTCTTTTTCTTAAACTTCGTAGTTTTTGTTGTGTCTAGAATTATTAAAATCAACCATCACATATTTAAACACTTGTGTACTTGTGTACAGTGTATGTAGATATATTAAATAAATATATTATACTCAATTTGTGAATATATTGATATCATATTTATTGTGTATAATGGTAACTAGAATTTGATAATTATGATTTGAACATAAAAAGGGGAGACCGATTACTTATTTAATTAGCTCAATATACAAAAGTCAAAAACATCCTTTTCAAGTAAAAACATGTATTAATTAGTTGTTATTTATTACAAGATTGTTATTTCTTTTATATGCCATTGATTAGAATGATCAATGGTCAAGATCCACTTCTCGCACTTATCGTTATAATATCACTTTTTGCATGATCATTCCCCTATATATATATATATATAAACAAAAATAAACTTTTAAAACGGGTCGAATTTTTGGGTTTGAAAATTAACAAATGTTACACTTCTGTTGAGGCCGAATATAGGGCTATGGCATCAACAGTTAGTGAAATAAACTTTATGATGTTCGGCAAGGCACAACTACTTTATTTTGTGACAATCAAGTTGCGCGTAATATTGCAAACAACCCTGTGTTTCATGAAAGAACAAAACATGCTGAGATGCACTGTTATTTTCTTTGTGAAATGGTTGAGTCGGGAGAAATTTATCCTCTTATTGTTGATTTGAAAAACCAATTGGCAGATTTACTTACCAAGGCCTTGGGAGGACGACAACTTTAGTCACCGCTTAACAAGTTGGATGTTCGTGACCTTCACGCTCCAACTTAAGGAAGAGTAAAGAATATATTTTATTTATAATACAATTGGGGATATCATATTATTTTCTTTAATTGCGTTAATCCTTTCCTTGTTATTGGGAATTCTAGTTCTAGAACAACTCTTTTTCCCTCTTGTATTTAATCCTTAGATTGCATATCTTTGATATGCTCTTCCTTGAGGGAAAAGTTATTTCATACCTTTTTAATATATTTTAAGGCGTGCAACTTAGTCGTGGTTCTATCTTGGTCTTTTATTAAGGCATGCAATGTGACATCTGTGACAAATCAGGTATATCCTAATTGATACGTAAAGATTAAACGATTAACCGAACGCTAATGATCATCACTCAAATGAATCATGGGGCCAAATATAATTAATATATGTATAATGGTGACTAACATAATGTTATTGAATCCTTAGTATGTAGGAAACTAGTTAAATAGAAAGATTTCCGGTTAACGGTACGCTATCGTATTAAACACAAACGGTAGTACCAAAACAAGCATTGTATCATCGTCAAGCCGAAAAAGACTTGTGAAATACTTGTTTAAGATATTATAAGTAAATTATTAAAAGATTTTGGATTTTTATAACAAGATAGTACGTTTTCTTTAAAATGCAAAAATAAGACGAAAATGCTCGTTTTTGCGTTGTTTACCGCACCCGAACTATACCTTTAGCCAAAAACCAAACTTGCACCTAAAATGACATCGAGATCAGTCGTACTTACATGAAAAACGAGAAGAAGGAAGAAAAAACGGGCAAGTGGCCCCACCCCTAAGTTCCTATCGGAACAAAGGGGGGACCCCCACCCCATGTTTTCTTCGCTTCTAAGCATTCTCAACACCCGATAATCCTGATATGTATCAACATACTTCTGTTCTAACTCTCTTTTTACCAAAATTCAGCCAAAACCTAAGGTAAAAACTTGATTTTTATGTGTTTTGATCATGTTTTTTAAGAAAAAGTTCATGTTTGATGCAAGAAATTGATTACTAACCATATTAAAAACCTTTCAAACTGGAACGTAACTGTTTTGAAAGCTTAACATGCGTACAAGAATGATTCATAAACTTTTTTGATGAAAAACTGTAATAGAATGTTTAAATCGCGTTTTTTACGGATCAAAAACTCGATTTGAAACCATATGATGCAAGGATTTATTTCAGATATTACATGCTTGGTTTTGATGTATATGACTTGTAGGTATACTACCTAGTTAGTCACGACCTCAGAAACACAGAAAAGAGCTTGAACAAGCAAGAAACGCAAATGTATTAACCGAAAAGCTCATTTAGGGGTTGTTTGAGTCTAGACTGTGATGTGCTTATTATTAGCTCATGTAAATTTACAAGGATGTCACTTACTATATGAATAGGTCCCTGTTCAAATTTGAGATTTTTTCGATAAATTGAAAATTTCTTGCAATTTTATTACTATTTATTGGCGTTTAAATATGAAAAATAGAAAACTAGCTTAGAAAATTCTGAAACTTTGTGGAGAACTCAGGTAAATTATTATATGGTCACACATAAATTTTTGGGTCTATTGGATAACCCTAGATGAAGTTTTGGGATTCTTGTTAAATCAAGTTTTAACGATCGTTTGTTGCTCAAAAACTTTTGTTAGCTAAATAGTTTGGTTCTGGAAATTCTATAGGGACTTTTTGAAGTTATTTTGACTGTTCTGAAAAATAGTTGTATTTTTTGGATATCGTTTAGTATAAACGGACAAATTATTGGTTAAAAATAACATTTAAAATGAATTTTATAAATTAATAAATAAATTTAATATTTTCAAAATTATTTTTTTTAATCTACATTTAATAAATATTAAGTGTATAAATTATGTTAATTGAAACATGTTCGGATAAAAAGCTGTGCTAATTTGAAAGCTAACAAAAGTAATTTCTGATAAAACCGGCAACGTTCGGTTTAGCGAATCTGCTAGGATATCAAAACCCAAAGGGTGGCCAAATGTCATAGTTTTGGATAAATTTAGTTAAGCTGAACCTTTTGGAAGTTATTCGGACAATTCGTGTGGATTGTATGCGTTCTTTCCAGCTCAGTCTGCATTAAACAGAAACGGACCCTGTAGCGAATCTGGACATCTAAACCCTGATATACTTTCATAGTTTTGAGTTGCTTTATCAAATAACGCGTTCTCTCAAGTGTGTGTGATCTTAACTATTTTCAAAACGTGTAAACGAACAACTTTTCTAGACATGAAAAACAGTGAAACTGAGCCGAAACCGATTTTGAGCATCAGGCATTATACAACGTCAAAATTTGAGACTGCTGATATGTTTCTGGGTAAACAGCTATACCCAAACTAGATATATAAACCAATTCAGTTTAGAGGTTATATAAGTATTAACTGTATGATACCGATTTTAGGAATCGGATTTGAAACAAGTCACGCTAGCTGTTAAACGCATATTGTGCAGACTTTATTACCATAAGGTGAGTTTCATGACCCTTTTTTCTTTAAACTGTTTTTTTTTAATACTTGAGGTGAAAAGCATGTTTATATACATACATACTTGAGTGCATGGAAACGCATTATGATGTGAATTATCTGAGTCACGCTAACACACGAAAAGTCGCCACAAACACAAGTGGTTAACTATAGGCCGATGGCATGTGAATAGTATTATTTGTTTGGCAAACCCAGTTGAGATGGCACGAATGCGAAGGTTCTGCTGTAATTGCAGATGTCCATATATATAACATACACGCTATGTGATGTTAGACATAACAACCTGGTTGGGGGGGGGGGGGGGGGGGGGATGTGGCTAATGGAGGCCACAGGATAGAAATGCATTGTCAAGGATTTACTTGTGGGCTTGGTATAATTGCATCGCATGTATTATAATTATTTTGGATGCGCCTACTTGATTATGTTTAAACTTGTGAAACTCACCAACTATTCGTAGTTGATCCTTTTTAACATGCTTTTCAGGTACACTTAAACTGGAATAAGATGCTTACATGTTATGTGGGCAAGTTTTGTATTCGAATATTATTGTAGATAGATGCAAGAAAGCTATTAGATAATAAAGTGGTATAGTAGAACTGAATGATATTATGTTACGCATAGTATGTAACTGGAGTTCAAATAATGTAATATAATGTAAATTAATATGTTCATGTTTTTTTTTATAAATAGTGTGGTTGATATCAGAGGTATTTGTTGCATCCCCCTTTACAGTTCTGTTGGGGCGTGACAGGGTGTGACATGCGGTCCAACTCTACCAACCCGTTGTAATCATGCCACCACCATCCATGACTACCATCCATCCAGACAACCCATCACCACCACATGCCACATTGCAGCCACCATCCGACCACAACTTGGATGGGGCGGTGATGGATTGATGATGGGTGTGACATATATGGTAGCAGTGGCTATAGGGATGGTGTGGGACGAAAACAATGTGGTGGGATATGTGGTAGACGGCCGAGGTTGGGTTATAGGGCGAGTCCATTAAGGGTGGATTGGCTCTGACTTGTATGTGGTGTCCATAATAAAAGTTTCAATTCATTTTTTATTGTATTGTCATCCAAATTAATTAGTTAAATTTCAAATTTATTTGATAATTTCTTTAAATTTCAAATCCTTCACATTCCAATTCCTTTTACAATTTTTTTAAAGAACTGAGAGATGATTTTTTTTTCAGTGATTTGGTTTGTAGAACAAGAATTTGGATTAAAGTTAAGATTTTTGTAAGATACAGAATGGGCTGATGGGCGAATCCAAGATTGGGCCAGCGAGGAATGGGCCGGAAGCATGCTGGGACTGGACTGGATGGTGTTTGAATTTGAGAGTGTTTTGGTTTATCGTATTTGAAATTGAAGTATTTTTATTTACCTTGGTTGGTTCAAATTAGAGTTGTTTAGAAATAGGAGTCCAAATAATATTCTTTTGGGACCAAGTCAAGGGTAGTATAAATAATTAAATAGGAGTCGAGATTATCTGTTTTGTGTCTTGTAATTTGGGATTCAAAGTTTCAATAAAGTGCACATACTCATATAAGTAGTACAAGTCGGGGGTTGGGTTCGGGTTCAGGTTCGAGACTTTTCAAGATTACATGTGAGGTTAACAGTTTTGGTTGGAGAATGTAAAAAAGTTTGAATTGGATAGAATCCCTTGAAGCAAAGTAATTTATTTACATTCTTTTTCTTTTTAAACAGTGAAGCAATCTAACCAAAGTAATTGACTAATTGGGATATCACAGACTCACCAATACCGTAGCCAACATCATTACCGCATTCTTTTTAACCATTCACAAAGACACAAAATAAAACATGACTATTTGCCAATCAAATGCATCTTAAAATTCTAGTTCACATAACGAATTTTCAACATAAATTCATTCCTTCAAATTCCAAGTCCAAACTCCAATTATTTATATTTTTTGAAAGAACTGTTTAAATTAATTGCTTTCACACTCCCATCGGTCCTCAATGCAACTTATAGAAGTTGTTTGTTTTAGCTTTCTTCTTGTTTCAAGGTTTTCTTTAGCCTCTTGCTCAGTCCGTCTTGTCATGATATCAGATGAACAAAAATCTAATCCATTCTAAAAGACTAGTTTTGTTATTTTAAAAGGGCTAGCGGTACAGCTTGTTGGTCGTTTGTCTTCATTTTCCTTTTCCGATGTAAACACTATTTTTTTAATAGAAAACATATACGGTAAGCTTGGTGTTTTTTTGTTTTTTTCAGATTGAAGAACTAAAGTTAATAGGTATGTAGAATGGAAGAACATGTAAATTTAGGTTGGGGGGGAGAGCACTCATGTGTATTACTCATGCATCGATAAATCATGTACTGTCACCTCATTTCTACCCTTACTTACACACAAACCACAAAATTACTGGCAGCACCTACCCACAAACATCCTATAACTTTTTTAATTTATTTTAATGCTTCAATGGTCAACAATGAAACAATTTTATGTGGGAAGCATTCAAGCTTTTGCCATGGATTGAAGTCATACACCTTACCCACATGGGATGGGGTGGTGTTGCCAAAAGGTTTGGAAGCCATGCATCCTACCTATATTGGTGCCCAGTCCTCCCAAATGGATGAGAGAATACACATTCAGTGATCAAGCAGTTTGAGAATTTATAACGTGGTGTAAGAACCAAGGTCTGAATCTAGGTGGCAAGTCAAGGACAAGCAAAAAAAACGAGATAGCACTCTGAAGGAAGTTTGTTGGTGAAGTTTGTGCCTACAAACATGGAAGCAGGTGGGGGAAGGTGGACCCCGATCTCTCAAGTCACATATATACATACATATTATATATATAATTTTAATATATTCTAATGGGTTTGTGAATGTTTGATATTGTGAAAATTAGTGAGAGGGTTTTAAAGAAAAGTTTAAGAAATATAATGTAATACTAATGACTGATACGACAGTTTGTGAAGATTCGGTGTTCCTTGTGCACTTAATAACTGTGTTATGGAGGTGGGCCCTGAGAATGACACTAATAATAAAGGGGTCATGTGCTGATCGGGTCCAACAACTGGTGGTGCACATGCATATAACATGCAATATTGGACGACACCAGTCAGGCTTAATAATCTTTACAACATTCATCCACTCTTATATTTAATATTAAAATATATCCCAGATCTTTACTCAATTATTAAAGACTCAACTTGTACATACATTAAATACCAACTGTTTTCGATCATACATGTAAAATTTTAATCATTTTGGAATGTTTTTAGAAAAAAATTCTATTTGTATACCTGTGGTTTGTTGCTTTCATTCATTTGTATACAAATTCGAAACTTTTACACTTTGAACACATATTAATTCCAATTGTATCCATTTGTATACAAGTTCCAAACGAAGTTAACCAATGCCGTAAAAACCTCCCTCACATGAGGGCCACTTTCGTTTATTCAAATAAAAAATAAAATCCAGATATCATATCAGACCTGTTCAAAAATTTAAGCCAATTACAAAAAATGCATTGTTTAGTTTTTTTATTATTGTTCCCAAACAACAACATTTAAACCTTATGACCTAATTTTGATTTTTAATGATATTAGGGAAAGATGATACATTGTATGAAAATGATAATGTCTTTATGCTACTATTAGTGAAAGTTCATTGTGATTGCAGGTACCTAATGGCATATTGTTAGTGAAAGTTCAATGTGTAAGCCTGCTCCATTTTTTCAGTTTAGTCTACTAGGTAGTGTATAAAAAACTGACATTATGCATGAAATCTGACAATATATGATCTGCTACAATATATATCGCAATCTGCTGCGATATATTGGTCACATTTATGTTGAAGTCGAAAATCTGAACTTAACATTTTGGTAGATGCTTGAATGGGTAATTAGATCAGTAATTCAATAGTTTGACCAAAAGGTCAACTGCTGATCATGAACATGTGAACCTTGATTATACCACATTTATGTGTTTTCAAATTGTGTTTAAATTATATCAGAATCGCCTCCTTTTTAGACAAATAAATTATGTTCCATTTAAATATTGTAAACACAGCGTGACTATTGTCAAACTATAACTACTGCTATTTTCTTTGAGTTAGCCTAATTACAACATTATATGTTGCATTGTAAATGAATATATGTGTAAACCCTCGAGTGGGCAAAAGTGAAATTGCACTAATTTTGACGTTATTATACTAATCTCGTGAAAATAACGTTAAAAGTGGCGGATGGTTAATCAGGCATCATGTGGTGGCATTGATAGCCGAAAGACAAGGGTACATGCACCAATCGACCGGTGTGACGATGGTTGAGTGTTATGTGCCTTATGTCCAAGGCTTGATGCAAAACCACTATCGAGCCGGGGGTCTCATTGGAAGCAGCCTCTCTATTCCTATGGAGTAGGGGTAAGGCTGTGTACATCTTACCCTCCTCAGACCCTACCATAGCTTTGCTATTGGTGGGATATACTGAGTGCGATGATGATGATGATGATGTAAATGAACCGAATGAAAACGAGCATGCTCGTAGGTGTGTATTTAACTTTTATTGAACGGACACTTAATCGAACAAAATTTTGTGTTCATGTACGTTCATTTTAAAATTGAACATGTTCTTGTTCGTTTAAAAAAAAGAATATATTCATGTTCGTTTATGTTCTTTTAAAAATGAACGGTTTAAAGCATAAGCGATTTTATTGGAATAGACGAAAATATCCCTCATGTGGTGGAGGTTTTGACGGTTTAGTTAACTCCGTTTGAAACTTGTATACAAATGGATACAATTGGAATTAATATGAATTCAAAGTGTTAAATGTTTCAAATTTGTATACAAATGGATGGAAGCAACAAACCACATGTATACAAACAGAATTTTTTTCAATGTTTTTATATACCTTAGAGATCGGTAGAACATAATTGTATCTATCATGTGGCATAAGAAATTACTTAAAAGAGTCTAGTCATAGAACTTTGTACAAGAACACAAAATCTGTAAATGTGTTTGTATGTGAATTTGATTGCAATTTTGTGAGGTACCAAGACCACTGTCATACACTTGTGTTTATACTAATTCGGCTCATTTTCATGAAACATTAATTACACATTTTCATCAAAAACTAATTAACCATCAATGACACCACCATATAGTGATATAACAACAATTAACCCTTTTCATTCTTTATAAGGAAAGCAGTTATGCATACAAGATCATGCAATCCGATCGACTCATGCATATATATTCATCAACTAGCTTTTGAACCCGCGTATTACACGGGATTGTCAAATGATAAAAATATATAAGGTCTGTTATTTAGTTATGATTCTCAAAATACTTATGAATGTATTAAAGTTATGTAGTTGATCAAACCTTATGTATGAAAATGGTATTTAACTCAATAATGATTAATGAATAAAATCCACACTATGTTATAACCCAATTGACAAAATAGTTTGACCCATGACCTATGGA
Source organism: Bidens hawaiensis (assembly GCF_021521415.1). Taxonomy (NCBI): domain Eukaryota; kingdom Viridiplantae; phylum Streptophyta; class Magnoliopsida; order Asterales; family Asteraceae; genus Bidens; species Bidens hawaiensis. Next base: position 247,506 of record NW_027492726.1, on the reverse strand, counting down.
TAGCTAGAATGAATGAAATAAGAGATTAGGAATTAGAAGGAATGTGAGTTTGACACATAAGCTTCACATTTTCTTTTATTAGTATAGTAAGATAAGATAAGATGACCGTTTGGAAAATTCTAACGTATTTTAATAATCAACACCGAATAGCTTTGGCTTGGCGACATTGGAATCCCCCTTTATCTCAAGGGATTGAGTTTGACCCTTACAATGAGGTAATAGATGGATTCAGTAATTGTAGTTTGTGAGCCTCTGGAAAAAGAAGAGAAACAACAACAACAATAATAATCAACTTGTGATGTGATGATCAATTTCCTAAACAAGTTTGTGACTATGATCAATAGACGGTTGATCAACATTGGTTATCATCATAGAGGGACAGCATTGATTAGCATCTAAATTGTTTATCATCAAATAAAGTAAATTAGTTGTCCCCAAGGGACATTCTGAGGTAATGTTACTCCCTTCTATGTAAGAGGTTGATAATTCAAATCATTCGAGATGCATGTATATGTGGTTAAATAAGTGTATATTAGAAATGGTTCTAAATAAAAGTAAAATAGTTAATGTAGTTTGAATTAAACATATTGGCATGTTTAAACACAAAAGGATCTTCGCCTAAAAGTGTACATGATATTTATTTAGTTATTAAAGCTAAAAAGTGCAAGGATGCAAAAGTGATAGGGCATGTGCAAAATCACATGGGGTATGCCTGGTTTCTTGTTGATATATGCGTAATTACACACACCATTTAATTTCCTTGTGAACATTATCTTCCAAAGTTAAAAGTATACAAGCCTCAAAATAGGATGCTATAAAACACGTCGTTATTTCATTTGCTAATGTCCCATATCCTAGTTGCATTTCACGCTGTCATCATCTAACTCGAGTCTTTTTGTGTTGATTTTGAGAAAGCAAAAGGTGGGATTTAGTTTTTTTTTTTTAATCAGCATTTGGTAAAAGAACAAATAATTAACAATTACATGAACCTATAACAAAAATGTATAAACATGGGAAAGATTAAATACAAGGAGTTTCTTTGTGTAAGAAGCCGGAAGCGCATGACTTGTTAAGAAAAATGTACTATCTTTCCTCTCGTAACCGGTATTAACAGATTTGCTTTTTAGGAGTTAGAAATTTGTTTGTGTTAGTTGAGTGGAAACTTTTCTGAAAGTCACTCATGTGTTCAAAACACGTTGGTGGTGGTTGAAACAGGCATTTCTTATGGTCCCACATTTTTTCTGTAGACAGAGTAGAACGATGTGGGATTTGTTTTAAGTGCCACAAAAGATAGCTTTAAATGATTTTTATGGTTGTTTCTTTTAGATTGTAGTATGTGCACCTTATTCTTATATTATCCAAAAGAGCTTTGATTTTACACACTAATGAAACATATGCATCAGAACCACTAGAATAGTGCATCAAGTTTGTAAAACATAACGCAATAATGCAATTGTATCAACAAGCCATAATAAAATGTACGCATCGGAGCCATTATACGAGTCCGTCAAACTTGTACGTATAGTTGTAATGGTTTTAACATGCCATTATAAAATTATACATCAAAAATCATTATAGCAATGATTAATGAATAACAAAATTTTACAAACCAACCATGTGTTACATTACCTACGTACAAACCGTCTAACGACTATATGGTTCGGACAAGCCTGTTACATGCTTAAATATGAATTTGTTTTTTGTGTATCACAACCGATCTAAGAACAATTTAGCCTCCAAGATTTTCGGTTCCTTATCTCAAGAAAAAATAATGTTATTGGCTCAACAACATTAATATATTTGAGGTTTAATAATATATCTTTATCTTAAACATAAGTTTACATATAAAATCGAATAATCAATTAATATTATTGTTTAGCAGGAATGTGGCCACTAGGCTTGTGTCGGAGCGAATTGAAACCCGTGATTCAAATTAACTGTTTCTTAAGAGCATTCTCATCCAACCTCTTATATTATGTGAGGGGTGATTTTATAATTTAGAGAGTGATTCAGGGTGTTGTGAGTGAATAATTTTTATATTTTAAAAAAAGTAGTGATTTTTCTGTATATTTGAAAAGTTACTGCTCATCCCCTATAATTTTTTAATTTATTTTGAAAGTGGTTGTGAGTGAAGAGAAAAGATAATGATAAAAGGTATAAAAATTATTATTTAATTGAAATTGAGAGATAAAATAAAGTGAGTTTTATTGTAAGTTTTAGTTTGGAGATAGGGGTGGGATGAGAATGCTCTAACTCGCACGCCTACAGTTTAAATGAGGACCGGCATGCAGGCTACCAAAGCGATACCAGTGGTCCTTCATCTATAAATAGCTGCAACAGACACCATCTTTCTTCCATCAAATCAAACTAACCACCATGGCTAAGTTCTTTGCTGTCTTCCTCTTGGCTCTCATCGCCATTTCCATGCTTCAAGCCACCGTAAGTCTCATCAATCTCGTCTGCCGATTGTCCGATCAATGTTTGCAACATTATTCAGTGTTGGGATCAAATACAGACAACTCTTAGCTAGCGTGTGAAACATACAAATACTAGAGTAATTTTTATTATGCTGAAGTGAAACTAACTATTATTGCTATACAAATTTTTAATTAGAGTAATTAATATTACTGTAAGTCCTTTTTTAAGTAATGACTCTAGTTTAAATTGTAGAGTACGTGCTAATTACTATAGTTATTTGTACATTTAGTATGCTAATTTTATTGTGCCGAGACCATCCCACATTAACTGATACATTTTCTTTTTATTCGTTGAATTAGGTTTCCGCAAAAGGAGGACATCGCGGAGGATTTGGACCTGGAAGTCTAACAAGCTCTCGTAAGTTTCTAGCTATGATCTAATGTTATTTCTCTTCAATTGCCATTAACGCAATTGCAATTTTGAAATTTCAACATTAATCGTTGCAATTGTGTACTTTTTTTTCGAACAAAAAATTGCATTATAAAAACGACAGTGTTTACGTTAAGATAGAAGACAAACGGACAACAAGGCACAAGCTACATCGCTAGCCCTTTTTTTATAGCATAACTAAGTCTTTTAAAAGCAACATTCATAAATCTTAAGATTATAACATTACTAACTACTGTTTTTGCAATGTGAGCATTAATCGTTGCAACTGTGTACTGATTTGTGCGAAATGAATGAATTACAGAGTGCCCTGGCCAATGCGTGAGGAGATGCAGCAAAACTCAGTACCACAAGCCGTGCATGTTCTTCTGCCAAAAGTGCTGCGCGAAATGCCTGTGTGTTCCCCCTGGTTTTTATGGAAATAAACAAGTTTGTCCATGCTACAACAACTGGAAGACAAAGGAAGGCGGTCCTAAATGCCCGTAGATTGATCGAGTTCGTCGATATCTACATAATTATTAATTAACGTCGGTATCCTGTGTCCTACTTACTGGAGTAATGCTGTTGTATGGATCTACTATATGTGTTCTACTTCCTTTTTGATCTTCAATATTGTAGTACAATAGTGAAAATGGACTTAACGGATTATTATTGTTTGTTAGTGTGCCGCACTCCATTGGATGCTACTATTGCATTTCACATGTGACTGGGCCCCATATATTTCACAATTATTAATATAGTTTCATTCTACTACATTATAAACATATTTACTTATTTCGTATTTTTTACTTTGCATTTGATGTTCTTGTCGTGAATTTTATTACATAATTGTGCTATCAAATTCTATTTTGTACCAGATTATAATAGTGTTATATAAAATATATCTGATTTTAACTAAACCATTATTGTTGAAAATACATGATTAAATTTAGTTATAAATATGATTTTATAAGCTAGATCAAAATGTACCTTGATAAGGACGGGTTATTTGATACTTTGAGGTCGCTACAATGTTTACTATATTTGTAGTAATCTTCATCTTATCAGAAGTGTGAAGGTGTTAGTACATAATGTATTAAGCAAAACAAATAATATATTTGTCGTACGTAGGGGTGCAAACGAGCCGAGCCCAAGCTCGATCACTAGGCTCGAGCTCGGCTCGTTTAACTTACGCAGAGCTCGAGCTCGGCTCATTTCGAGCACTATTTTCAAAGCTCGAGCTCGGCTCATGAGTAGATTCTCAAGCTCGAGCTCGGCTCATTTACTATTTATCAATTATTTTTTATATGATTATAATTATTTTTATCTATTTTTTTCTATTATAATTTTATGTATAAAAAATATATTATTTAATTATTTTATTTATTTTTCATAACATTATCTATATATAGGATAAGTATAGTTTGAAAACCCACTTGAGTTGAGAAAACCCGTGAAAACCCTATGTAACATGGTTTTTTTTTGTTACATGTAATATATGTTGTTACATTTAATACAAAACATCGAAAGCATAAAAAAAATGTTTTGCAATTTTTTTTTACATTTTTTTAGTATTTTTTATATATGTTTTCAGGAGAGAGAAATGTAAATAAACTTTTACATTTTTTATTAACTTTAATTGTGGACCACAAGATTTAATCTTTAATTAAAAAACATGTGCTTGAGAATGGGTTTCTAGAGTTTTCACAACTCAAGTGGGTTTTTATTATAACCTAACCCTATATATATATATATATATATATTAATTATTATTAAATATATATAGTTTAAAAAATTATATAAATGACAGGCTCGTTTAAGCTCGAGAGCCGGCTCGAGCTCGATAAGTGAAGCTCGGGCTTGGGCTCAATTATTAAACGAGCTTACTTTTAAGCTCGAGCTCAGGCTTAGGCTCGATTAAGCTCGGCTCGATTAAGCTTGGCTCGATCGAGCTTTTTAACGAGCCGATCTCGAGTAGCTCATGAGCAGCTCGACTTGTTTGCACCCCTAGTCATACGTGTGACAATGTGGTCTCCCACATTTGAAAAAAAAATAAGTTATGCATAGCTATATGCAACTGTAGTAGTTGTTGTGACATTAAGGAACTTTGATAGATTGTGGGATATTCTCACACATGGTACATTAATTTTAGAACATGGGATTTCTATACCGACTCTACCCTACTTTATTGTAGTTAGGCTAAGATTAATCATTGAGACATTTTACGTTATGTTTGTGTGGCGGAGTAAACATGATTTTCGGGAGTTTTCACAACCAAGTAATCAAACTTGAATTGGAATTGATCGTGTTTCGTCTATTTTACAAGTAATCAACTTTCATTTGTCAAGTTCAAATTATACAACTCGTTTCAAGCATCGACTCAACAAGTCACATTGACGTTATTTCTACCACATGTCTTATACATGGAGTGACCTTTTTCTTTATTATTTATCGTAAATAAATGAAGCCTTACGTATAGTATGCGTTTTGTATCTACACCAATCTATGGTAGAAGATTGGAACAATTATTTATTTCAGTGTAATTCTTCACTTAGATTACAGGTAATGGATAAGAAGATATCTACAAAATATAAAGGGGGGAGGCAGTATGGGGAGAAATGATAAGAAGATGTTGGGACATCAATATAGAAGAGATGATATATGGGGGTGATAGTTCATTTGGGCCATGGTACTAGGTAATGGAATCCTGAAATGACGCCTTATATCTACAAAATATAAAGGTATTCATACTATAAATCTTACCGGAACTGCTCATATTTTTTTATAAGAAGCTTGTGATTTGGTTTTCTATCTTAAGATTATGGAAGGATGTCTTCTAAGATCATAGCCCAATTTGATAATATTGAGACGTATTAATCATCAATGGCATCCCAAATGTCTTTTGAAGTTATATGCCATATAAACATTTCAAAACCAATAGAGGCATTAAGATGATTTAACATAATGTACATATAGTTTCAAGTTTCAACCCAAATCAATACACTATGGCGTGTGATAAATTTATAATCTTATAAAAATAGACCCATTTTAAATTTCTAGCATAAAGAATAAAGTACTTTTGTGTTCCTGTGTGAAATGGAGAAATTAATGCAACTATATTATGAATATTTGACCCCTTAAACCCATGACCCTTAAATTTTCAATATACTTTGTATCCCTCAGTCAGTCAAATTACCAATTTGCTTCTCAATTTGGTAAATTACCGACAACCATCGTTGACCCCACCACTCCAACCCACCTTGTAACATCTCAAAAAGTTTCATTCCATTTATGTCAAAATCTAAAAGATCAAGGATTAAATTGTACCTGATACTTGATTTCTAACTCCGACAATCTGATCTTGAGTTAGGAGATGTTGGAGCGTAGGCTCGTTCAATTTCAATAATATTTTGTGTTTTTGATTTAAGCATTTAACTGTTGAGCGTTATATTGGTTTAAGCATTTAGCATCTGGGAAAGTATAAAATGAAAACCCACTTGAGTTTGTAAAAATCCGTGAAAACTCTATGTAACATCGGTTTTTTTTTTTTTTTTTTTTTTTTGCACATGTAATATATGTTGTTACATTTAATACAAAACATCGAAAAATAAAAAAAAATTTGTTTTGCTATTTTTTAATATTTTTTTACTAATTTTTATATATGTTTTCAAGAGAGAGAAAAAATTATATTTATGTTTACATTTTTTATTAACTTTAATTGTGAACCACGAGATTTAAACTTTAATTAAAAACATGTGGTTGAGAATGAGTTTTTAGAGTTTTCACAACTCAAGTGAGTTTTTATTTTAACATAACCCTTTAGCATCTAATCCTTAGGGCTGTTCTATTTAATGGTGTTTTAATTAATTAACAAACATTTTTGGGCCTATTAAACTTGGGATTAGAATCTTGGGCTGATGACTAAATAAACCCTTCAGCTAGCGGTGAGTTTGAATTTTTTTTAAAACAAACCGATTAAATGAAATATCCGTTTTCGGATCCTGTTGGCGAACAAAGGAAATGGAAATTAGGTGAACATCAATACATGTTTGATACATTATGATCACTCGCAACAATCAAATGGCTACCATGAAATGATTAATTTAATCTGATAGTGGTATCACGATTCCAAGATTTAGTTATTGCTCAATCTATCCTCATTACGGTTCTGTTGACATATTTTCGAGTAGGGATTTGTTTTATTTAAGATCAACACAATTGTATGTTTTATATAGTTAACTTGTATAAATGTTTATTTTATTTTCTTTTGATCTTATAACAAAGCTGCAAACTAATATATATATAAAAATAGTAATAACCGAGGTGTTTGAGAATTGGGATTGTTTATTTTTATCAACTTATAGTTTATTAACCTTTTAAAAAGAAATAAGTAGTTTGAGATTACAAAGAGAGAGAAGTTAATAAGTTACACGTTTGTAACTTAATAACTTATTAAAAAAAAACACCCCTTAAAGCATAGCGCGTCACAATATTCTCATCCATCCGAGAAAGATGCAAATGCTATAGATCCGTGCAAATACAATTCGAACCCGGCCATAGTCCACCGACAGGAAGGAGCACTAGAGACTGTAGTTTCACCGATCACCGCCGATCTTTGTTCTTCGACCCGGTAGGTAATCATATTGTGGCATTGCAGTCTGATCTTCTTCACATCTCCGATTTACTTTCTCATGTCATCAGTGATTATTATTTCCTTTTTGATTTTCAGATTTAGTTCAAATATGAACTCATCAACTGCACTATTCAACCAGCTTAAGGTATGCATTCTGTTGTATAACTCTTAATTTAGGGAATTATTTATCTTTATATGCATTGTTCTTATCTGTCTGTTGTATATATTCTGCAAGTTATATAATAATAATTAGAGATCAAACCCTAGGGAAGTGTACTGTTGTGGTCTACACTCAGTTAGTAAAGTACAAAAATTTATGTCATCATTGGTAAGTATAAAAACTAGGCCTTGCAAAGTTATGCTTAGATGTTCATGAACCCGTTTAATTATTTCTGTTCGTTTAATTAATGACGAACATGAACAAAGAATTTCGTCTGGTAAGCTTAACAAACGAACATGAGCATAGCCCAAGTTCGTTCAATTGTGTTTGCGAACGTTCAGTAATGTGTTCGTTTAGGTTCTTTCGCTCGTTCATGCTCTTTTTCATTCGTTCATTTACGTTCATTTGGTTACGTTTGTTTGCGTATATATGTTCATTTCTTAGGATTTTACTATTACTATTTTTATTTATTCGCTTTTTACTATTACTGTTTTGGTAAAATATGTTAATGTTTACTGTGTTAAGATTTTTTTTGGGTAGTATGTGGTGTATTTCCCAATTTTTGGGTTGATTTAGTGGTTATTATTCTCAAATTAATAAATGTTTGTTTGTGTTCGTTTATGCTTATTTGTATTTGTTAGTGTCCTTTAGTGCCTGGTCATGTTCGTTTGTGTTAGTGTCCGTTTACAAAATTAATGAACGAACACGAACAAGCTCAATTCTTTAACGAACAAACACTGACATGAAATTTCGTTCGGTAAAGCGTTCATAAACCATCCATTTGTCCGACAAAAAGTTAATGGATGAACACAAACAAGGTCTTGCCCGGTTCGGTTCGGTTCGGTTCGTTTACAGCCTTATGCTTAATGAATATATGCTAGAGTATTTTGGTAAGTTATTGAACATTGTTACTCTATAGTCTATACTTTTCTCGCTGTGACCTTGAAAATAAGTTTCACATTAGTTACCATAATGTTTTATATTTAAGTAGACAACTTATTTATCTCCTGCTGTCAAACTTGTAACAGGATGCACAGCCTTTCTTTGTGTTGGCCGGTCCCAATGTGATTGAATCTGAGGAACATATTTTGCATATGGCGAAACAAATTAAGGCTGTCACTTCAAAGTATGTTCATTTATCTCTAAATAAGCATATGCATGTACTTTTCCTTTTTAAATGAACTGCTGCGCATCTAGATGTAGTCGTTGCATACTTTAATTATTTCTCTCAAGTTTTGTTCTGCATATAATGCATCTCTTGCTTGGCTTTTTGCAGACTCGGACTGCCATTAGTTTTCAAGTCTAGCTTTGACAAAGCTAACAGAACTTCATCAAAATCCTTTCGGGGGCCTGGATTAGCCGAGGGTTTAAAGGTAGTTTAATTTTGCTAAATTTTTTATGGTGAAATAAACATATGCCTTGTTAAACTGTATTAAGTTTTCTTGTTGATCAATTGCAGATCCTTGAAAAGGTGAAAACAGCATACGACTTGCCCATAGTGACCGATGTACATGAATCTGACCAGGTAATCATATTGATCTGGAGAAGGGATTATTTGCAATTATAAGAAGATGCATAACTTGATATAGCTATTTCATTTTATCAGTGTGAAGCAGTCGGTAGGGTTGCAGATATAATTCAAATTCCAGCTTTTCTGTGCCGACAGGTGAGATTGACCCAACTTATTATCATCAAGAAATCTCATCTAGTCTAAATTTTAGGCTTTTCTCACTGTTCTTGTTTCTTCTAGAGATCAACGCATTTTATCTAACATTTCTTTTTGTAGACTGATCTTTTAGTTGCAGCTGCCAAGACTGGGAAAATTGTAAATATAAAGAAAGGCCAGTTCTGTGCTCCCTCTGTAAGTCATCACTTTCAGTTGACTTCATTGGTCATGGATGTCTTTCTGATCTGTTGACTTTGCAGGTCATGACCAACTCTGCAGAAAAAGTTAGATTGGCTGGAAATCAAAACGTTATGGTTTGTGAGAGAGGGACCATGTTTGGATACAGTAAGCTTATAATGTTTTTAAAATTTCTGATCGACAGTTGATAGTGGATTTGATTTTTAAATGTTTTTATTCCTTCTGCATTTTTAATGTATTATTTATTGTCTGTGTTGCAGATGATTTAATTGTTGATCCACGCAACTTCGAGTGGATGCGAGAAGCTAATTGCCCTGTTGTAAGTACAATAACAATAATATATTATCATCATCGGCTTAAGTACTATAATATTTTCATACATATTAACTTCTATTTCTACAATGCAGGTAGCGGATGTCACACATGCATTACAGCAACCTGCTGGGAAAAAGGTGCAGATGCATACATATATTACATCCGCGATATATCTTCTTTATATTTCTCCTAGCTAATTTTTTTAAACAGCTGGAAGGTGGTGGTGTTGCAAGTGGGGGCCTTCGGGAATTAATACCTTGTATTGCAAGGACAGCAGTTGCTGTTGGAGTGGACGGGCTTTTCTTGGAGGTATGCAATAAAAAAGAAATACAGTTTATTGGACATCTTTAGCATTTTTGCTTATAAAAGCTTATATATGTAATCAGGTGCATGATGATCCGTTAAATGCTCCAGTTGATGGCCCAACACAATGGGTAAGTTTCATACTTTCATGACTTTGAAAATACTAATATTATTTTATTCAACATTGTTTAACTTGGATATAATGCTCTTGAAAACAGCCTCTACGCCATTTTGAGGAGCTGCTAGAAGAGCTAATGGCAATTGCTGTAAGTTCTTATGGATATGTTTTTCAAAGCTTACACCTGTTGGTACAGACATTAGTTGTACAATTATCAGTGCATCATTTTAACTTTTTTTTTGGTTCTTATATCTAAAGAGGGTTACTAAGGGGAAAAAGCAATACAAAATCGATCTCACTCCATTTTGTGAGTAAAACCTCTTGTAGGCTGGTTTTCCATGCTTGATCAAGCAAAAGGGTACATGACTTGAAAATCTCAGTTTTTGCACATAAGATGTTTATTATTAAGTTTGTATGCTGCCATTGCATAAGTCTAAATGTTTGATAAACATGTTATGGGTTATTTTACTATGATTTACACATAGCTTACATGGCAATTGTTTTCAGGCAAGATCTTGGGATGTGCCTAAACGTGTGAAAGACCACAGCATCGTAGTCTGTTAGTTGATGTCTTAGAATGTATGATTTGAGAAACATTATTGTCGGATTCATGGTGTGTATCAATATCCAAATATTAATTTATGATTTGTTTCCTTTCTTTTTTGGGGTGGTTTATCTTAAAAGATGTTAAAAGAGTTTGAATATTAACACATTCATATATTATCGTATGAATTACATCTTACATTGGTTTTGTTAAATATGGGCTACAAAGCAGCTTTTTATTGAACTTCTGACTTAATGACACTAATAGTTCATGTTAGTTGATTACGGTACCAGTTATAAAGTTCGCTACAACTTATCACATCACTAGAAATCGGTGGTAGTAGGGTCGAAGTTCTATTTTATATCCGCCCTTGCTAACTTCTGGTAATCCGATCCAGTGACTACAGAAACTGAATCGAACCACCTCCTCATCTAAACTCTACGATAGCGGTGTTCTTGGGTGATGGTGGGGTATGATTATCATCAACTTAGTTCATAAATCACAAGTAATCTTCTATTAGGCCCATGTTTCATTAATGTTTTTAATATGTATTAATAATTATTAGAATTGATGCTACGGCGACGACAATTTGTGACGTGATGACGATTTTAAATTTCTAAACATACCCTTGGAGCAAAATACAGCCAAATATCAAACTACAATTACCAAATATTTATCAAATATGACATGTTAGGTCTCAAAGCAAGGAGTCACAGCCTGTTAATATACATCATCCTGTCAGCCATTGATAAAGCCAAAGAATCAAATTATTCTTATCCTCTCACATGAACACTAAAGCAAGCTAGAAGAAGAAAAAAAAACCACTTTTTGAGAACAAGTTCAAGACTAAATACTTACATAGCATGAAGTCATCAAACTCCGGAAAACAAATTGTTCCAACAAATTATTTTCTCAAGAGAAATAACATAGCGTGGTGTGTGTATGCATTGTTGTATTACAATATAGAATATAATTATATTATTAAGTAAATACACTATCGGTATGTCTATATAAAATGGCCCGTTTTGACTCGAACCAAATCGATACCTTTTTAAAATGGTTCGTTTTGGCCGGAACCAGGTTGATACCTTTTTAAAATGCCTCTTTTTGACCCGAACCAAATTGATACCTTTTAAAATTAGGGATAAGCTCGGGATGATACCGGTACCGATCCCGAAATTTAGAAATATTTGATACCAGTATCGAAATGTTCGGTTCGGTATCAATGCCGGTACGGTACTGGTATTTCGTGCAAAATGCGGGAAATACCGGTACCGTACCGATACCGAAAACTCAAAACTTGATACCGATTCGGTACCGACGGTACCAAAGGGGTACCGAATTCAGTACCGGTACGATACTGGTACCAGTACTGAAAACGCTCATCCCTATTTAAAATGACATGTTTTGACCCGAACCAAATCTGACACTTTTTAAAATGGCCTGTTTTAACCGAATCAAACGGATACCTTTCTAAAATGGCATGCTTTGACCCCAAACCAATACCTTTTTAAAATGGCTCGCTTTGAGCCATACCAAATCGATACCTTTTCAAAATGACTAATTTTGACCCGATCTAAACCGGTACCTTTTTAAAATGGCGCGTTTTGACCCAAACCTAACCAATATCTTTTTAAAATGGCCCGTTTTGACCCGAACCAAATCGATACCTTTTCAAAATGGCCATTTTTATGCATGTTCAAACAATAAGAGTTAATTTAGGTCAACCATCAAACAATTTTTGCAATGCGTTAATTATGATTACAAAAACAGTATTATTACTGCCTCTTGTCGTCCCGATCCCCTTTTTAGCTTATTTTAGATTTCTTAAATAATAATGTTTTTATTTAATTTCTATTTTATTATAAAAACATTTTAAATCATGTGCATAACTTTTTCATGGTTACGTTTTCATGTAAAGGAGTCGTCATCGCAACGAACCGAACAAGTGTACACCTTACGACTTTTATTTTTTATTTTTAGTTCCTTTTCTGGTTTCTATCATATATGCAGATACTATACGGCTACCATAAGAACGGAATTCGAATCCAGACTCAACAAATCAAAAATCTAATATTCAAAACTCGATTCTTTGAACACCCCAGCATGAAGTGGCACCGTTGGCTTTGCAGCCACTTTACCTCATAACAAGCATGCTATGCAATAGCAATAGCAATAGCCTAACTCAACTTGGCCCATTCTGCAAATCCAAGTGCTCAACTCTAGTTATTATTTTTAGTTGATTTTCAAAAACTGAATTTTTCAATAAGTTACTATCTTATATTACTATTGTTTCTACCAAAAATCTCCACATTAAGCTTAATGCCATGGTAACAATGCAAGATCCGAGGTTACCCAAGTTGACAATATTCTTGATGACCGCACGTGCGTTTCATCTCATGATTCTAAGCATGTTCTGTATTTGTCAACATCAAGATAGCCCGTAAAAAGAGCCAAGGCCGGACCCTAGATACTCAAGTCAGAATATCCATTAAGATCTAAATGTATATAGATATGACCATGCATATATATAAGTTTGATATGTCACAGAAAACACATATTAAATTTGCGCATACATCAAATGATAGAATATACGTTTATGAAATTCATTCTCCAAATGCATTTGAAGTGTTAATTTCTATCTTCGCTGGAAGTTGAAAAACTTGATACCACAGACAAAGACGACGCCGAAAAGGAGCACCAACCAACATGGGCCAAGGCAACATAAGGCAGAAAATCATACTCAAAGGCTAAAAAATCTTTGATAAACTTCTTCACTGTCACCGAACTCTGGCCTGGAATCTCCACCAGTCTCTCATTTTGTCCTAGCTGCGAGGCTATGAGGCCGTATACAGTCCATGCTACTGGTGAACCCCAATAATACCAGCTCCACCAGATTGGGATTTGCTGCAGGTTTCAAACAGTATTGTTATATATTGTACTTCATTCAAGAGTCGGTAATTATACGTTGTTAAGTGTGTTGTGCCGTTCTAGGGATCATGAAACCGGAAAACAAGTTCCAGAATCCAAGGAAGAACGACATCGAAATAGCTGCAATCTGGTAGTTTGGCGTGAGAGCTACCAGCATCATACAGTATGATGTGAAATAGAGAAAGCACGTGTATACGAAGAAGTAGAACCAGAAGAAACTGGCACCGGACCAGTGGAACCCAATCATCGAATAAACTAAAAGACTGTAAATGAACGTTTGAATGGCGACATAAGCCACCTCAATCGCCACCTGCACGCAACATAATGATTCGCTCTTATTTTCCTTCTAACTCCCTTTTTCTTTAAAAAAAATAGTTTTAAGAGTTTTATCATACCTGTGCGAATGCATACGGTACTGGAGAATACATGCCAGCTGCTTTCTCTTGGTAGAAAACCGTTCTTTCTACAGACACCACAGTCTGCACAGCTGATGTACTTATTCCACCAAGAAGCATAACACCAGCATACATGGCTCCCATCAGATTCATTACATCTTGTTGCAGATCCCTGTTAAAACAAAAGCTTTTAAGAACTACAATCCAAAGACGAACGCGGTGTTGTTAGCGAGGTTCTTACACTTTTTGGCCTTTATCCCAAAATATCACTCCAAATAGAATGCCAACCACCGCTGTCATGAAGAACCTTGCAAGATTATACTGCGGATTCCTCCAGTATAACCAATGTTGCTTCCATAAGCAAGCTAAGAACTGTGTCCACAATGATTGAGAGTACTTTGTCGGGAAGTAAAGATCCCGGGACCCTTGTGATGGTGCACTTAGCTCGTTAATGAGCTCTTCGTTCCTCCTGTTACGAAGAACACATAACCAAGGGTCTTAACAAAATCTAAATTAAAAAAGAAAATGAACCTTAAGGAAGCATACCCATGTAGATCCGAGTTGGCATAGATCTCTGCAAAATCAACACCGAGTTGAGCTTCGACTGCTGAAGAAGTAGCATCAAGCATCCACGTGGCCGGATTTTGGCCTTCTTCTATTCTTTTAACCCCTGGAATAGACTGAAAAATTTCATATTTATTCATGTTAGCCTTTTATATTGTTTTAATGGGAGCACTAATAGGATATAGTAATGAGTAATGACTCACTTGAAAATATTGTATAAGCATGTGAGAACGGTCTCCTAAAGGTCCAGTGTATGTGATCTTTCCACCTCTCTTCATCAACAGTAACTGCATGAATGTAAATAGTAAGTTTAACGAGTGGGAATTTAAAACTTGGTTTTAAGATACCTTACCTCATCAAAAGCTTCAAAAATCTTGATATTTGGTTGGTGAATTGTGCAAACAACGGTCTGACCTGTATCTACCGTGTTTCTGACTGCACGCATGACAATAGCAGCAGCTCTTGCATCAAGTCCTGATGTGGGCTCGTCCATGAAGATAATTGACGGATTGGCGACAAGTTCTACTGCTATTGTGAGTCTTTTTCTTTGTTCCGTCGAGAGCCCATGTACTCCTGGAAGGCCCACCAATGCATTCCTTAACGGGCTCAATTCAACCAAATCCATGACTTCCTCCACAAACATCTAAACCAGAATATAGTACCTAGTTAGAGGTAGCAAGATGGACAAGTAGGGGCCATTTGTCCCATTAAAAATGAAATAAAAACCAAATTTGCTAGAAACTGAAATTCTTACATTTCGTGCTTCTGAGGTTATGTCTGAAGAAAGACGCAACCATGCAGAGTACACAAGCGACTCATACACAGTGACATGCGGAGAATGAATATCATTTTGTTCACAGTATCCGCTTACACATGCAAAAGTCTCTTGATTTTTAGGATAACCCGAAATACTGACATTTCCATCAATGTACCCACCAGTCTTTCTTCCGGCTAAAACGTCCATTAGTGTGGTCTTTCCAGCGCCACTTACACCAACCAGTGCTGTAAGGACACCTGGCCTGAAGGCACCACTGACATCTTGCAGCAGTTGTAAACGAATATCTTCAACTCCTTGCGCTGTCAGTTTCTGTTAACAATTTGAAATTCTTTTATTATATTCTCACAAGATTATTCAAGGAAATTAAGGTCCTAATATCGGTAGAATTGGGACTCACAGCTGGCATATCTACATAGTAATTGACATGATCAAATGCTAGTGATAATGGTTGAAATGGAAGTACCATTCCTTTCTTTTTGCTTTTAGGTCTTGTCATTTCTGTTTCTGTTTGTGTGTGCTTCTGATTTTGTTCATCTTCTGTCGGAACAACCGACTTGGAATCTTTGAAAGCTGGGGTTTGGATCAAAACAGTAACTAAGATACTACTGTGCAGCAGATTATAAAAATAACACAAAAAGTTTTTAAGACTTCAAAATCTTACGATTTAGGTATGTCAGAGCTAACACAAATAGAAGATTAAACAAAAGTGAAAACCCGAAAAGCGCAGCAACACAAACCCAAAACATATACTCGGATGTGAACATTCCCCTAGACTTTAAAAGAACCTTTCCTACAGTCGGTTCATTGATCCGTGTATCAGGGTTTGGCTGCAAGGAAAAAATAAAATAAAACTTAACTTGAGATAAGCTAAAACATGGAATTTGTGAGTAATGAGGATTATTTGAGCTTACCGTACTCCATCTATCATCTAAAAACTCATTGATCGCGATGGCGTTTGTGCATACATCATGGGAGATATGTAATAACCCATATCATCCATGGCTTAATGGCATCTGCAAGAAACAAGATATGTTACAAACAAGCTCAATCAAATTTACATATACTTGCTACAGAGAGTTATTATAAAGATTACAAACCTTTAGCAACTATAAATCCACCTAGTATAAAAACTAGTAGCAACATAAACGAACCAAGAACACTTGCTACAACCTGTGTTCTTCCAAGTGCAGCGATTAAACGAAAAAGAGACAAAGCCATCTGATGTACGCCGGTATATGCCAAAAGTTGCTTGAACAACCTGATAAGATTTTAGAAATAAAGGCACATGTTAAGAGCCAACCCATGACGAATTTCGCCGGTACGCGTCTAAACAGATTTGGGTCAGTTTCGGTTGAGCCGGCGAACACGTTTAGCTATGCACTTCATTTTTGTGTTGACTTGGCGGGTTGGCATGTTTAACTCGCTTTGTTTTTGAAATATATCTTTTGTGTCATAACAAACTAATTGGGTATTTTATGCCTGTTATTTGGTTGTACGCGAAAAGCAGTGTCGGGTTCGGTTTAATGTGTGAGACACGAATTTCGGGTTTGCCATGTTCGGTTTGTTTTAGGATCGACCTATCAACCCATGAACATGAACACCCATATAACATCCTTAGTTAAGTATAAAGTACTTGCCTACTGGCAGAAGGAGCAAATCCAATCGTATAGTAGGTTAAGATTATCCATATCAATGACTCCATGATCGATATCGGAATCTTCATGATGCACATGGGAATTGCAAAAGCCCATGCAGGGTAAAAATAAGAATCTCTGTGTCTGAAAAACACCGGCAAAGTCTTAACCGTGAGTCCAAGTTCAGCGGTCCCGTTAAACATCATATTGACGAGACTGAAAAATAAAGCACCGAAATACGTTCCACCATCTTCAATTCGGCCAACTTTCATTTCAGTTCGAAAGAAAACTGTGAAAGTTATAACCGACATAATAGTTATCTTCATGGTCTTGAATATGTATAAGAAACTGTTCCGTTTCATCAATAACCACTCGCGGGCTATGTTTGCTTTGAGCAGCTCTAAATGTGATATACCATACTTTTCATTGACTAATGCAGCAGGATGAACATTAGTTTTTTCATATGGAACAGAAAGATCGTTAAACAGGCGTTGACCAACATGAAACTGCGTGAATAGTTGACCGAATTCAGAGACCGAGATGTAACGGTATGGTTCGTTATTATTGAACCAGTACTGTTGCTGATCTTTCTTTGAAGTGACTTCTTGCAGAAAGTCAGCAACTCCTTTTCTCTCGGGGCATTTGAACCCTGCACTCTCGAAGAAGGCGAGAATATCTTCACGTGGGCCCTGGTAGACAATTTGACCCTCAGAGAGGAGTATGATATCGTCAAATAGCTCGAATGTTTCGGGTGTGGGTTGAAGAAGTGATACGATCATTGTTAAATCCATGATATGAGCGCCTTGTTTCATGTATTTGACAATTTGGAAAGTAGTTGAACTGTCCAAACCAGTTGAAATTTCATCCATGAAGAACACTTTTGCAGACCCAACTAGCAATTCGCCTGATGTTGCATAAAAGAAAAGAATTATTTATAACCGAACCTATTTTGACACGTTACATGAACACAAACAATACCAGTAGTAAGACGCCTTTTCTGTCCACCGGATATTCCTCTTGTCATTTCGTCACCCACCAGGGTATCCGCACAGATATCTAACCCAAGAATCTGCATGTTTACATTTGCATCCATCCAATTATTAACTTTAGAAAGTTAAAAAAAACTTAAATAAAAAACCAAGGCAGGCACTGATAAACAAACCTTAAGAACGTAGTCTGTAACCAAACTAGATTCTTGTCCAGCGACTGCTGTGGCTTTCATGAAAGCATTAATTTCAGGGTCCGGTTTAATCCCTGCGAGTTTCTCACGTCGTGCAAGTTCTGCAAGGAGCTCATACCTGGCTCCTACACCTAGGCACCGACCAGAAAAGTCAAAGGTCTCTCTAACAGTCATCTCACCATAGTGGACATCATGTTGGCTGATGTAAGCAGCTGTTCTTTGAGGAATGAACTCTGACATATCATGACCACAATAAGTAACTTCACCAGACACCTTTAGATCTGAATCTAGTATTCCACCAAGCGCTTTCAACAGTGTAGTCTTCCCGGAACCAGGCGGCCCAAGAAGTAGTGTTAGCCTAAAAAAGAAAAGTTAAAAATAAATCCAGTCTGGCCTGCTAATTAAACGGGCTACCAGTTTAACCGTCAGCCGGTCCATACACAAGTGTTGAACCGGCTGATGGTGTTCCTAGGTCCCATTATGTGCTAAAAACCATAGTTATTAAAAGCTTGGCGGCAAGGCGTTTTTTCAGAGAAATATCGGCGCTTCATTATCTTCTTGATTTTTTATAGCTTGATTTTATCTGATTTTCTTTGATTAACATCATTTAACCCATTTACCTAAAATTCATCAGATAACATAATTAACTCCAATCTCTCTCTTTATAAAGACTGACAATTGGTTATGCATATCACCAAGCAAGAACACTGTATATGCATTGGTTTTTTTGAAATGCTGTTTACAATTATGCTGTTACTTCTTTAACTTGATGAATATGCCTTGTTTTAATGTTTTTTTAATTTTAGTTATGAACTAACTTGAGTTATTTGTTTTAATGTTGTGTGAATTGAAGTAACATATTTTAATCATATTATGTTTTGGTCAATTATATAATAATAATTTCAGCTAGCTAGTTCCATGAAGTTCTTATTACTTAGCAGCTAAAAGTCTGAATCTGATATATTGAGTTGTAAGCTGTTGTGGCAAATGATAATGATGTCTATAATAAACTAGACCAAAGAGTTAAAACTGGTAATATGCATAAACTGACAGTGTTAAGCACCTCTTGAATGGAAAACGTTGAACTCAGTGACCGATTCTCATGTTTTTAATTATAATTATTAGAAGATGCATTTTTTTCGAATTTTTTTTATTTAAGTGTGCTTTTCATTTCAAGGCCCACGTTTTTTTTGCACCTAGCGTTTAGGCCCTCGGAAAGGCCCATGCGCCTTAATTTAAGTGCGTCTAATGCATTTGATAACTATGCTAAAAACCTTGAATAAAATGACTGATCAAGTAGTATGCATTCAAGCTAGGTGGAAGTTGGCCATTTCCAACTGCTATAGGTTTTTAGTTCACCCAATTGTGAAAACTAACACATGATATATGATCTTAATTATAAGTGAAAATGACACAAATCATATATACCTTGATGGCCTCACAATCCCACAAGCATCATGCAAAATCTTGATAGCCCTCATTTTAGATGGAACAAGCCGGATAAATCGAGCAAGTCCCTAATTAAATCGGTAGAAAAATGCTTAATTATAAAGTGTCCTCTATACTATGAAATATATAAAGCACTCTAGAATTATCGATCAAACCTCTAAAGTGTTTAGGGTAAAATTTAGCAAAGTAGGAAGAGCCCTTGAGCCAACATGAACATCACCTTCCATTGACAAATTCTTGTAGCGTACTTCGATCTTTGGAATCTCAATCCCGACTCTATGTGCACGTATAATATTAGCAAATAAATATAAAGCAATATCAATCCATATATATATAAATAGATGATCACCTAGCAGTTCTTTCTCTGACTCTAATAAGAAACTTCTCATTATCTTGTTCTATAACCTTAAGCACGTTATCGGAGTAGCTGCCTTTTATCTGGAGGACTAAGACTGGTGACGTCGATTTCTTTGTGAACGATTTGTCCGTTGTCGAGAATCTGGTTCAACATGCCTTTCTTCAACCAATCATATGTAGGAAGCTTTTCAAATGCCGCCCATTTAAGTTCTTGTTCATCATCCTCCCTCCTGATCTCCTCTTCAATACTAGCTGATGACAAACTCCTCATCGGATCATCTCCGGCCTCCATTTCAACTATATATATCCAGAAATCAAATAACGTTCGATGATCAAATATACAGACAACTATATATATATATGTAATAATATGTATCATATGACTAATCATTCAAGTAATAAAAAACCTGAGGATCTTGAAGCAAGTGATCGTACGTCAATAGTACTGTGCGTCTAGGGTATTGTGAGTCTTGCGTGAAAGATATAAGTGTAATAAATACAGTCCATTTAAAGCACATTCATTTATTTGGAATCAAATTTTAATTTTATTTAAAGCTTCAGTTATCTTCCTTTTTTGTGTTTACATCGCATATCTTAGGAAATGATACGGCCGACATGATTCATATATATATTTCAGTTGAATTGTACTTATAATAGAACATTCCTTTCACTTTGTCGGGTTGGTCAAAGACTTGTTTATTATTTTAGTCAAAGTCAAATTCCTTTTGTTATTAGTCAACTTAGTCAAACCATCCATAGAATCGGGAACGGAATAACATCATACGTTAGACCACCGTAATGGGGGCGTTAAATCCTTTGTTTCACACTAAAACACACCACACAACCATCACACATAACCGTTAAATAAAGTTAAATGTTGTGTGGCGTTTTTGAAATAACGCCAAGTAATTCCTCCATATTTTCCAAAAATCTATTAAGCATTAATTGCACCCATATATTCTAGAACATTGCAAATAATCGAAATAAATATTACCGATTACCATTCATATTTTCTAGAAGAATAGAAGATATCAGATGTTTACGTGGAGGATTTTTTTATTAAAGATCTTGAATGAAATCTATAAGCATTAATTACCCCATACATTCTAGAACATTGCAAATATTACCGATTACATCCATATTTTCTAGAAGAATAGAAGATATCAAATATTTACGTGGAGGATTTTTTATTAAAGATCTTGAATATATATATATACCTGTATTGTTTTTATTATTTCTTATAAACTACACTCACACTTAATTTATTCTTTTCAAAATTACAACCCACTCAAAAAATTCTCGTAAAGTTAAAATTTTGGAATACTAAACATCATCATCAACTAGTGAGGATAGACCAAGCGTTTACTTTTATGTATATGCCACGATTTAGAACGAGAGTACATTTTCAATAAAAAAAGGACGTCTTGACCTAAAAAAACATCGACAAATGACTCTGGATCTTGATATTTTGTCAAAACCCATTCCTGATGTTCTAGGACGGAAATGTGACCTCGTATTGAAATTGCATAAATGAATCAAAATCAAATATGGTCTCGATGGTGACATATGAAATGTTTTATATTTATTGGTTATTTGTGTGTTTTTTTAGTTTTTGATGAAATGTTTTATGTTTTATTAAATTTGTACTTTTTTTATTTTTAGTGAAGTATTTTATGTTTTTTATTAAGCATTTTTAGGTATCATTTTAATTTAAAAAGTAATTGAATAAAAAGATTGAAAAAGTATTAGATTATTTGATCATGATTGAAGGAGCATGTAGGGGACTTGAACCACTACACCTTTTTTTTGGCTAAAAATGTTTTTGCTGATATATCATGCACGTGACAGAAAATACCCCTAAAAAGCTTGAACCACTACACATGATCTTAGGCTACTCTCATCTGGGAAGTTTTGGTTGGTCGTTTGGGTAAGATTCCTTGAAAATGTAAATGAATTTAATTAAAGCAAACAAGTTGGTACACTGACTACAAGTCGGTCGTGAAAAAATAGAATGTCCTTCAATTTGTTTTAAGTTAATTAAGGTTATGACCTATGGGGTATACTCTAACTCTAACATATATTAAGATAACATGGCATTTTAAAGATGGATTAAATCATTCCTCACTTATGTTATATTTGTTAAAATGAGGCCATGGATTATGCTTTTCACGTGTTAAAAGGCAAAGAGCAATGCATTAAATTAACAATTAATAGGGGGTAAGATGGAATTAAAAGGATTGAATCATTTCCTTTGGGTGAGATAGAGTAAAAGAAAGAAAATTATGTGAAGTTAAGAGGGGTTAGAGTATGTCAGTATACCCGATGACCTTATGTTTTCTCTATATAAAGCTTATCAAGTAAAAAAAGATATCGAACTCGGGAAAAAAAATCATAAAATACCTTTTTTTTTCTATTTGTGGTGTATAATATGACATATTTTTATATCAAATTCCGGCTATATATTTCTAATCTCTTTCTGTTTTCGTTTACAAATCCAAATTTATATTTCAATCTTGAAAGATCGAAAGTTTAATTATTCAAATGTTCAAAACTATGAAATAAAATAATTATTTATAGTTTAATATATATTTATTCAATAAAATGTTGGTTGGGTTGTAAATGAGAAGTGAAAATTTGAGTTTGGTTAGGTTATGTTGGTGAAAAAAAAAGGAAATTAGTTTTTTTTAATAAAAAGTTGGGTGTCAAATCACAAATGGCAAACCTAGCTGCAAATGTACATTTATTTAAATTACACTTTTCTCAATTATCAATTATACATTTGAATTTGAATATACTATTATAATAAACAAAAATTTATTTGTACCACTTGACACCTAACTGCACTATATTTTTGTCACTTGGCAAGTTTTTTTTTCAATCATTAAAACTTTTTTTATATATAAATAAAGGATATTCAAAATTGGTTGATTGTTCCATAACCGACCCTTTCTTTAAATATTTCCTTATTATTATGAATTAATTGTTTAGTAATTAATAATAACTAATGATAGTGGCCTAGCGTTGTGAGGTAATATTATTGTAATTTTTGAGACCCCAAGAATGAAAGTAAGTCCATTGGACATGAACATGACCCACATGTGTGTGTATTATTCTTCCATGAATCATCATCACTATTATTTAAAAAAACAAAATTAAAAGACTTAGCTTAAAGAATCAAATGCTATTGTAATCTTTATAATTAATCACATTATATATACAAGTGTCCAGTTCAAAACTAACTTGAAGTAGAAAATTGTGAGAATCGCATAAACACTTATACGTTATGCGTTAAAAATATAATCACATGTAATGTGTCACACCCCAACCTAAGACGTAAATGTCGGGGCGTGAGCATGATTGCTCATAGCTCGAGGTAACTATCATGCAATAATTGCGACAATATCTAATAATTAATTTATTTCATTTAAAACAAAATATCCAAATATAGCAAATAATTCCAAAACAATAATCCATGACAATAAAGGTAATAATTCAAATAACTTAAATTAATTTGTTCTTGAATAAGCCTATGGTCTCAACTAGCAATCCATGACTTCAATTCTTCAATTCAAACGATAACCTGCATATACGTAGAAAATACAATAGGTTTGTCAACAATAATGTTGAGTGAGCAAGTCATTAATTTTGCAATGATATATAATATGAAAAGATAGCAAAACGTAAATAAAGCGGTAAATAACCCAAACCAATGAGCAAATAAAGTGTCAAGCGAACCATTGCCAAGCGAATCGGGCGCCGGTTAAAACTAGACGGTCGTATGATCATACTATAATGAGAATATGGTGGACCTCTCCGAATGCGCAAATTAAACAAGTAATCAATTTAGCAACTAGGTCTAGCAATTCACACACAATACCACGTTTGCTAATGTTAAGATATGTATAATATGAAATATTATAAGTACGAATACGCCCCCAAAACGTTTGAAAATGTGTGAAAACGGGGGAATGACAAAACTCACCTTAGTAATAAGCGAGTTAATAATAATTAAGAAAAAGAATAACGAGTCTTCTCTCTTGATTGATTCCAGCCAATCGTAAGGGTTCAATGGTATGTTTTGTTTGTTAATGGATGGTTTTGAACCTTGCAAGAGTTAAGAAAAGTTTCGTGAGCATAAAGGCTTTTGAACTCACAAAACAACAAGAGTGCAAATTCACCTATAATGCCTCTAGAACTCGTGACTCTTTTGGGCGAATGTCTGGTCGTTTCTGGGAATCAAATGCACCTGGGAAATCAACCAAACTAAACATTAATGAAATCCTTGGAAGTGGGAAAAAGAATCAACGAAATCGGAGTTCGTTTGATACCTTAAACAGGATGACAAAGTAAAAGTATCACTGCAGTATCGGTTCTTGCGCAGTATTGATGTTAAGTGCATTTGAAGGTCGAAAACTTGATAAAATGAAGTGAGGCCGGTGTTAATCTTTCAGGAGGAGATTGAAGGTTAATATAGAAGAAGAATGGAGTCATTTAGTTGAATTTGGAGTGAGATATGGGTCTTCAAAGTTGACTTTCAGCTGCTGGTAGAATCTAGGATAGAGATAGTGAAAGATTTGGTAGATTATGTAGGTGTTGGAGTGGAGTGTAAGGTTGTCCAAGATATTGAAGAGTCCAAGAAGTTGACTTCTAGATATCTTTGAAATATCTTTGCTAAGCCAACTATCATCTAGAAGGTAAATAGATAAAGAAAAAGAAATGTAGGAAGGAAATAGTTTTGTAACTTTAAAATGTTATGACTAGATACTTGGAATTGCATATGTTATTTAGTAGAGAATCCAAGGGGTTATATTTTTAGGAGAGTTGGAAGTTATCTCAAGAATTGAATAGAAAAATGTATGACTTATATGTGTGTGCATATCTTTACAGATTAAGGAAAAAGAAAGCACGTGTATTGTGTTTTAATATATCTATAATTATGTCATACAAATATGATTTAATTTTGTTAGCTTTTGAAAATATATGGAATTTACTAGGTTATACATGCACTTTTGTAGTATAAATAAAGAATAAATATTAAATAAATCAGGGACGACTGAAAGTGAATACTTATAATTGCAAAATTTTATTAAAGATTAGGATCCAAAAGATGTTCGTACAATGACAAAATGAAAACAAACGAATATGGTAAAAACCCGAAATGTTACATAATGAAAGATAGTATATACGTCTATATTTGTGCCATTTTGCAAGTTTTTATTTTCAATCATTAAAACTCTTTTTCTTAAAAGAAATAATCAATATTGATAAATGAGTATCCCGTAACAAACCATTTGTTTTAAAAAAATTATATTAGTTTTCATATAATTTATAACACACATTCTGACTTTCCGTGCCTCTCTAAATCATATCTGACGCAATTAACTTTCTCCCTAAATGGTATCAGACACAGAAAATTACAGTTTAAAATCTTAAATCAATCACAATCTCAAGCTATTTCGTCTATAAAATCTCAATTAAGTTATCTCAATTTATCTATCTATAAATGCTTTCATGATATTACTAAAACTCCATAATAAACCTCTAAGGTTTACGATTTATTTACATGTTTGATTTCGATTGAGTTTATGATAATCTAGGTTAACGTCTTAAATTGTTTACAATACTATTGAATTTGTTAAATAGTAGTTTCTAATTCATATTACTATACATGTATTTTTATTGATGATTATGTTACATCTGCTCAAAGTTTGTTCCCATAGGGTTTCCATGTAATTTTTAATTTGGAAAAAACTTGATTAGACTTTACAAACTTAATAAATTTGATTCAAATGCTATGCTTATGACTAATTTTAAGCACTGATAATGATGAATTTGTAGAACATGTCTACTTTGTTGATATAACTGATGAACTATGTAATAATTTATCTTTTTTATATCATAAATGAAACGGTGTTACAAATATATATATTATTTCTTATTTGTGTAACCAGCTTATAACGTACATTATTTCTTGTAAATAGTATATAAGTAAAATATAAAGATGTATCCATTTATGGATAATCATATGTATTTCATAGTTTAGCATGATTAACTTTTTTGTCAAGATTATATTGGTTTGCCCATTTATCATAATCAATTGATCATCTTTTTGGTAGTTTCTCATACTTTGTATGCAAATCAAACATATATAATTTAATATTACTAACATAAGCAGATACACCTCTAAACTTTTTCAATAGGACTAAGTTTCTTTAGGGTTGTGATGTATCCGAAAGACTTCATATGGAAAACATGTTAATACATATGTTTTTTTATACTGTTTATGAATCAAAATATTTGATTAATGATATTCTTTTCTTATAAAATTCAGGTGTTACCAGCTAGGCATGCACAATCATATATAAACAATTTTTTTTAGATTAATGATAATTTCATC
The DNA here is from genome assembly GCF_021521415.1 of Bidens hawaiensis. Lineage (NCBI taxonomy): Eukaryota > Viridiplantae > Streptophyta > Magnoliopsida > Asterales > Asteraceae > Bidens > Bidens hawaiensis. The sequence goes on along the minus strand of NW_027492726.1, from coordinate 221,040 downwards.
ATGATTATTTTTTTTCTTCTGTATTTTTAATTTATTCGAATTTATAAAATTTTATATTTATTTATTAAAATCAAAATATTATCTATTCAACTCGTGTATCACACGAGATACTAACCTAGCACAAATATATAAAAGAAAACAAATAACAAGGAATTACAATATTCTGTTACAAACTTACACTTTAGAATTAAATGCTAGGATTCTAATTAGTACATTCTATATTTGAGACGATATCTTCAATGGAAAGTTGGTTATTATTATTTATTATCCTTAATACATGACACCCACAACGAAGGTTCTAATAAACTCTGGTTTTTCAATGACGAAGCAAATTCACACCTTCATAGTAATACCATATCCCTGCTAGTTAAAAAACTTGAGTCACGAAATGAATTGGTCAAACTCTTCCATACTAGTTAAAGACATGTGTCAAACTCTTCTATCCGATTGTGTGGGACAAAGTAAGGTGTTATGATATGCACTTGTCAGTTGTTGCATTAGAGCGGTAGTTGTTGACGACAACCCTTCGTCTGACCGCTTCGACATTGTCATCCACCACAAGGGTGGACTCTGCAACAAATGAGCAAACTAAACATCGTTGTATATGTCATAACTCCGTTTACATCACGATGTTTCCAATTGTGATAGAAACCTAATGACGGACATGTTTTATAGCTACCAGCCACACAACCATCTGAACCTTTATACTTTATTACTTAGAGGTGATCGCTTATTTCAACAAATACATGATTGATGCCTATGTATGCAAAGAAGAAAGAAATCTTGATTACAGACAACAAAATCAAAGCACGTTCAGAACCGAGTTTTGAATCATTTCGTTCTTTGTTAGTTATGTTTTGTAAGGCCCCGAGCCCGGGTGCCTTACTTTAGCGTTGAATTTACTCATAAACGTAGTTTGTGACAGCGGAAGTCTATACAAAACGCAGCGGAAATTTTAAACATTTACAATACAACTTCTTTCCCTATCTATTCTTCAATATGGATAGCCTCGTATGCGCCTCAAGCTTGCCACGTCATCAATAATACCTGCATGCATACTAAAAGTTAGTTACACGCTGAGTGAGTTCTAACATTTCTTTCTTTTAATTAAATTTGGATTTATATATATAAATCCCAGTCTTTATTCATATGCAACGTAACACTCGTCTATAACTAGTCCCGTACGTACTTGCTCATAATCGAGCCTTCTATTCTTACTCGTAATCGAACCATATCAATTTAAGGGATTTGCTATCATAACTTATTGCTCGTGCATGAGGCCCGTAGGCTCTTACGCACGAACATGCAATCATTCATTCACATCAATATACGTATTATTATTCTACGCACGTATTTGGTAGGACTTGTCCCCTACCTTCTTTCTGCTCTATCCACTGGCTTTTACCCGTACAAATAGTATCCATAGCTGGACCATACATTCACACCACGTATATCTATGCATTTAAAATTACCATGCCACGCAATCGTACTACATATACACACATAATTATTAGCTACTGTACTTAGGGGCTGTTTGGGATTCCTTATTTTTACCTCCTTATAACTTATAACTTATGATAAGTTAAAAAAAATTGTTTGGGTTTCCTTATTATGTGAGAGGAAATATTGATAAGTTATACTTTTGTAGCTTATGACTTCTCCTTATACGTTATAAGGAGGTGAAAATAAGGAATCCCAAATAGCCCCTTAGTATCCATGACTGAACCACTTACTCATTGTATCCATAACTGGACCACCTATTCATTGTATCCATAACTGGACCAGCCATTCATTGTATCCATAATTGAACCACCTATTCGTTGTATCCATAACTGGACCACCTATTCGTTGTATCCGTAACTGGACCACCTATTCGTTGTATCCATAACTGGACCACCTATTCATTGTATCCATAACTTGACCACCTCACCATAGTATCCATGACTAGACCATATTATACATATTATTCTAATCAATCGATTCGTTGTACTATAACTAGACCACATTACTATCACAACACGTGCCCGAACACAGTATAGACTTTTAGTCCTTTATTGTATCCGTGCTTGTGCTTTCCCATTCATAGAACTCTGTTGTTTCCTTAAGCAGAGCATGTATCTATTGCGTGCGTGTCTACATACCTCTTCTGAGTACTCGTGATGTGGACAGGTATAAGGTATTACAACCCCCCTAATGTCCACATCATAACTTACTCACGTTCATAATACATTCTTAATATTTATAGTTAAATAAATTTTTTACTAATCTACACATTTACTTTCTCTCTTAGAACATATCCTGTTCGTCATTTATCTTCTCTCTTGAGTATGCATACAGCCCCAAAACGTTTGAGGAGAAAGGAGGCTAGAACTCACCTGTAGTCGATTCCTCTCTGAATTAATAGTAATTCCTTTTTTCGACTGTGCCCGACTAACTGTTAATAACATACGCGTATTAATCCTCTATAATTTCTTGTTATTCATTCCTTAAGTTAACGGAACCGACATGTAACCTTCTTTAACCGTTCATATCAATTTATTATACTTGGCCTTATCTTATTAATGAATCGTCTTTATTAGTTCGTTAAACCTTAATTTCATTAATATTAAGAAACCAATCCTTATAAGTTATGAACCGGGTTAACAGTTCTCAACGAGCTTCTACAAGTGAACGGTTTTGTAACGAACGCTTCGGTTATGATTTAAGGAACTTATAACTTTGCCAAAGCTTAACTTTATTATTTTAATGAACGACTTTATGGGTTAACGGGTCGAACCTCTATGTAACCCTACTTTATTGGTTTAAGGGATTTTAACTTAATTATTTAGGAATCGCTCCTTGATATTTAACGAACTCATGTGCTTTACGGTTTTTTAACTATCCGGGTTCGCGTCAAGTTTATATGTTTAAACTTCTCAACGAGCTTTATATGTTTAAGCTCTTTTAACGAGCTTCCTAAGTTTACGGGTCCTAAATGAGTCGGGCTTTATGTTCGGTTTATTTTCTTGTCTTAACCTTTTATTATTGTTCATTATTATTCCATATTATTATTACTATTATTATAATAGTTCATCCATCACCTACCCCTCCTCACCTTTATGTGCAGACCCCAAGACACCCCCTTTCCTTCCTTACATCTACAGCCACCGCCGGCTTTTCTGTTTTCCCGACGACCGTGGCGACATCAATCAGGAAGTCGGGTTTGGGTATTGGTTTCCTTGCCTTGTTCCACGGCTACACCACCGCCTCTACATCTTCCCTTTTCTTGCTCCCTCAACCACGGCCACCGTCGCCGCCCCTTCCACTCCGGTCACCACCACCTGCATCATCCTTCCTTCAATCATTCGCATGGGATGCGAAATCAAATGATTCGCATGGGGTATGAAATCCAAGAATTTCGCATGGGAGTTCGCATAGCCGGCGCGAATTTATCACTTTCGCGTAGGGTTTCGCACGGGGGAATTCGCACAGGTGCGAATCGAACACTTCGCATGAGGATTAATTCGCGCGATTTGTTTTTCTGGATCAGTTCGCATCGGGTTCAAATGAGTCGCACGAAACCTTCGTGTGATTTACACCCACGAGCCGTTCATATTATGGTCGCGTAGGTTCAGTTTGGGTTCGCACCAGATCCACCGAAGTCTCATCAGGTTCAATTGAAGGGTTCCGCCTGCACTTGAGCCGTTCGTGGCCAGCGTAGAGGACAGGGAACAATTTGGGTCCGGATATGAGACTAAGTCAGTCAGGGTTCAGATTTTGGGTTCGGTTCGATCGAGCATGGCCTTAACCTTTCGTTTTGTGAGCCGAGCTCGTTTTATATCAAACATTGGACCCGAAGTTTCACTTTGTCTTGAACGGGATCCTTGCATTCTTTTATATATATATATATACTAGTAGGAGTGCCCGCGCGTTGCAGCGGGGACGCAATGGGGATGTGTTCGGTATGAGGTCGGTTTGCGGTGCGTTGGTGAGGCACAGAGAATTTAGTCAGTAACTATTTAGGTCTGTGGCGAGGGCATGACCGGTGTAAGTGAACAAATGATTTATATAGTTGAATAAGAAAGAGAGTTATTGTGATTAGAATTGGATGTAAGTAGTTAACTATGAACAAGGCATAACTATATCATGTTATAAAGGAGTTTAGTTGGATTAGGCGTGGCAACGGATGTTAGTTTAAATTTGGGTTAGTTGGATTCAGTGTGGCAAGTTAACTTTGGTTGTGTACTATCAGCCAAGCCAATGTATTATGCCTATCTTAAAATAGATATAGTAGTTTAATTGTATGGTGCGTATGCTTGCGTGTAACACGCTAATTCCATCCATTAGCGGCCCCCCTACGTCGACTGTCTATGATTTATTGTGTAGCATAACTTGACAAAAAATGCATTTGAGAAGTAATGATAACATGTTATCATAAAGATATGGTTTTGCGTTGTGAAATTTAGCCGAGTGGAGGTGTAATGATTGGCTCGTTCCAACTACATGAAAAGCTAGTAAGGAGAACAATAGTAAAAATCCCATATATAGTTCAGAAGAAGGGGAATGAAACCCGGATTTAGACCTCCAAACTTGTAAAAGTTTCTACATCTTAACTACTAATCTTATTCTTAGTTAATTGTAGCCTATTAAATATGAAATAAAGCAAAGAGATTAAATATCACATCACAAAACTAAAACTACTAAAAACTCTAGTTGTGTTGTTGGGCTTCACTAATTAAACAGGTTTGGTGACAATAAATGCGCACAATTGATTTGTTTATGTAACATAATTTATTACATCCTGACTACTAATCTTATTCTTAGTTAAATCTAGCACTCTTTTATCTCAGGTGAGAATCACCTTGATCAGATAGGGTTGGTGGCATTATCAGTGGGAACTTCTCTATATACATAAACAACCTCCTTTTGATAATCAAGTACTCGCGCATTGCTGTGGGTTCACTATGAATATCTCTTATTATGTGATGATTATATTTTTTTAATTTTCATGTAGGTCGTATATAATTAAAGATCTGAATGCGATGTATTAGGAGAAGTAATGGTAAATTACGTGCTAGGTAAGATAAACAAATCCATTTCATGCATCACTAAACCAAGTAAAACATCTAAACCAAAAAGAAATGAAAAAAACTAGGATGATTTGAAAACACAAAATTGTAAGTTTGCATAATTTTAATAATAACGGGGATGATAAAGGTAGAAACTCAAAGTTTGCATGGAAATTAAATCATTATGGGGTTGCTAGAGTCTCCGTATAAATAATGGCTTGTTTTCCTTGATAGTACAACAAAGGATAATACGAGTCGTCGCCATTCATAGTTGTGTCTATATCATTAGTAAATCCATTATTTGATACGACCATAAACCTGCCGGTTGTGGTGATGTATGTTATGGTCATCCCTATTAGTAGAGGGCTTATTTGTGGGAATACCCATACTTTTGTCCATGTATGAGATGCCATCTTCCATAAATCTACGGTCCAATGTGGGAAACCGTAACAAACATGTGCAGGTCATTGTGAATGACAAGCAAATGTACATCCGAGGGCTTTGTTGGAAGCTTTGGTAAGGTTGTTTTACTCAATTTCTTCGTGTAAGTATCAAAAGCCAACAATCAAACACGTTGCGTTAAATATGTGGGTTCCACAACAAAGTACAGAACTCCATTATTGAATACTCCGGTTTTCCATTGATGGCCCTTTGTTCGCATTCGGTATTCGTTTAGGGTTCCAACTTTTTTCCATTTCCCTGCTTCTGTGGAGTACTTGTATAATTTTGTTTTCTCATGGTTGCGTTTTACATGTAGGACGGTTTATTCATTTGTATATTGTAAGTACATTCCAATAGTGTCAGATCGTGTGTTGAAAATGCCTCTAGTGGTTGTGGTAGGTAGAATTGTGTATGCGCTTGTTAGGGGGTTCCAGATGACTAATTTTTTAGTATTGCGAGAACATAAACATATAAGGCCATTAAGAGTTGTAAGAATGTTGACTTCATGAGGATTTGTGTCGCCTGGTAGTGGAACGACAATGTTTGACATAGGATCTGGGTATGGTGAAGTAAGGGGGTAGACTATGGTGTGCCACGGTCTGAGAACTATAATTTTTTGGTTATAACTTCTTTGAAAGTAGCAACAATGTGTTGCGGTAAATTGTTTTGATGACAGTAACTCGTTCCATTGTTTGCACACGGTCTTACATTGGACAACACACTTAGGTTCAAGTCTTACTAATATGTCGTACACCAATAGTTCCGTGTGGAGATTGTCAATTGAAGTTGGACCGGGTGCGTAGTTAGCTTTGGTACATGTTTTTGCACTTTTATGCATGCCTTCCATGGAGATTTGTATCTACATCAAAAGGTTTTGTATATGAGTCATTTAGATGAGCATTAGTTTTATAAAAATCCAGGGTGAAAAAATCTGAAATTAAAAACAATTTTAACAATAATCCTTCAATGAGTTGAAGTTAACTAACGTAGGTGTTATGGAATGCAAGATTGATCAGTAGTGGTAAGCTAGTAACATGTAGAAATAAGTAGTAAGCAAGTGAGGATAACATGCATGAAGTAGTAGAAGTATACATGTAACATAGTTAAAAGGATAAAAAAAGTATATATGTAAATAAAAGTGGATGGAATGAAAACATACCTGCTTTCGTGATGCAATGGTTGTGGTGTTGGAACCTATGGCTGGAAACTTGGGTCATAGGTATTATATAGTAGACAGGTTGTAACGGTTCGTCATGACAGTTAATAATGTTTAATGGGTGTTCAATAACAATTAATTGATTGGAACATGGAGATGATGGTTGATTGCATCCTTTGATTGTATAATGATGTGTGTAGGGAGGCTGTTAATAACATTCAAATGATCAGTTTCAGTTGATTAGCATCTTAAAAACGACTTTTAAGATACTATTAATAATATGATGCAATAAAACATGTAACTGTTTGGCAAATATTGAAATGCATAAGAATTCATTAAGAGGCAGCTGGCAGAATTCATCTGAAGGAATCCCAATTGTTCAATAAGAGGCTGCTCCTAGAATTCACCCGTTAGACTATATTTTGACCCGTTTGACCAGATTCACTTCAAGCACCTATTTGGAGCTGTTTAATTTAAATTCATTACCTAAACTACTTATCACTAATTCATTATGTTTTGACCCATTTCATTTTAGTACACTATATTTTGATTCCTTTATTATAATTATAAACATTATAATTAGGCAGTGTGCATAGGCCAGTTTAGTAGGTTTTGGGTTCAAACCGAACCAAATTCAATGCTTTTGTTATTGATTTTAAAAACGGGTTTGCTTCAGAGTATTGTTTTTGGTTTTTGAATTTTTGTAGTGTTCGGTTTGTTTATGGGTGGGTTATTGGATTTACTTTTGGGGTTAAAATGTTTGAGTCTAAAATAATGATTTTGCACATAAACTTTTAAAGTAGATTTTTATCAACCATTTATTAATGATTTTACATATGAAACTTTTGGGCCATAAATTCAGCAACAAATATTCAAACAAGTTTGGTATGGTTCGATTATGTAGTTCGGATAGTTTTAAAGTCTAATTTGGTTTAGTTTTGGATAGAGGCGGATTTTCAATGAAAACATAGTTAACTGGATCATCGCTTAGTATTTTCGGTCGGTTGTTTTGGTTTGGTAAGTTTTTTCGTTTTCAGTTGGATTAATCAGTTTTTACTCACCCATAGTTCTATTTTGTACACTTACAAACGAATCAAGGTCTTTATTAAGTAACTTATACACTACTTGAGTTTAAACTCGTCCAAGCTGAGCTTCTACCAGATTGAACTGGTACCAACAAGTTCTAAAATCATTACGACTAATTTGTAAGTTTTAATATGTATGTACACTTGAAATGATTTTAATTTTGTTTCATTTTAATACACCAGATTTTGGCCTTTTTAATCTTAAAATGCCATATTTCGGAACGCTTCATTTTAATACAACATTTTTTGGCCCGCTTAATTTCGTATCACTTGAACTTGACCCGTTCATATATCAGGTCACTATTTTAACCTTTTTAGATATTGTATCAAAATTTTTTAATACAACACATTTTTGCCCGTTTCATCCTAAAATGCCATCTCTTGGCACGTTTCATTTTAATACAACATTTTTTTAGCCCGTTTAATTTCGTATAACTGTAACTTGACCCGTTCATATATCAGCTGACTATTTTGACCTGTTTAGTTATTGTATCAAAATTTTTTATATAATAATATTGATATTACATACAAACAAAAGTTATGACAGTTATACAAATAATAGGCAAGTGGGTTTAGTTAAATTCAGTATGTGAATTTTTAGTGAAGTTCCTTTATTAAATTAGTTATGGTTCAGGCTTCAATTTGTTCTCCAATTACTTAAAGTGCAATTTTGACTCCTTTCATTTTAATTCACTATGTTTTGATCTGTCTCATTCTAATACACCAGATTTTGGACCGTTTCATCTAAAAATGAGAGCTAGTTTCATTTGAATTCAACGTATTTTTACCCGTTTAATTTCGTTTCCCCGTACTTTGACCCGCTCATATATTGGCCCGTTTCATTTTAGTATGTCTGGACTCGTGTATATATTAGTTAACTATTTTTTGACCTTTTTTTGTTTTAATTCACTGTGACCTGTTTCATAGTAGTACGCCAGAATTTGGCCCGTTTCATCCTAAAATGCCATATTTTGGCTCGTTTCATTTTAATACAACAATTTTTGGCCCGTTTAATTTCATTTCACCGTAACTTGACCCGTTCATATATCAGCTAACTATTTTGACCTGTTTAGTTATCGTATCTTAATTTTTTATATAATAATTTTTATATAAAACTTATGAAAGTTATACAAGTAATAGGCAAGTGGGATTAGTTAAATTCAGTATGTGAAGTTTGAGTGAAGTTCGTTTATTAAATTAGTTATGGTTTAGGCTTGCCTTTATTCGAGTTTTTAACAACTCATTCTCGAAAAAGTTAAAGTGCAACTCGTGCAAGTAGGCTTAGATGAATTCATTATGTGAAGTTTGAGTTGGGTTCCTTTATTAAATTAGTTAAGACTTAGGCTTGGCTTATTCGAGTTTCTAAGAAGTCGATCTCGAATAAGTTAAAGTTCAACTCAACTACTTCAGACTCTTACTGGCCACTCATTTTTTATGTAACAGATGAGTTTCTATTAAATAAAAAGCATGCAATATACATGGAAACATCTTTCTATAAGCTAGGTAAAAAACGTATGAAATAAGAAATAACTAACAGATGAGTTTCTATTAAATAAAAACCATGCAAGTTGCGTGGAAACATCTTTCTATAAGCTAGCTAAAAAACATATGAAATAAAAAATAATGAAAGATGATAATAAAAGTAGGACCAGATTCTTACGATTTAATTTTTTAAAATGTAAATGCACACAAAGGTATTTCCCAAGACTGCGTTGAAGATATATCATCCAGCAGGAACTTAGATTCAACCACATAATCAACGACTATCAATTTTTACAGTAATCCTCTGTGTTTTATCATTATTGTACTCCCGTGGTGCAACCATAAACGGAAAACGTGTGGGACCCATGTTGCTTTCTTAAGCTGTGTTTGATAAGCACTTCCATCATCCTATAAACATTTTAAAGGTGCGTTAGAAACATGAATGCGGGCCTAATGGTCAGCCAAGCATGTGATATGGCGTGATGCAATTTTTGTGCACATTTTGCATGGGTTGTTCAGATAAACTTCTTGTATTTGTAGTTTATTTAAAGTAGTGTTTATTTAGTTAGTTTAGGATTTACCTTTGACCTCATGTTATCAAAGGTAAAGGTAAGGAGCAAGCACCCTATTATGGTTTCTGCCTCATCAGCAAAAAGAGACATCACCATTGGTGTCTGAGAACTTGGCTGACAAAACATACCTGCAATATCAACCAATTATATAGACATGATGGCCATGATTAGTAATCGTCAAAATTGTCATAGTTTCACACACCTCAATTTAGAGTAGGTTTGTGTTTTTTTGCACATTTCACATGAGTAAGCAGAACCAACATTATCCGTAAGTTTGTTATTGCAAGTTTTGGAGGCGCGACAATGCATGGCTTGATCAATCTTGATGAAACTCATACATGCACGTGTAGTGTAATATACAGGCTGCAAGACAAATGTCATTGTTAGGCTAACATAATAAGTCAAAGTTGTTATGATGTTGGATGACATTATTATTACTTGTGACAATTTAGGTGATAGGTTGTTGGAAGCTAATACCCTTGCTTCACCCAAAGACAGGTTGTTGGTTATATAGTGAAGTCCTATGCGATTAGAGTACATCGACGAGGCATCATTTCTAAGCCCAGGTCTGAAAGTGGACCCCACGACTTCAAAGTTCAAGATGCTTCCTTCTGAACCATACCATGTTTTTAGTTTCTGTGACTCAGGGCTGATTAAGTTAATGTCGATGATGGTTTTGGTGATTGTTGACAATGTATACCTAAAGCAATTAATCAACAACAAATAAGCAATTAAACATGGTTTATAACATGTGAATTTAAGATGTGGTTCTATTTCTGGATTACCTCCAAAATCACATACTCTTAACGACGTGGCAAATATACCTGCTGATAAAGAATAAAATGTAATATAACATAAATTAAACTTAACAAAAAATCCAAAAAAAAAATAAAATAAAATAAAGTAACTACTTCCCTATAAAGTAATACCATGAGGTCAAAGAAAGTATTACATTTCTTTAAGCTTCTAATCATCCCGTACGTTGTATTTTCTACTTCAGCTGTTAGTTGGTGCCCCATCTTTAATTTTAAAGAATGGGTTTGGGGCGAAACAGGTCTTTCTATAAGTGTGGGGCAAAATGGGCCTGCCAAGGTCAGGTTGATCTAGGCCTGTACACGAGGTATTTTTATATCTCGAAGCAACATAATGTAGAAAAAAATAATTTTACAACAAACATGCATAGGAAATATATATACAGTATATTGGTTTGGTATATATAAAACCAAAAGTTATAAAAATAAAGAAAGTCAAAAAATGAAGTTAAAATTCAATCTGGATGTTTGAACCAATAATAAATGTGAAATCCCCTCTTTAATTAATCTGTAGCTGGTTGATGCTGCAAAATATATGCAATATTAACAGATGTATAAACAAATTCAAAATATTTATTAAAAAAAGTTAGAAACCTTTTATACATGTCGGTAGTATGTTGATGTGTGTCTAATAACCCTATAATAATGATCCTCACAACTAAGCTTTAATATTAAAACGAAAATCTTAAAACCATACACAACCGGCAAGTGTACCGATCGCAAGTAGTATAGACCTAGGAAGTCCGAGTATCGAACACGTGGACACGTAAGACGCTAACGATTACTAACCCTAGACAAGACCTACCTTAGAATAATATTTAATTGATTTTTTGATTTTTAATTACTTAACGGAACTAACTAGACTGACTGACAAAACTTACCAAAAATAGAAAACTTAACGGAAAACTAACTGAGTTGACTTCAGGTGGAGAAAAACGTCTACCTAGGCCTGAATCAAATTGTACGCCTAACAAGCTAACGGATTGAATGATATCAAGACACCGGTCCCTAAAGATGACACGACTAAGGATCGCTCGGGCTCACTGGATTACCTCTCGGTCTCACACAACAAACCCTAACTACTCAAAATCGACTAAAACGACCTAACCGAGAAACAATTGCTAACGTGTTCTAATGCTAAATCACCTCTCCGTCTCACTAACACTCGACCCTAATGGCAATGAATACTACACAACCAAGGATAGAGGAACAATTCAACTTAAACTAAAATAGATCAACTAGTCGCTCAAAACACCTAAACCTGACAAGAAACGAACTCGCTCTCGCGCAATCCTTATTCTAGCATGTAAAGGCAATGAGACAACCCTAACTTCTTATCACCTCTCGGTCTCAAAGAAGGTGTTTAACCGCTGTACTTAATCCAATTAATCCCGCAACAAAACCCTACAGGTTGTTCCTACTGCAAACAAACCCTAAACACAAAGTCTAGAATCAAACAATGCACCGATCAATCAATACAAAACTAATCAATCAACACACGGGGTTTATGCAATAATTCACCAAAATTTCCAACCCTTAAACACAACCTATTTCATGTCTAAATCAAACTTTACAATAACAATTCAAGTCTATCAATCAAACAATCCATAAAACCTATCAAACACTAACAATAATCATCATTCCTAGGTAGAACTAACAAGATTAGCCTAGCATATTAATTGGACAGCCATGAACATTTAATAAAACCATTAATAAACTCATACCAATCATCTTAACAATTGTCCAACGATCAACAATAATCATAAACACTTCAATCTCTAACACAATTGCAAAACAAATTAACAATTAAGCAAGAAACTAAAAGTGTATGAACAATGAAAAAGATGTAAGGATATGGATGTTTCCGGGTGTAACACCCCGACCAAAGGCGGATTATACATCGGGGCGCCACATATTGTTTCATTACTCGTGACACTATTGGGTGTCAATATTTAATAAATATATTCATTCATGCACGCGCAACGTAAACACAAGATAACATAAATCAACATAAATCAATATATTATAAGGCAAAATATTCGAACAACAATAACTTGTCTTGATACATTTTAATCTAGGTCCAAAAGTAAAAACGTCCTACGTGTCCACAAGCTCCAAATGTAGCTACAGCAAACCTGAACATGTGTTAAAATAAAACGTCAAACACTTGCGTGTTGGTGAGAAATCAAGTTTAATAGATAATAGATAACAATAAGCACTGCGCGCAACACGTGTATGTCTGGTGTTTAACAAGGGTGTAATCAGATTGTGATCAAGCCTAAATAGATCATAGTTCATAGTTCAATCCGTGCTCCCAAATGAGCACAAAAACAAGAAAACATCTGTGCAAGTGTAAACAAAGAAAACCGTAAACGATAGGTCTCCCGTGTTCATCTAATGGATCCATGAAAACTTCGGAATAGGCCGAACAAAGCGGTTAATGATACACACATACAAATAAACAGCCAAGTAAACGTCCTCAACACATGGGATACTGCGCGACTAAAGTTCATAAACAAGTTTAAGACTCGAATTTGTACGAACACATGAACATCCCAAAACATTAAAAATAAAAAGGGATTAGGTACGAGATTACTCACTTGATAAACGGTGCGGTGAAAGATAAAGCAAGAACCAACTTTAAACAAGCACAAGTTAACCTATAAATAAGATTATTGTTTTAATAATTTGCTTTAAGTCTTGATTATAAGTTAGCATAATTAATAAGTAAATTATTATATATAATATATATATTACCGGAAAAGCAGGGCAGAACAGGATAGAAGACGGAGGCAGAGAGAGAGGAGACGGCAGAGGATCAACGACAGAGAGCAAGGAAGATAAAGATAATAAGTGTTTGTGTGTGTAGTGTTAAGAAAATTAACATTATTATTTATAGGGAAACCCTAGGGAACACAATCCCTAGAAAAGGGGAAAAGATCTCCAAAAAGTAAAAGATTCCAAAAGCAAAAGATATCAAAAGATATGGCAGCTGCAGGGGGCAAAGGAAAAGCTGACAGGTAACAGTAAACAGGCATGGGAGGGTCAGATAAAGGTACTGGTCAAGCATGGAAAAGCAGATCTCAAAAGATAATGTCAGTCACTTTTTCTGCCAACCAATGGGGTTGGTGCGCATGCTGCGCCAAAAGTGGCTTTTCAGACATAAGATAGGTCAGGTCAACAGCACAGAAGATAAGACAACACAAAAGTAAACGGCTGGATTAAACAGAAGAAAAGACTCAAGACATAGCGCGAGAAAGCTTGAGCGCGAAGGCAGACACAGAAGGTCAAGAGTGCGCGAGCGAGAAGGCAGACAGAACCAACCTTAACGCGTCGCGGGAAGAACTACATTTCTAAGCGCGCCGCGGGAAGAACTTCAATTCTAAGCGCGTCGCGAGAAGAACTATATTCCTTAGCGCGTCGCGGGAAGAACGGTATCCATAGCGCGCCGCGGGAAGAACTAAAATCCTTAGCGTGCTGCGGGGACAGTTCGTCTCGCGTATCGCAGTAACAGGTGGTCTTCACGCAGGCTTCCTTGTAAGGAGTCTGGCGCGTGGAGCTGCGCAGACAACCTTAGGCGGGAAGAATCAAAGGACAAGCAAAGAGTTAAGAGAAAAAGGAGGTTCAAGGCTAAAGGGTTAAGCAGAGGGGCGGGACGGCGACAAGAGAGAAGAAGAGGAAGGCGGGACGGCGACAAGAAAGAGAAAGAGACGGGAAGGAAAATATATTATTATTATTAAAAGTAAAGTATAAGCATAAATAAATATTAAATCATAAAAGAAAGAGATCGGATCGGAGAAACGGGTACCTGGGTCGGGTCGGATCGGGGCAGATGTCACACCGGGGCTGCTCCTTGCTGTAAAATCTGATGATAATCGATCCCGAGGCTTGGTTCTTGCTTGTTCTTCCTTCCCTAGCCGCCACAAGTCCAAACCCTAGTTCCATAAAACTTTTTCTTCTTTTCTTTTCCAGCCCAAACTGCCGATCGGAACTCCTGTTAACTTTGGGTTTTTTTTTTTATTTTTTTTATGTTATAATATAATATGGTCTTGGGCCTCCATGATGCATACGGGTCGGGCCTTGAGCTTTGTCTTGAACTTGTATGCGTAAAAGGCTCGTAGAATGCTCGAAAAGTCTCGTTTTTCTTCTTTCTTTCACCCAAAACCTACAAGGTTATTAAACTTACGTAAAACCTATCTAAAATGAGTTAAAACATATAAAATATAATGTAAAACGTAGATAAAACGTGCGGAAAATACGTGTGTTTTACAACACATCAAATATCCCCACACTTAAGACTTTTTCGTCCCTGAAAAAGAATACTACACAGGATCATATCCGAGTTTTAACCGACAACTCTTGGTTTTATTTATTCATTATTATTATTAATATATTTTTTTTCTTCTTTTTAAAGTATTAGAACAAGTGACCCGTTACCCAAATATCTCTTCCAACTTTCACCTAATAAGCTAGATCAGGTCGATTGCCGGTATTGCTGTCCACTTTAAACCCATGCCCCTAATACTTACCGAGGCAAATAAGGCGTGACAATTTCATTAATTTGTATGACTAAGTGGAACCCACACCTAAAAGCCCTGCTGCCACTTCACCAATTCCATTATGGTTTTACCGGGCTGAGCCACCCCAACTTGACTTAAACCTTTTGCCACATGATTAAACATTTCGACTCATATACAAACTATAAACTCTAGCTCTCTTTCAATGTAACGATTCTGACGAAACCAGGTATACCCTAACCGGTAGACAATAGTTACGTTATATTTAACGTCGGGTACATGAATTACCATAGTAATTATACGAGAATACATGGTTCACTGTATTGATTGTACGTGAATATATAATTCATCGTATTGAATATGCGATCAATCGATCGATAGTTATTGAAACCCGAACGAATCGAGGGTTCAATTATAGACGATATCTATAATATTTAGTGATTTTACGAAGCATTAATGCTTCGGGATAAGTAAAGTACGGCACAGAAAAAGAATTTCGATTTAATGGTACGTCGGTACATTAAACGAAACCTTCAATACCAAACCGAGCAAGAGATGATCGATCAAGCCGAAAAAGATGCGCGATAATTAATAATATGATGTTTTAAGTTAATAAAAGTCATGGTTTAAGTTTTTAAATCGGTTTTAAATAAATTTCATTTTTAAGCCGAAAAAACGACCGTTTTAGCCTCGTTTTAAGCCGAATTAAACATTTAACCGAAAAACGAACTGAACCAGATTATCCAAAACTATATCCGGATTGCAGAAATCCAAACATGTGGTTAAGAATAGAGAAGTGGGTCCCACCCCACCCCCTATCTAATTCCGATCGGCTCCCACATGCTTCATTCCTTTATCATTTTTTTTCTAAGCAACAAGTTCAACATTCCATCCTCTCTTCCACTTCATGATCCTAAAAACCGAGTATTGTAGAAAGAACAACGAGGTAATGATCGAATTATCTATGTTTTTCACCTTCGTTTCTTGAGTTGGTTTGCAAGAAAATGAGGTTTCAATGATGAAAACCGATTCTTGCATGATCAAGTGATGTATACGGGTTATACAAGGGATCTTGGTCCAAGAAAGGAATTAAACGAATCAAAAACGAATTTTTACGGTTAAATCTTTGTTTTTGAATCATAACCGAAACCATGAAAGAAATGGCTTGATCGTGAGTGTAACTTGCTTGGTATTGTGGTATGTTGTTTGTAGGCTCTGTGTTTAGTGGTAGATAAGGCGGAAAGACGAGTTTGTAGCTTGTAGTGGCGGAAAACGAAAGGTATATTCGGTTATGTTCAGTTTTGGGAAATTTGGACAGATTGATGATGTTTTAGAGTTAGGTTATGAAATTTTACAGAGGTGTTAAACACATGAAAATATGAGTTCTGTGAATTTTTGGTAATTTTTGGGTAAAGGATGAATATTTGGTGAATTTAATGCTCGGTTTTGGCCAAAAATGGTGAAAAATAGTTAAAAATATCATGAAAAATTCTGGAAAATTGCAGATAAGCTTTTTATATCATGTATAAGTCACACACAAAATTTGAGGTCCGTTGGAGAAGTCTAAGTAGGCTTTTCGGTTAAACGAGTTCTAGGGTTTTCTAGCTCGGTTTTAGTGAAAATGGCATGTAAAGGAAGATTTTGGGTCTGGAAAAATTACAGGGGACTATGTGGATGGCAGGGGACATCCAGGAAAAATTTGGGATTTTTCTAAGATCGTTTGGTATTTACGACATATTTAGTATTTAAATGGTGTTTAAAAATAGATAAATAAATTTTAAATATAAGAATTAATTCTGGAAATATTTTTATAAAATTCCCCACTGTTAAAAAGTGATTTGTGTAAAATTTCAAGATCCGAGAGTAAACGGATAAGTATGTGTGCTAATTATCAAACTTTTAAAGTTAAAACGCGTAAACCGGTGAAGTTCGCTTAAGCGAGCTGACTGGTGTATAAAAACCCTAAAAATGAACGATTTTTATATAAATGAGTTAAACAAGTAAAAATAAATCATCCGAAAGTAATTCGGATGATTTGAGTAATTTTAACCTATTTTAACAGTTTCCGGTACGCCAAAGACGGAAACGGGTCCCGCGGCCAATCGGGACGTCTAAACCGAGCTATAATTTCACATCTTTAATTAAATTATCAGTCAATCACTATTTTCGGGTCGTGTGTGACCAAACTCATTTTTGAAACATAAAAACGGATAACCGTGCTAGGCACGCAAAACGAGAAAAACGACTAATAGTAGTTGTGACCTTGGAACTCTAAACGACATCACAATCTGAGTCCGGAGAAGTGTTTCTGGGTTAACCTTGCCCCCAGAACGGGTACAGTGCTGGGTTAACAGTGTCCCCAGATGTACCGGTTAACTTGGTTAAAGTTATATTAATAATGAGTGTATAGTAACGATCGTAGGGATCATATTACAGATAGGACGTGTTAACTGATAATGATTGTTGTTACCTGCTTGCATGTGCTAAGGTGAGTTTCACGAGCCCCTTTTTCTGAATTGTTTTCAAATATCTTCCCGGGGCGGAAAGCATGTTACTATTGAAATGTTTAAATACATACTGAACGCATGGATTTGCGTGTATTTATAAATATTTGATTGTACGGGAATCGTACGGAGTGAGTACAGTACTGGGTTAACAGTGTCCCCAGGGGTTCCTAGAAGTGTTTCTGGGTTAACATTGTCCCCGGAGTGAGTACAGTACTGGGTTAACAGTGTCCCCAGGGGTTCCTAGAAGTGTTTCCGGGTTAACATTGCCCCCGGAGTGAGTACAGTACTGGGTTAACAGTGTGAAGTGTTTCCGGGTTCACATTGTCCCCGGAGTGAGTACAGTACTGGGTTAACAGTGTCCCCAGATAATATTATATTATGATATGGATTTATCATGGTTTACTAAAATTGTGAAACTCACCAACTATTTGTAGTTGACCCGTTTTCTCACATGCTTTTCAGGTACAATTAAGATGAAGTGATTGCTTACGTGCTAAGTGCTTGACGTGTGTAATATTTGCGTGCGGGATGTTAGGATACATTATAACAGATAGAATTATGTACCGTATTGTATGATGTGTGTATCACCTAGACGGTAATGAAATACGAGATAATGTAATTTTGAAATATATTAATGCATTCAGTTTTCTTTATAAACAATGTGGTTGATATCAGAGGTGTCTGTCTCATCCCGTTTACGTTTCCGCTGCGGTTGCGGGGTGTTACATTCAAGTGCACGCAATTACAAATGCATTCTTTCTTTTATTTCTTTTTCTGCCTTTTGGCTTTTTGCATTTTTTTTTATTTATTATTATTATTATTATTATTATTATTATTATTATTATTATTATTATTATTATTATTTTTGATACTCATATTACATGGCTTTTGCATGAACAAAAACAAATACAAAAGATAAAACAACTAATATATATAGACGATCATGTGACTCGAGGCTTGAGTATGACCCGGCTTTTCATTCCAGTCCTGTCACGAGCTTAGTTAAGCAAACAAAACCCCTAAGATGTTTCCCACTAAAGTCAAGCCATTTAAAAGGTTCAATTAGGTCAACAACCAAACCGCCCTTTCATTCTTAAAGGTTGAGCCTCCTGACACACGATTACTGAGTCTAAACCGTTCGGTTACCATACATTACGTGCGGGTCTAATGGGCACTGTTCTTATTTATTATATATATATTTTTTGAAAACACCAAGAAGTTATAAAATAACCACTACTTGGTAATAATATCATCTCTTGTTTAACGTAGAAAACAAATTTCAAGGGACTATTTTTTCAAATTTATTTTATTTTTTTTTCAAAAATTTTCCTACAACTAAGTAAAATAAACCCCCATCCCTACACTTAGAACGAAATCGTCCTCGATGAGTATAAGGAAAAGAAATAAAATAAAATAAAAATAAAACAGAAAATAAAAATAAAGTATACAAGACTAAAACAAAGAACGGGTTACTCCCCTGGTTTGTGTGCAGAATCCTCAACAGCTGAGTAGTGTCCAAACGACCGTATAGCATTTCATTCGCGGCCGCAACCTCGGGAAAACCTGTTCCACAACGCCACCATAGCTACTATGCGCATAGTATAACCTGCAAAACTCAAACTCACTCGCATGTAGCGGCGAACAATACGGAAAACAAAAACATAAAGAAATAAACATTTTTTATAGGATACTCCTTAAATCGACCGACTCGAATGGAGATTGAGTACGAGCGGTTTCATCTTGGAACAACCTGAAATCGAAAAAACAAAGAAAACAGATAGCATCACACAAATACATAAATACAAACTCTACAACTCGGGCAGTCTCCCGAGTGTGCATCCATCGCGTCTAAGTCCCGGAGAGCACGTCAAGGTAGAATACCTCGACCGTCTGGTCAGTCACCAGCTCGCCAATGTAGTGCTTCAGTCTATGACCGTTCACCTTAAACTTCCCGCCTTTATCCTCTATCTCAACAGTGTCGTATGGGAAGACTTCAGTGACCATGAACGGTCCGGACCATCGGGATCTCAACTTTCCCGGGAATAACCTCAACCGGGAGTTATACAATAAAACCAAATCCCCACACTTGAACTGCTTGTTACCCTTTAACTTCCTATTGTGCAGTTCCTTCGTCCGCTCCTTATACCTAAACGACTGGGCGTAGGCGTGATCTCTTAGCTCCTCTAACTCGTGTAACTGGTGGAAACGAGTGCTCTCTGCGGCAGACATATCAAAGTTGACCCTCTGTAGGGCCCAAGAAGCGCGGTGCTCTAACTCAACAGGCAAGTGGCAGGCCTTACCATAAATCATCCGAAACGGTGTGGAACCGGTCGGAGTTTTGTAGGCTGTACGGAAGGCCCACAACGGATCATCTAACTTATCGGACCAATCCCGACGATTCAAACCAACCGTTTTCTCAAGAATACGTTTGATCCTCCGATTACTCACTTCTACCTGCCCACTAGTCTGTGGGTGGTAGGCGGTTGCAAGCCGATGGGTGACCCCATAGCAACGCAACGCCTTCTCCATCTGCGCATTGCAAAAGTGAGTCCCTCTATCACTGATCAACGCCTTCGGGATACCAAAACGAGCAAAAAGGGTCTTGAGAAAACGGAATACAACTCGGGCATCATTAGTGGGTAAGGCCTTGGCCTCAACCCACTTCGTAACGTAGTCGACCGCCACGAGTATGTACTTGTTTCCACGCGAAGATGGAAACGGTCCCATGAAATCAATGCCCCAAACATCAAAAACCTCACAAACCTGAATTGCATTCTGGGGCATTTCATTTCGCGAAGAAATGTTTCCGACCCGCTGGCAACGATCACAACTCCTCACAAACGCGTGCGCATCCTTAAAAATCGAAGGCCAATAAAAACCACAATCAAACACCTTCTTCGTTGTCAAACTCGCACCGTGGTGACCTCCTGTCGGTCCAACATGGCAATGGCTCAGAATCTGTCATCCCTCCTTAACGTCAACACACCTCCTGATCAACTGGTCAGCACCAATACGAAAGAGATACGGGTCGTCCCACAGGTAAAACTTAACATCAGCAAAGAATTTCTTCTTTTGCTGGTAACACATCTTCGGGTAGTACCCGTCCGCAAGATAGTTCGCGAAGTCGGCGAACCATGGGAAACCCTTATCCTGAGCCGAAACAAACATAAGACTCTCTGTCGGAAAGTAGTCATTAATCCTGACCCCCGGTTCTCCTAACTCAGCTCCCTCAAGACGCGAAAGATGATCGGCCGCCACATTCTCGGCCCCCTTTTTATCACGGATTTCAATATCAAACTCTTGAAGTAAAAGGATCCAACGGATAAGACGTGGCTTAGCATCCTGTTTGCTAAAGAGATAACGAATGGCAGAATGATTCGTGTACACAATCGTCTTGGACAGAACAAGATAGAACCTGAATTTATCGAATGCAAACACCACAGCTAAAAGCTCTTTCTCGGTGGTGGTGTAACTCTCCTGTGCACCATTCAGCGTCCGGATCGCATAGTAAATCGGATGGAAGTGTTTATCCTTCCGCTGTCCAAGAACCGCTCCGAGTGCGAAGTCGCTCGCATCACACATCAACTCAAAAGGAAGCGACCAGTCGGGAGCAATCATGATCGGGGTGTTAACGAGTTTGTCTTTTAAAAGATCAAACGCCTCGACACACTGCTCAGAAAACAAAAACGGGGCATCCTTCTCCAAGAGTTTAGTCATGGGTTTCGCAATCTTAGAAAAATCTTTAATGAACCGGCAATAGAACCCAGCATGACCCAGAAAACTCCTGATGGATCTCACGGAAGTGGGTGGGGGAAGATTAGAGATGGTATTGACCTTCGCTCAGTCGACCTCTATCCCAGCACTCGAACTACGATGCCCCAAAACGATGCCCTCGCGTACCATGAAGTGACATTTCTCCCAGTTAAGAACTAGGTTGGTGTCAATGCATCGGGCCAACATCCTCTCAAGGTTGGAGAGACACCGATCGAAAGAGCTCCCAAATACAGAAAAATCGTCCATGAACACCTCCATGGAGTCCTCGATCATGTCATGAAATATAGCCACCATGCACCTCTGAAATGTGGCTGGAGCGTTACACAGTCCGAACGGCATACGTCGATAGGCAAACGTACCGTATGGGCAGGTAAACGTGGTTTTCTCCTGTTTATCGGGAGCAATAGGAATCTGAAAGTACCCGGAGAAACCATCTAAGAAGCAGTAGTACTGCTGACCTGCCAAACGCTCCAACATCTGATCAATGAAAGGTAGAGGGAAATGGTCTTTCCTCGTGGCATCATTCATTCTGCGGTAGTCGATGCAGACTCTCCAACCGGTCACAGTCCTAGTGGGAATGAGCTCGTTCCTCTCATTGGTGACGACAGTTATGCCACCCTTTTTGGGAACCACTTGGACTGGACTAACCCACGAACTATCAGAATTGGGGAAAATGATCCCCGCATCAAGGAGTTTGATGATCTCCTTCTTCACGACCTCCTGCATCATCGGATTAAGCCGCCGCTACGGCTGAACGACAGTCCTATAATTATCCTCCATGAGGATTTTATGTGTGCAAAACGAAGGGTTGATACCCTTGATGTCGATAATCTTCCATGCAATGGCCTCCTTGTGCTCCCGAAGCACCTTCAACAATCTCTCTCTCTCGACCTCCGTCAAAGCAGATGCGACAATAACCGGCAATTTCCTCTCCGCATCCAAAAACGCGTACCCCAAATGGGCGGGTAAATCCTTAAGCTCTAAGGAAGGAGGGGGGCTCTCGACAGAAGGTTGGTCCATCGGATCGTCACGTACGATCTCAGAAGACACTTCAGACTCAGGGTGATGTGACTCGGCGTCATCTTCCGTTGACTGGTCGGTCATGGCAACCATCTCAATCTCCGAAATGTCCCTATCGAGAATCTGAGTTTTGGAGGAAGATCCTCCACAGATCTCGCTGAAAAACTCACCAACATGCTCCATGATGGTATCAATAAAGTACAGGGAGTCATCAGTAGACTTGAGGTGTTTCAGTGATGTTGATTAGGTCTCTTATAGAATTATCATTTGTGGTGAATGGTACGGTCATGGCATCGGGGATTTTGATAAAGTTGTCATTCGCGGTTTCCTCAGTTCCGTCTCCGACTCGTAAAAGGAATTCTGAAAACCATTGATCACTAAGTGCCCTCATATTTTATAGAAAGACGAAGTTTCTCTGTTGAAGACCACAAAGGCGACATTCGGAAGCTAGCGTTTACGATCTGTGCTCTAGTGGCACGCATAACGATGGGTAACACCTGTCTGAAATCACCACCCATTAGCATTAATTTTCCACCGAATGGGAGGGTGCTACCCATAATGTCTTGCATTGTGCAGTGTACTGCTTCTATCCCTTGTCGGTTGGCATTGGACGCCTCATCCCAAATGATTAGTCTAGCTAACCTAATTAGCGCAACGGTCCCAGTTTGCATTGGTATGTTACATGTGGAGTTGGTATCTAAGTGTATTGGGATGTTGAATCTTGAATGTGCCGTTCTTCCGCCTGGCATGTTATTTGCTGCGACGCCCGAGGAGGCTGTCGCAAGTGCCAGTAGGCCGCGTGAGCGAACTTCGGCTAGCAATGCCTTATATAAGAAAGTTTTCCCAGTTCCACCAGGCCCATCGACGAAGTATACCCCAGGCATATCACTATTGACGTGACTCATAATTTTGTCGAATATGTATTTCTGGTATGAGTTTAAGGAGTGTTGTGCCTGAAGGTGCGACGGGTCTAAAACTATAATGTACTCTTCTTGTATTTCATGTTGTACGGTTGTTTGGAAGTTCATTAGATGCATAATGCGTGGTAGGTCGTACTGTTACAGTGTTTTCCCCATTGAATGCAAGAAGTTACCAATTTCGTTTAGAATCATATCCTGAATGTGAGAGTTGTTTTGGGAGTTTCGGCGATGGTCTTCAGACAAATTGTCATAGTGGGTCGTCCATAGTTGACGGACATCTCCTGGCCGGCAGAATTTCAAAATGATTGCAAATAATCGTCGTAGGGCCTTTGGAAAGTTGAAACCAGCCGCTTCTGCTAGGCACTGTGACAGAGTTGTGTCGTCATCGATTAATCCCATTTCAAGAACCGCTTTGCGAAATGTTGTGTGTTGAACACCGTTAACAGTGCGAAGGTCATCGAATGAGGTAGGGCCCCGAACATGCGTAAGAAGCAGCCTCAAGTAGTAGCGTTCGCCTTCTGCAGGGTTTGCTGAGACAATTCGTCCTCTTTGTGTCTTTCTTGTACATTGATTCCAACGCCCCAATCTACCATTCCATGTGAAGAACTTTGGGAAATCTCTGTACAAATAGGCCCTGGACGACGTGTCCGTTTGGTTTTTCTCAAAAAAGGCCGTGAGAATTGTTTTCTTCTCCCTCTCTCGTGCTACAACGTCTGACATTTTGTCATTGTTAGTAAACCTGACCATGTGATTATTTGGGAGGTGTAATTGTAACGCTAAAACTGGTGGGTGGATTTGGGAAAGAGGGAAGGAAAATGTATGCCACAATGCTTCGGGGGTCGAGATGTACCGAGCGTCTTGATAGCGTTTGATTTCATTGATCACAACGTCACGGGCATCTGGGTCTATTTGTTTAACTTGCTTGTCGTGTCCCTTGTAGACGTATTTGTATAGGTATTTAACTGATTTGATACTTGAGCAGATTTCAACATTCATATGGGAGTTGAACATCATCAGGAGTTTTGGATTATATGGGACAACCCATCTATTGTCTAGCGTGCTGTTTCTAACTTGTACTTGCATCCCCGTGTTCCTTCTTCTATACAATGGATACGCGTCTTCCCCTTTGGTTGTATTTTCATTAAATTGTTTTAGGTACCTTCTCACATTCCATGCAGTGGCTGGTTGGTTTTAGGTGGCCATAGGGTCCATGCATCATATGTGCTACCACAAGCTTATGTAAGACTGGATGCGTTTGTGGGTCAGGGATTTCGGCACAGACAAATGTGTCATATTGGTCCGGGGTATGGATTTTGTGGTGTGGGTAAATTACAAGTAGAAAATGTGCATGCGGCAGGCCATGTTTTTGGAATTCGATTACGTGGACGTGGTCCTTGATTGCACCAAAGACGTGTTTTTTGAAAAGTTGTTCTTTAAGATCCTCGAGTTAAGCACGAAACACACGGGAAACGAGGTCTGGACGATCTTGGGCTGTCTGTCCTGGCTTTAAGTTGTCGCATATTTCTGGCCAGTGTGGGTTACATGTCATGGTGAGGAAAATATCAGGTTTTCCGTCGTCTTGTACCAATGTCATTGCGTCGAGGTACCTGCGACGCATGTCTCGAGGTCCACCGATGAAAGACGCGGGTAGCACAATTCGCTTGCCAACCTGTGTTGGGCGCACGTCCCCAACATTGACGCAATCAACAATTCCTTGGTACAAATTGGCTCTTATTCGTGTTTGGTTGTGTTGACAGAATTGTAAACATTACGTCTCCAATTTGATGTATACGTCCACTGTAAACTGTTACGTCAATCTGCCGCCGAGCATGATGGCATTTTCAACTGGACGGATCTGGAATTTGTAGGAGTAGTCTTCTCTCATAGTAACAGTGTTCCTATTGCCGTTTTCTGGTGTTTCTGCGTAACGGAATGTAAAAAGTAAGTATATGGTATTTTATAAGTGATACATGTTTCGTTGTGTGCGGGTGTGTGAGGATATTCGTGTACCTTCTGTGTCATCATACAGGTGCCCGACATTGGTGGGTGTTTCCGTAAGGGCCATTCCATGACGGGGTATGCGTGGATACCATCCCGACTCTCCATTTGGGAAGAATAGGGGGTACGACAGTGGGTCGTAGCAACCGAAGTGAGGTTGAATTTGCTATTTGTAGTCAGACCTGTCGTAGACGACAATGCTTCTGTTAAACGCTGTTATGTCATCATTTCCTTCTACCCAAATACCAGCAACCTCTGATGTCGTGGTACGGTTGTAAACACGCTAGTCCAGCTCTATTGAAGCATTTAAAGTGACCCTGTAATTGTCAAGGGGGCCCAACTCTGAGAGCCTTCGAAAAGTAAGGGCGTATGGATTCGCGGAAAGGGCACGTGTTAGTGATGTGTGTCTAATAACCCTATAAATATGAACCTCACAACTAAGCTTTAATATTAAAACAAAAATCCTAAAACCACACACAACCGGCAAGTGTACCGATCGCAAGTAGTATAGACTTAGGAAGTCCGAGTATCGAACACGTGGACACGTCAGAACGCTAAATATCACTAACCCTAGACAAGACCTACCTTAGAATAGTAATTATATTGATTTTTGAATTCTTTTAACTTAACTGAACTAACTGGATTAACTAATAAAACTTACCAAAAATAGAAAACTTAACAGAAAACTAACTGAGTTGACTTCGGGTGGAGAAAAACGTCTACCTAGGTCTGAATCAAATTGTAGGCCTAACAAGCTAACGGATTGAATGATATATAGACACCGGTTCCTAAAGATGACACGACTAAGGATCGCTCGGGCTCACTGGATTACCTTTCGGTCTCACTCAACAAGCCTAAACTACTCAAAATCGTCTAAAACGACCAAACCGGGAAACAATTGCTAACGTGTTCTAATGAAGGATCACCTCTCGGTTTCACCAACACTCGACCCTAATGGCAATGAATACTACACAACCAAGGATAGAGGAACAATTCAACTTAAACCAAAATAGATCAACTAGTCGCTCAAAACACCTAAACCTGACAAGAAACGAACTCGCTCTCGCGCAATCCTTATTCTAGCATGCAAAGGCAATGAGACAACCCTAACTTCCTATCACCTCTCGGTCTCAAGGAAGGTGTTTAACCGATGTACTTAATCCAATTAATCCCGCAACAAAACCCTACGGTTGTTCCTACCGCAAACAAACCCTAAACACAAAGTCTAGAATCAAACAATGCATCGATCAATCAACACAAAACTAATCAATCAACACACGGGGTTTATGCAATTAATCACTAGAATTTCCAGCCCTTAAACACAACCTATTTCATGTCTAAATCAAACTTTACAATAGCAATTCAAGTCTATCAATCAAACAATCCATAAAACCTATCAAACACTAACAATAATCATCATTCCTAGGTAGAACTAACAAGATTAGCCTCTCATACTTTTTGGACAGCAGCTATCATTCAATAAAAATACCATAAAACTCATACCAATCATCTCAAAAATCATTCAACAATCAATCCTACTCATAAACACTTCAATCTTTCAATCAATCGCAAAACTAGTAATCAATTGAACAAGTATAAAAAGATGATGAACAATGTTATGAAAAGAAAGGATATGGATGAATTCCGGGCTGTTCTTGGCTGCTAAAACTGATGAGAAACGTCCCCGAGACTTGGTTCTTGTGTCTTCTTCCTTCCCTAGCCGTCACACGATAAAAACCCTAGCCGAAAAAAACTTTTTCTCCTCTCTCCCTTGCTGTCCCTGCTGCGATCGGCCCTCTTCCAGCTGCTCTAGGGTTTTTTTTATTTTTTATATAATATAATATAATATGGTCTTGGGCCTCCATGATGCATACGGGTCGGGCCTTGAGCTTTGTCTTGAACTTGTATGCATAAAAAGGCTCGTAGAAAGCTCGAAAAGTCCCGGTTTTCTTCTTTCTTTTACCCAAAACCTAAAAGATTAATAAATGTATGTAAAACCTATCTAAAACGAGTTAAAACATATAAAATATAATATAATACGTAGATAAAACGTGCGGAAAATACGTGTGTTTTACAACACATCAATTAGCATTTCCGTGATTGTGCGATCCAGATTTGGCCATTCCAGCCGATGACGAAGCTCCGTGTCAGGGTCATAGAAATACAACTGTAAGTACCTGGGTGTTCCATCACGAGAAACCATTTGGTCAACGTGGTGGTATATCCCCTTATGTGCACGGAAGGTGTACACACCGGCTCTCATGTTGTTCACCGTCTCATCCAACGACACGCCCATTGATGCGAAAGCAAAGTTTGTGTTGTAAGCCCGGATGTTTTCCCTACAAACCTTGCCAATGTCATCTTGGGAGGTGAATAACGTGTGTAGTTCAGGTGGTATCAACGTTTCTGCCAACAACGTTTTCCCATTCATGCAACAAAATGTTGGGAACTCAAACTGTAGAAGCTTCGCGCCACAATGGCTGCAAGGAGTTCGGTCCTTTAGTAGACGATGGGCTGCGGATACACCGTCATACACAAAGTTGTACGGGTCACTGTTTTCAATCCCTGTAAAGTGAGTTAAAAGTTAGATCTGGGTAAGTTTATTGTATGTACGGGAAAACAACCTTCTCCAATAGCTGCCGATTGGAGTGGATTCAGAGTGTTAGATGTGGCAGATGTTGGCAGTGCATCAGTAGTTGCATTGCCAGGGTAGGTGGCTGGATGGGTGGTGTAGGTAACAGATTCTTCTCGTGGTTCATGAGTAACACATTGCTGCTGACACTGAAGTGGTTGTGTTGTTTGCTGGTCGCCTAAGTAATTTGGTGTGGTTAGCAATATCGTCGATAGCATAAAGTGATTATAGCGGTTGTTGTTTAGGGAAGTACCAACCTTGTTGTTCTGGTGGGGGGGGGCATCCATTTGGCTTGGAGTAACCAGAGGCGTTGATGGTCCGCTTGTTTCGCCTACTCCGGTGGGGCACAATTGGTTCCTCAACCTAAGTGAAGCATGATATCTCTTGTTACGCTGACTACGTAACTCACGTGCACGGTTTGGGTCAGGGTTATCTCTTTTATACCGGCTACTCATTTTGAGTGGTTCCGTGTGTCCTGATCTGGATCGTAGTCCTTTTTTTGCCGCTGATGGTGAAGTTTTATAAAACCTACGAAATTACAAATATTCAACGATATTGATAAACTTCAAAGTGGTGCACCAATACACATGAGAATCATGCTTTTAATAGGATAGTATGGAAAAAGAAACGTGAAGCACCGAACGAAGTAATATTAGTATCCTTAAATTTTTACCTAATCTCTTTTTTTACAATATAAAAACCATGTATATCAAGGCTTGAAGTTCAATCTCATAATGGCATTTAAAACTATCAATTGAACATCTGTCAAAAGGTATAAGTATGTGAAAACATCAAATATAACATAGCGTGTTTTGCGTCTAATCAAATGCAGCAACCTAATGCAATTTCAGTAATGACAAATTAGGAAGTGTTGATAAAGTTTGTGGCAGAAAGGCGGAGTAAAATGATTACAGGCCAATAAAATAGTAATAAATTCCATATATGCTTATTATCTTGTTTGTCATTTATGGTTTTATCGTTTGAATATAGTGTCATAGTATACTGTCACGTGGCATTGCAGTCACTCGATGACGGTAAAGATTTATCAATATCATGTTTATTAAATCAAAGTAACATTAAAGAGATGACATATGTTTCATGGTAACATGTTTTCAGGCCAGTGTGTGGAAGCAAAACATTGATAGCCTAATAAAATTACGTGACAACCCACTGACAAGAAGCAACAGATGCAAATCAAATAGCTGGTGAGACAATTGTATGAACAAACACCGCTCCGATATGTCCGCGAAACCAACTCACTGGGTAGAAACGGGTTAAGGGGTTGATCTCATCCGGGAATTCATAAAGCTTCCTTGCCCCACTCATAACAAACCACCTTCCAGTTGTCATGTAGTGTGTAATGTTTACCCACACTGATAGTAATCGCGCTTTGCGTATTCCAGTTGTCAAGTTGTTGCCACATACAGTTCCAGGTGACCAATAGTAATCGCGCTTTCGTATTCATTATCTCATTGGAAGTGTAAGTTTCTCCATCTTCCGGAATGCCTAGAGTAAATATGGGCTGAAAGGACGCCGGATGCTCGATTTACATGTAGTACGTTGTAGTCGTTAAACGGGACACTGTAAAAGCCAACCGCATCTGCAATGTCTTCATACAACCCTTGGCCATTAGTAGTGGCTAAACATTTGTATGCAGCAGTCGTCGGGTTCCAAAGGAACAACTCTTTGGTGTCGCATAAACAAACACATAGCAAACCATCCAAATGCCCTAGTATAGCTACGTTTGTAGTGTTCTGTCCGAATGGGTATGGTATGATACTGTCTAGCACATAGTCAACAGTTTGGAAGTCCATTCTATAAATGGCGCATTCAAAATCACGAGCTAACAATGTTCGTTGATTATCTGGAAGCGACGAACGGGAGCAGCGAGTCGTTTGAAACTCAGGTGTTGATAGTAGAGCATGCCATTGCTTGCACACGCTCTTACAGGTAGCAACATCCTTTGCCGAGAGGCAAGACAGTATGCAAAAGACAATGAGTTCTGCTGTTAAGTCAGGCATGGTCGGATGGGTCCCTAGAACTGTGCACATAGAGGCAGCGTATGAACAACAAAAGAGAAACAAAAGGGAATGTAACAATGGTTGGTGACAATACAACCCCAAGTGTATTTTAATATATCCAATTACTATGGTAAGTGTTACTTAAATATCGAATAAAGCAAGGGGATTGAATATCACATCAGAAAATTACTAAAAACGGTGACAATGAATATGTAAAATAGGTCTGTTTTGTCTGAAAATTATGTGTTATGAGTTTTGAAATAATGCATGAAATAATTTTTTATTTGAGAAGGCAGTAGTGAAGTACTATGTAACAGCTTATGTACAAAGACATTGAAACTGCCCATCTAAATGCTGCAAATTGCAACACTATAACTACAACAAAAAGCGCTCGGCTTCCTAAGATATTGTTTATCCAACCACATACAAAGTGAATCAAAGTATGAAGGCAACAATGAAAACCTATGAAAATTATAACTAATTATCCACCAATTAACCACAATTTTACCCAATTTAAAAGTGAAATACCTAACATTGGAGCCGAGTATTTTTCGGTTAGCAACTAAAAAACAATCAAACCTTATGCTGAGCAGAGGCTATATTTATTTCAAATCAACAACATCATACATGAAATTTAACCGAATATACTTAAAGGAAATAGGAGAGAATGAAAACGTACCTGCTTTCGTGAGATTGTTGGAAGGGGGTGGAGCTTGACTGCAAACAGTGGACATACTTATAGGAAAGGTGTGACTGCAAACTGTTCAATTGATTTCCATCTTTGAATAGCATCCAATTGCATATTAATGGGAATTGCATATTAATGGGTTGTTCATAACAGAAAATTGATTTTATGGAGCCTTGATTGCACAATGATGTAGGAAGGTAACATTCAATTGGTCAGCTTGACTCCTTGTAACAGCCGACTTGATTAGACCCTTCAATTCAGCATTTGTCATAAAAACCTTTACCTGAACAAACACAAATACATACCAAGAGGATATAACAATATAACATCACATATTTTATGTTTTTTAAAAAAAAAACTTGGCTAGTATGTAACTTTGAGAAAAGTCGGAAACGAGCCAAACCCGCTAAGGTAATGCCGAAACACTCGCTTACGGGCTGTTTAGGTTAAGGTTGTGATGTGCATCTTGTTAGGCCTTGAAATTTTTCAGGAACATCAGGGACCATGTCATTGACTCCCTGTTCAAATTTGGTAATTTTTCGACCATCCGAGAATAATTGGCGAATTTATTACCGAATTTGGACATTTATTTGGGAAAAATATCTAAAATACTTCAAAAATTATGAAATTTTTCTGGGAACTCATATTTGATGTATTTTGATCACATATGAATTTTTGGATCATTTGGAGAAGTTTAAAGGTGTTTTGTTTATTTGCGTTCGCGTGAATTTTTATAGCCGAATTTGGGCCGAAAAGAATATCGCACGAGCTTTTTACATTCTGTAATTGATACAGGTTGTTTTGGGACATAATTTGAGTATTCAGGAATTTTTGTGGAATTTTTGGAAATTGTTTGGGGTAAACGGACGATTTTCAGGCGAAATATAGCTAATAAAATGAATTTTTATAAATTAATAAATCAGTAATTAATTTCAGAAATATTTTTATAAAAATCTATATATTTTAATTGATAAGTGGTTAAATTTTCATAATTTAATGATTAACGGTTAATTAATTATGCTAATTGAATATTAAACAAATTCAGTTTTTATAAAAACTAGCAAGTTCGCGACTAACGAAACTGCGGGAATATCAAAACACCAAGAGTGATCAAAAATCATATTTTTGGACTAATTAAGTAAAAACGAACTTTTCTATGGAAAACCTGGACAATCCGGATGGGTTGTGCGTGTTTCTTCTTAAATTAAACTGAATAAACGAAAACGGGCCCCGTGGCTAATCCGGGACCCCAGTATGTGATATTTATTTACAACTTAATCATTTTGTTAACCAATACATTTACCCAAGCTTATTTTCCCATAACTGTTTTCTGAACGTGTAAACGAACAACTTGGCCCAGCTGGGAAAACGGGAATCTGAGCCAAGTTCAGTTTTAAGTATTAGGCATTGAACAACATCACAACCTAAGCCTATTGCCACTTTCTGGGCATTCCGGCTACACCCAGATTAGCTATACAGCCCAGTTTAGTATCAAGATTATAATAATATTAAAATATTAATATTATTATAATATTGATTATAGGAACTACTGATAGCAGACCGAACACACCACGAGCTGATACAGTATTGATTATCTACTAAACCGTGAGTTTCATGACCCCACTTTTAAACTGTTTTACGAACTTTTGGGGTGAAAAGCATGTTTAATTACATATACATACCTGAATCATGTATTGATGTGAATTATCTAAGTGCTAACACACGAAAGTCCTCACGATCACAGTGATTAACTTCGAGCCGGTGGCTTGTGAATAATACTATTGGTTTGACAAACCCAAACGGAATCGGCTTGGTTGCCGTGTCACATAGCGCCGTTTGCACATGACCATATTTATACAAACAGGCTATGTAGTGTTAGACATAGCTACGAGGGCATGTTGTAGGCGGAAAGGGGCCACAGTGGTTGATGGAGCGTGGGAAATGGATGCACGCAGCACATACAGTCAAGGCTTCACTGTAGCTTAGCATAATTACATCATTTACATACATACTTATTTCATGATTACAAGCGTTGACTTGTGAATACTCATTACTGTTTTCTTGAAACTCGTGAAACTCACCAACTCTAGTAGTTGACCCGTTTTAAACTGCTTTTCAGGTGTACCTAAATCGGAATGATTTGGTGATCTGTTACTTGCCTGAGGTGTGTGGTTGATGCTATGTGAATAGAAGCAAGGGCGATAGTAGTAAGAATGTATAGTTAACAAACTAGTTTTGTTTGTATCACCTAGACGGTAAAACAATGATAGAACAAAGAAATGTAATATATTGTAAATTAGTTTGTAATGTTTCTTTATAAACAATGTGTTGATACCAGAGGTGTCTGTTACATTCCCGTTTTACGCTTCCGCATTGTGCTAGTCGGGGTGTGACAAGCGCTTTCTTGTTTTAGTTGATTATTATATATTTTTTTTTACTATTGATTTTCTTATTTTGGTTTTGGCCCAATAACCTATATTTATCCAATGATTTTGTGAATAAAAATTTTTTATGGGCCAGATAATTTTAAAAGAGATCACAAGCCAATTATAATACATTCTTTTTATAAATATATACATAAAAAAATATATAAAATATTTGGATGTCCAAAAAGACATGCGTGGACCGAAGGTGAGGGTTCCGAGGCGAGCCGCACCTTCGGTCGAGGCGTGTATTTGCTCTTGTACTAATTGTTAGCAAATTTTAGGCGTTAGCAAATTTTAGGCGTTAGCAAATTGTTGGTGGTTGGTAATCTCGCATTTATAGCTTCGTTTTTCTTGGCTCTTGTGAGATCGAACGACAGAATCAAACATTAAACAAATGAGTATCACCGACCGCACATTGCGACAGACAATTATTAGTCAGTAATTAACAAAGAAGACTGATTTTTTTTCAAAAAAACTTGCAACAATCCAAATATTTGTTAGTTTGGTGGGAACTCACTACCGGTGAAGAATCCGTCGATAATCAAGGATGATGAGTTATATATGGTACCAAATCTGGACACGAAACAAGTAGCAAAGGAGAAAAAGGGGAAAACTCCGGCTAGGGGCATCCCCTAGACTAATATGTCCAAAAAGAATGCACACCCAAGGGAATAAGGCAGGACACCTGCAAGCACCAGAGCTATGCAAATTAAGGCACTAACAAGGTAGTGACACCTATGCACTCGGTAACCACAGAACCATCACTGTAGATCTGTGCAAGGACAATAGTGCGAAGAGGTGGGACCCACGCAAAACGGTACCCACGATCTCCACTATGACAATCACAGAGGGGACCGCCTAATCTGACTTCAGCACGTGGTTAAAAGATAGGTCTCAACTAGTAGGCACGTTTGGCTGTAAATAGGAGCTCTCATCCAAGCGGTAAAGCATCTCCTCTCTCACATTGATACAATACACTCTTTGTGCTTACACCTTATGCGTGGAGAGACCTTGATGAATGCGATGTTAACTCTTTGCTGAGCTTAGAGCTTCAACCCTTCACCCACATTCGATTATATTGTTTGTTTGCAATTACTCATTCGCACAATCAACAAGCCAAAATTCAAGACTCCGGTGACCACTCCTTGTGGAAATACCCATTCGAACCTGGTTCGAACTCGTGCTTCTTCAAAGGATATGATTTCCGAAAAGATTACTGTCACGTTTTTAAGGCATTTTCGGTTTGGGGACGTTTACCGATGAATATACAACAGAAATAATATCTGTAAATATCACAAAAACCCTACCGTAAATGCCAATCGAACATCTATCAAACCACAAGTAGTAATTTCATCTGTTTTCTTCCCCAGCAAAACCTCTTTGATTTTATTCCCTTAAAAAAGCAGTAAGCCGACAACAATTTCTCTCACCACTTTTTATTAGAGCAACTTTGATACATTTTAACCACCTCACTTAAGAAAATCAATATATAAATGTTGTAGGCCTTACCTTTTTATGATTTCAAAACTTTATTATACCTCATAGTTTTAAGGATTAAAATAACACATTTTATTATTCGTTTGACCCGAGCCTACCAAAACTAAAAATTCAGACGGGAAGTTAAGAGACATTCTGGTATAAGAAAACCAACGCGGGTGTAAAAATTTTTGAGTTTGCCGCTTATATATAGTGCGCAAACTCGCTTGCTGGAAGAACAAATTTAAAAAGGTGTACGAATAGAAATACTTGTCACATGAAGCACTTACAAATTCAAAAATTTCGAAGAGCCTTAGTTATGAACCACTGCTTGTGTTTATATTTTATACAAATTAATCATCGGTTTTGTGAAAATGCTAGAAAAGAAGACATGGTAGCTTGAGAGAATTTAGTTTTATACAATCGACAAATCGTACAAATTAAAAGAAACATATTTTTTTTTACTGTTTAACATTAATTTAAAAGGTGTGATGATTCAAATTAAAGCTACTCTCACGTTTCTTAAAGTTGATGGATCATGCATTAGTTTACTAATTTCAGTTCATGGAAGCAACCAACCTGATCCTAGATTGTCTCTATAAGTCAACGCTCACCGCCACCTTTCATGGCTGATTCGGTTTATAAATACCAATGATCAACATAAACACTACAGCAACCGCAACAGATCGAAGAACAACTTGAAAATGGCTCGATCGTTGTCTTTGCTCATCCTTGTGGCTCTCGTGTTCATGTTCTTCCAAACTGGTATTTGAAACCCCTCAAATTGGTTTTGTTATTAGTTTTCTATTCTTAATCATCTGATTATTGTAGGAACAGGCAAGGAATTGATCATGAGATCTTCAAAGGAGATTCATCATTTTGCATCTCATCCTTTTCAGGTTTATTTTATTAATATCTTCTGTCTAGAAATTGCTCCTGTTAAAAGTTTGTATTTCTTGTTTGTAATTTCATAACTGCATGTATATATATTATTTATTTTAAAATTTATTTGTTAGTCATAAGCCTATCTTGGTTTGAATGTTATGATATCTTCTTCTGTACATATAAGTTTTCACCTATACAGTTTTTCATTTCTTTTAAATTCTCTGTATAGGAATATAAGAAGATCATGGAATTAGATTATGATGATGCGGGGCCAAACAAAAACGACAGATCTGGATTTACTCAACCTCTCCCTTCTCCATCAACTCGAGATTGATTTCGAGCTTCAACATCCTTGTTAATTTGATGGGAAAAACAAGATAAAAAACCATTTTATTTTAAGTTGTTTTAAGTAGTTTAATAAAATGTTACTTGCTTTTACATCTTTGTGATACATTTCAAGATTTCATGTATGATATGTAACTAAAGAGCTTGTAATCTATGATTTGTTGGTTTAGTAGTATGGTATCCTCTTTATAAATGTAAGGTTGTTCAAATCACTAAAAATGCATAATAAATGTGGAAATTTACTGTTAAAAAGAAAACAAAAAACACTAAGTGCGCGCTCGTTTCACATAATTCGTGGGAATTCAAAAAAATTGGAATTAAAATTCAATGACATGGCGTGTACGTTTCGTTGGAATTGAAATCTTAATTCCATTTTGGTGTTTTCGGTTGTCAAAGAATTGGAATTCAATTACTTCACATTTCTTTAAATAAAGGAATTCCAAAACCTTCCAAAATGTGAAGGAATTGAAGTAAATTAATAGAAACCTTTGATGGGTTGACGTTTCGGGTGTTTTCGCGTTTGGTTCAACGCCCCGAGTCGCGCTTGGTCGCCCCGGGTCAGTTCACGTTCGACTCATTTCTCGAGATTTTTGTTTTTATAACAAGGATAAAGAATAAAACACTTTAGTTTTTTTTTTTTTTTTTACTTTTTTTGTTTTTGATTTATATTTTAAGTTACGAATTTTTTATTATTATTTTTGAATATTTTTTCGAGTGGTTTTTGATCTTAATAAAAACCCCTAAAAATTTTAAAAAATAATAAAAAAGTCATAAAGCAAAATATAAAAAAAACAACAAAAACTAACAAAAACAAATATGTTTTTGCCGTTATCCTCGTAATAAAAAAAACCCTAAACCCATTCCGACCATAACATGTTCTGACCCAAACTAAAACAACAATTTTTTACTTGACCCAAACTCATTCTGACCCAAACTTGTTTCAACCATGATCCATTCGACCCAACCCAACCCTTTGCCACCCCTACATGAAGGTGGCGGGGTTGGCTGGAGACGCGGTGGTATTTGTGATGATATATTACAATTCATTTGTCAAACAAACACATCAAGAATGAAATTGGCTTTCAATTCCTTCCAATTTCTTGAAATGTTTAGATTCCAAATCCAATTCTTTTCAATTGCAAATCATATGCAAATTCTAATTTATGAAAAGAAAAATGGATATGGTGTAGTAAGAAAGTAAAACACCTTGGTAGGGTGAAGAAAAAAAATATATAAGTCGGCTAAGTATCTAATTGGGTTGGTAAAATTTATTAATACGGCGACTAAATATATTTGGCTAAAAGGAATAAAAGAAGATGACTAAGAGTGAAATACATGAAAGCTAACTTAATATTTAACTGAGTAGGTAAATATTTTTAATTTTGGCGGCTAATGACGACTAAAAGTAAGAAAAGAAGATGGCTAAGTGAAGTTTTAGCCTACGAGCCGAGATGGAGCCGGCTAAGCAGTGTTTTAAATACCGATTCGTACCGTCTGGTTGAACCGGTAATACCGAGTTTCACATATCAAGCCAGTATTTTGAGCCTGATATTTTAGACGGTTTACTAGAACATTGAACCGGCGGTTTTTTCTAAAATACTAGTTTATACCGGCAAACCGGTTTAAATCTCAAGAGATTTTTGATATTTTGCGTCCTATATTTTTTAAACAGTACTTTTAACCTAGCGATTAACATTGAAACGAGTATACTTTTGGATTATTTTTTAAAAACGAGTGTTTTTGTGTTATTTTTTTTATTATGGATTAACTTTTATATTTTATTATAGAATCTTATCTTTTAGGTTATTTTTTGAGTTTAAGTTGCAATTGTATCAAATTATAGGGTAAACTATTCAACCCAGTTGAACCTTCTGGTACAACCCGACTCAACCGGTTGCTCCATTTTTTAGCCCAATCTGGTACGAGTAAAAAACCGGTTTTTAAAACATTGCGGCTAAGAGAGAAAATAATGCGACGGCTAAATGAATATACACAGATCTCAAAGCCGGCTAAGAGTCAAGAATATAGGCTAAAAAACTTGAGTTGTGGGCTAAGTTTAGCCGTTTGTGACACGTGTCGCATTTATATTTGTTGAAACTAGGTCTCATTTACTTTTTACAAATTTCCGTGCTCATAAAATACCGGCTTAGGCTTAGCCGGCTTCCCTAATGTTACGCTTGTTAATCGGATAAAATATCAATGATTAAAGAGATCAATGTAGGCTAAAAGGCTATGTCTAAATTTTTAGTCATAAGATATTTATTTTAGTAATTTTCCAAAATATTTATTTTGTTTTTTTACCCAAAAGGCCTTATTCTTCGTTAACGTGGCACAAATTTTTAAAAAATAAATATTCATAAAGACTAAAAAAATAACTTTTCTTAACTTTAACTTTTAAAAATACTTTCGAAAAAGGTGAAGTATTAATAATTTTAAGTTTTTAAAAAATACGTTTTTATTTTTTAAAGTTTTCAGGTATTTATTACAAAATTAAGTTTTAAATATTCTCTAAATATAGTTTTTAAACGCAAGGCCAATGAGCTAGTTGTGAAGTGGTAAGGGAGAGACTTGATGATGTGACCGACCTAGATTCGATTTCTGTCCTAACATTTAATTTCTGAGACATCAGGGTGATGATGAGAGACTAGACGAGTATGTGACTTTCACTAGTTGGATCCTTAATTGAACTGAACGGGTTCTATCTCACCGCACTGTCATGTCTTCGGACAAGTGCTCACGGGCGTTGAGCTTAGGAGAGGGTTTTTCCCGATCCAAAGACGAGCGTATCCTGATGACTTTAGCCAGTAAACCATTTGAATGATTCGCTGGCCATTTAAAAAAAAGTTTTTAAAGACAAGCATCTTCCTTTTAATATTTATTATGTTCTTTAAACTAAAATTTTCAGCTTTAATAATTTTATGTTTTTAAACAATTATATATTTTTAAAAAGTTAAGTTTTTAAAACATTATCTTCTAATTTTAGATATAAATAAGGTTAAAAAAAATAATCATTATAAATATTCAAATTTAACTTTTAATGTTTGTAAGTTATATAATTAAAAATTTTTAAGTTTAAATACATTTAAGTTTCTACGTATTGAAAAAAACACAAACTTTTTAATACATTTAGAAACGTTTTGCAATTAATTTGTAAAATTCTTCAAATAGTCTATTCTAGAGAGAGAATCCCGAAAATAACTCAAAAGTTTTGATTATTTTCAAAGAATTTGGACTGAGCATACACATTGGAAGAAAATCTTTATTATGAGGGAGCAAACCAAACTCTTAAAAATATGAAGGGGGCAGACCAAATATAAGAACAATGCTGATAGACAAGGCCAGATTTTTTAAAATATTGAGGGAGCATGCCATATTTCTTTCTTAACTTTTCTTTTCAAAAGACAGTCTCCTCAGATGATTTTATTATGTTTCTACCTGGACTGTACAAATTTTCAAATTCTTGGAAAATGTGCCTTTTTAATTTCATATTAGAAGACGCATTTCAGATAAATTTGTTCTAAGGAGACGAGATTTTTCTTTTCTTCTTACAAGTTGAATTTATTCAAATTCCGTCCACTCTGGTAATATTTTGATTAATAAGTTTCTTTCCTTAATATTTTGATTTAATACATATGTTAATTTGGACTTTGCGGAAGATTTGGACGGCCCAGACGACTTTACGGAAGATTTGGACGGCCCAGACGACTTTATGGAAGATTTGGACGGATTATTTGGGAATATATATATATAACATGAAGAATGGAAGAAGAAGAAGAAGATGGTGATTTTGAAGAAAAGAAAAATCTCGTCTTCTTAGAACAAATTTATCTGAAATGCATCTTCCAAGACGAAATTAAAAAGACACATTTTCCAAGAATTTTGAAATTTTGTACGGTCCAGGAAAGAAACATAATAAAACCACTGGAGAGACTGTCTTTTGAGAAGAAAAGTTAAGAAAGAAATATGGCATGCCCTCTCAATATTTTCAAAAATTTGGCTTTGTCCATTAACATTATTCCTATATTTGGTCTGCTCCCTCCATATTTTTAAGAGTTTGGTCTGCTCGCTCATAATAAAGATCTTCTCTCAATATGTCTCCTCAGTCTAAATTTTTTAGAAATAATCAAGGCTTCTGGGCTATTTTAGCGATTCTCTCTCTAGAATAATAAGTTAAGTTTTTATTTTTAATAATTTAATTTTGCTAGGGCGCAATAGTAGAACTCTTTACCAGGTTCAAAACCTAGCTAATGGGTGTTTTCTCACAAACCACGGTGGTGAGTTTCTTCTTGATAGTGTTTATGGGTGTGCAAGGACTGAAGCGTCAATATCAGTATGGATACGTCTGAGAAACTGATACGCGACATCGTTCGCAACCGTGTTGTTCTTACCTTGTGATTTTCACAGTGTGTCTCATGAGTATCATCAGCTGCTCTTTACATGTGACATATCTATGATCTATGACATGAGGTAGCATCAGGTCTTTCATGTGGAACATGCATGTTCCACCCTCCCGCCTCGTTTTTCAACATGGTTACTTTTGCTATAAATAGATTTTGTGGCAAATCGTGAATAATCACAATGGAGTTCGACTTCTTTCCTCAGAGGTGATTCAAACCTCCCTCTAAGCAATAAGTTCTTTTTATTTATTTGTTTAACTGATGAATTAAGCTTGCAATTTCTTTGTTACAGTGCTCAAGCAGGTCGTGTTTCTGATGATAAAGGAAAATCAATAAGGTATGTAAAATGCTACAAAATCTTTGTTTATCAAATGCTTAAAATGGCCAGGATATTAAATGATAAAAGTTTATTTTTTTTTACTTTATTTTATTTTATTTTTATAACATATATATTCACGAGGTGGTTATTATTTCTGATGATGACTCTGAGGACTCTAAAAGCCCAAAAGAAGAAGGTGACGACAAACAAAAGCGGCAAAGTTCGCCGCGCATCCGCTGGACTTTATCTGAGGACCGCATGCTAGTTGAGGCGGTTGCTAGTAGCAAGGAGAAAGTTGTATGGAGAACAATAGCAGCAGAATTCCCAAATAGAAGCAGTAAACGTTCATTCATTATATATAAGCCATTTTCTAATCAGTTAACAACTTAATGATTAATGTGTGTAAGTGTGTGTACAAATATATAGGCAACAGTTGCAGATTAAGGTGGCTAAAGTTGTTGAAGCCTGAAGATGCATCTATTAACAACAGATGGTCGGAAATGGTGATGTGGGTGGGCGATCATGCGATAAATGAATGGCGAGTTAAGATAGCTCGAAACCTACCTGACTATTATGCACTTGTATCTGCTAATCATCCTCTTAATAAATCATGTGTGGAGAATGCGGCCCCGATGATCACTGATCCTTCTGTTGGTAACTCAATCATGAAACCCTAGGGTTTCACTTTCTCTTGGTTATATATTATAAGGAGTCAACTAACTATACACGCACCATCTGATGTCTTGTCCCGCATCGTTTCAACTGCCTCTCGGATAGAGGCTTTTTGACCAAAAGTTTTCAAAGTTTGACCATCTATGGTTAAGAAGGCCGTTCTAACCAATATTTTTTAAAGTTTGACTTTTTTGGTAAAACGACATTCTGAGTGTTTTGTGGACGACCGTTGGTGTGAAGTCAGATTGGGATGGTGTAGCTATAGCATAACCCGTATGATATTATTACAATCGTCACTTACGTCATCATAAGTTTTAAATATACTAAACATTTTCGGATTTGCAGGTGGTGATAATGGTTTTGGAGATACATCTGTGGTGGGTCCTGCTCTTGATCTGAGCCTTAGCTTGGCAATTGCCGGACATAACGAGAACTAAATGACCGTTGCTGCTTCCTCCACTACTGAAAATGTTCGACTATCGTTAAATGACTTCTTTGGAGCCGAATCTAAGTGATGGAGGATAGAACATATGTTACCATTTCATGTTGTTTGTTTTTCAGCTATGAATAAAAAAACAGAACTTGTATTAGTTCTGATTTGTTGAAATAAATAATTGAAATCCGTTTAGCTATGTCATATATATGAAGATGATTGGTGCACAGGATTTTGTTGTTATAATTTTTTACATTGTAGTGTTAAAATATTCATCAGTTTCATCACATTTTTATAAGCTCAAATATATGATAATCATTTGTGACAGACTCCTATAGATATCGGCTGAGATCAATAAAAGAAAACTTAAGTAAGGGTTACAATGTTTATACGAGTCGTATGAGGTGGTGCTCGTTCAAATTATAGGGGCAACATAATGTGTTAGACTAACACAGAAACACGAAAGTAACTAATAATGGCATATGTCTATAGGTATGGGCTGAGATCGATAAAAGAAAAGTTATTATAAGTCATAATGTTTATATAAGTAGTAACTCGTATGAGGCGATTCTAGTTCAAAATGTTGTTTGAGGGGGGTGTTTGT
Source organism: Bidens hawaiensis (assembly GCF_021521415.1). Classification (NCBI taxonomy): domain Eukaryota; kingdom Viridiplantae; phylum Streptophyta; class Magnoliopsida; order Asterales; family Asteraceae; genus Bidens; species Bidens hawaiensis. The sequence continues at coordinate 178,810 of NW_027492726.1, read as the reverse complement.
TCAAGTTATACGGCTAGTATGATAGTTCAAAATGTTGTATGAGAGGGTGTTTGTTCAAGTTTACGGCTAGTATGATGTGTTAGACTAACACCTAATTAATAAATAAAGACATTAAACACATGAAGAATTTTCACTCGCTATAAGGCATGTATAAGAATTGGGGCATGTATCTAAAGTATTCTAAGTCCTTTCAGTTTTACTTTTTTAGGTAAATGTTTTGAAAAATTTTATAAATGAGAACAACCAATACACAAAGGATGTACGTACGCTTCGCCTAAACTAAATTTTGGTTTTCAGAAACATGATTTAGCAAAACACTAAGAGTATCGTGTTTTTGTAATAGACAAATCTTTTTACTAGTACGTTACGGTAGAACAGGTTAAATTCATTAATATTTGAAAGCTTCTGTGCATTGCAATGGATACATGACGGGAAGTCGTTCAGCATTGATCCTATAAGTTATTTTTGTTATAAGAGATTTTATACATTGTATATATAAAATTAACAGCATATAAAGTGTTAGCATGAGTTACAATATTAAAGCATGTTGACAAAAAGGCAAGTATGATCGATGAGTGTAAGACCGTCCGTTATGGGCGCGGAACATCGTGGAGGGGCGTGATAGAAGCGTGCGCGAAAGGGGGGGAGCGCCGTTGTGACGACCGGCGCGGAGGAGCACTCTCTCTCTCCATCTCTCACACATATATATATATATTGGGGCGCCCAATGGGCATTAAACCATTGCGGGGCGGGTTTCGAATCCCCATTTTCTACGAGACAATGGCGTGACGTTGACGTGGCACTATTGAGGGGCTTCGAAGCCCCCCACCGTAGCAGATAGCTTGAGAGCAAAAAAGATAAATATAAAAAAGTATGGTAACAAAAAGAAAAAGGGACAATTTGTTGGTCGCAAAATTTCAAAAAGCATAGCAAAAAACATAGCCAACCATGTTACTTCTTACTATATATATATATATATATATATATATATATATATATATATATATATATATATATATATATATAATTAATGATTACTTTTAATATATATAATTAATAATTAATTCCCAATGTAACTCATCTAACTAAAATATTAAATTAATACATAGTTTTCACATGGTATTTAACTAAGCTGTCCACATAGGATTTCATCTCAACAATTTCAAAATTATAATTTACACCTGATAAGCTATTTAATTTTAATACTATTACCATTTATATAATTATTAACAAAGTTACAAATATAACTTTAAATGTTGTATTAAATGAGGTTTTATATATTTATGAATTATAAAATTCTATTTATTATTATTTATATTTTATGAATCTATAAGGTATGTTATTATGTCTATTATTAAATTTAATTTTTTGTTGCATTTTTAATCATCCGTGTATTACACGGGCTATATCATAGTTTTATTATTATTCTTGATCTTTTTAAATACTTTCAAAAAATTTTATAAATGATAAATAATTGATCTCTAAATATGAAGAAACAACTACGTACAAAACTCTAAATTTGAAGATAAAGATTCTTTGTAAATACAAAATAAAGAAAATCTTCAAACTTTAGAGATAAAAGCATAAACATGTGAATATCATATAAGATTACACTTAGCACATGTGACTAGATCCATATGAATCATACACATGAAATAACTATGCCCTTTAATATTACTATTTCTTTTTTCTTGCATGTTTAACCAACGGGTCATGTGAACACTTTTGGGTTTAACTGATGATGCAAATACGGATCACATAAAAAATTAGAGCAACACGTGTGCCATGAAACATCATTCACAGTAACATAACATAACAAACGTTTTGTTATCATATTTAAGTCACCTGGCTGTTTTTAATACGTTATTTTAAAGGTAGGTTGTAAAATAGAACTATTTAGCGATAGTTTGTTGTTAGTCGCTCTCATATTTTCTTAAGTAACTTACACGACGACCACTTTTCTGGTGTGGTTTAGATGGTTCTACTCACGTAGGCTATTTCGTGAAGAGCCACAACCCAATGAATCATTGCAACTTTAGTCAATAATAATTAATCGTCATTTAGTAATAAACCAACGTGAATGATAGCAACAACAACATGTATGCACCATCTCACTCGTTAGTGGTTACCCATGCATGCAAGCCCATTTTATAATTTGGTCAGTCAAGTTCAAGCCCATGATTTCACCCGTTGGAATCATTACTTGCAGTTAGCTTCTTTTCAATTTTGTTTCATTAATTAGTGCTATTTTATAGTCATTTTGTTTCGTAGTGGGATTAGTGGTTATTTCCTTTTAAAACTGTAAGCTGGTTAATTTCTTTGCTATGTAAAGACTATCAAGAAGCAAGTACTGGCAGAATTGATTATCCATGAAATTGGTTTACTTTGTAAACATATCCATTGCTAGTAGTTCTTACTGTGGCAGGTTTGGACGGTGATCTTTGGTCTCCGATTCTTAATCTGGTGGTGTGTCAGTATCTGGGTACGGTCTTGGACTCGCCCTACAAGTTGTGTGTGTGGTGAGTCTGTGTCACGTTCAATTTGTAGTTTTATTAAAGATCCTGGATTTGTAATTTACCTAAAACACAATGTGAGTCTTCAACTGACCATTGTGCCCCCTTGGTTTAATCCTTGAACAAGCGTAACTCTTTAATTGAGAAACAACTCAACAAGCATCCTATTAATAAGAAACAAAGTCGTTTGATATAACACAAAAACATTTGATGTAAACCCGTTTTTGTCCAAAACTTTTTATACTTGGTGTAAATTTACCCATGTTCGTCCGAAACCCCATCATTTATGAAAATTTTTATGCGTATTAAGTCTGGCCGCTTTTGCATTTTCGTCCAAGTTTCACCACTACACTTGGAGTGCACTGGCGCACATACTTTGATAGGTTTGGAACGCTAGCACACAATATTTTCTTGTCATTTTAGGCATTTGAAAAGACAATGGTGTTAAACGAGGTCAGTAAAGTATACCTTTCCTCCAGTGCTATGTTTGCAAGAGAAGGTTTATTTTTGAGTAATTTGCTAGTCATATACTCATATGTTCATAATGAAATTTTGCTGTTCTTTTATCTGCGTGACGATGCCCAATCTCATCTTTAGGAACCATCTTTTGGGTTTATCTTTAAACACAATTTTATATTTGGCGGACTTTTTTTTTTACTCGCACATGGTCCTTGATGTTTACTGCTTTCTCAGAGACGGCCCTGGTGACCACGCCCAATCCCACATAATTTGCATAACTCAAATTAAACCTTGAACGTTATGTGTTAGTTAAAACTAAAATATCCAATAACTTTTATTGTTCATATGCGATTTCTGATTTGTGCTAGACACTTTTAGATTGAAATTTTTTTATGTTTGTCAGACAATTAAAATAGAAACACGATAACGAATATGCAAAGTATGTTAAAGAAAACCCATGTACCAGGACTAAGCCCGCCACAAACTTAATTACGCCTTCTTATCACATCGATGAAACTCATGTAAAAGTAATCAATTATTTTATTCGTATATATCCAATCCACCTGTATTGTGTGGAACTCAAATTGAACGCCATGTACTTGATAATTTAAAATGACCAGTAGTTTTTATAATTCGTACAATATGGATATCCATCTAAATTATGTTAATAAAAACTTCTAAATTGAAATTTTTTCATGCTACTATCGGATACTTAAAAGTGGAACACAAGAACGAATATGCAAAATATCTTATGAAAACTCGTATATCATAAATTAGACCATAGACCTTCGTTATATACGAGGACAAACTATCACAATGTTTTTTAGATGGTGGTTATATTATCGGTAGTTAGATAATTATATTAGTGGAAAACCATCTATAGAAATCTTCACTATTAATAATTTAGTCACCAGCGCTAACTAGTATCATTTACCACTAATGACCGGTTAGTAACCGACATTTACCAATGGTCAGTCACAACTAATAAATAATAATCACATGACATGCAATTCTCCATCAATCATGCAAATATGATCATTCGCTGATTGGGTGGTGAGACCTCCACCTAAGGGTGCACAGTCTTGCCCACCAGCTTCCAAGCCATGTCATAATCCAAGTCGTTGAACCATTCTCCCCTTCCCGGTGGTCTCACTCCCTCAACTCACAGCTTCCTCGTCATACCTTTTCCCCTTCTCGTTTCCAAATTACACTCCCCCGCTCATTTTCCACCCTAAAACCCGATTGGGACTGGGATGCCAAAATCATTTTTATTAATGCCAAAATTTTGATCTTAAAGTCTGATTATAATAAATAAATTCTGCTTGATATTGAACCAACAAATTAACCCTTCAATTTGAATACAATTTCAAGAGAAAATGATATACAAATCTCCCAAAAAACTATGAATTAAACAATAAACGAATGTTAGTAACAACACTCAACTTCAACACAAACCGTTTTCCATCAACTTCACAAACTCATTAAAACCTATCCTACCATCAGCGTTCTCATCAAACACTCCGATCATCTTCCTACAATCCTCCATCTCCATCCTTTCCTTAAACCCCAAAACCGAAATAACTCTATGCAACTCCCATGCATCAATAAACCCATCTTTATTTTCATCAAACACATCAAACGCCTCTTTCACTTCTTCCAATCTTGGTTCTTCCTCTTCAAAAATATTACATACATCTTCAGAATTCAACACCTCTGGTAGCTTTTCACCACCCGGGTGACCCGAAACACCCAAACTCGCCATCAGTAGCTCCAAATCACCTCCGCGGACAGCGTCGGTGTTTACGGTGGTGGTCTTGGTGAAGGAAAGTTGTGTTCTTGATAATCTGGGATCATGGGTCGTCTTGTCTGATGAAATCTTGGAGAATTGGACGAAAAACCGGTGGATTGAGGTTGAAAGTTTGGATCTTGAGAATAGTTTCAAGAATCCGGTGAGTCTGTTTAGAACCATTTGCATGAAGTAGTATGGGATTAATTCAAGTACCATAATGGTCTAAGAAGTACGAATAAAGAATATAATATGATTAATAGTTAGTATAAATGTTTTTGTGTTTTTTGAAGACGTGAAGGGGATTTGTGAGTTTATATAAGGGTTTGTATTCAAGTGTGTACATAGATGTATTTGTTTGAACCGTTGGTCAATTGTCAAAACGTGTGACAGGGAGTTTTTGAGGAAGGTTGCAAGAAACCGGTAATTGCTTAATTTAATTAGCCGTCCTTAGGAGTTAAGGACTTCGTGTTGACAAGAATTATTCTAGTGTGGCTTGTACATCATGTAGAAAAACTTATACATTGTATGTAGTTGTCAATTTGTCATGTATGTGTTTGGAATTTTCCAGAAAGTTGCTCTCTGTTTCCTATAATATTGTGTTTGGCGGTTGGGAGTCCGCTTACTTTGAACTTTCGTTTTTCTAATATTTACAAACAAGTTTTAGAGCCCGTGTTATATACGGGATAATTCAAATTATAAAATTATAAGTAAAACAAAAAATTATATAGTGTATATGAAAAAAAAAATGTATTACATCTATGTTTGTATCTATACAATGTGTATATAAATTGATTTTATTTATATTACAAAATTATTTTTTTAAATGAACTTAATAAAAAAATGTCCGTGCAAAAACGTACCCGAGAATATTTCTTTCTATTGAAAAATTCATTCTCGGTGCCATATGTGTATAACTGAAAGACTTTTGGTTATGAACCAATTTCGGAAATAAAGCTTCTCATACGATAGTAGTTCTAACCACTCAGTTTAAATACCAAATGAGCGTTACCTTTATTGATATATTTATCAATTTACCACTCATTAAAGGAAAGTAGAACATTAAATTGTAATAATGGGTGTTCTTCAAGAGCTATGTTTTTCTGAGCTACACCATGAAAAAGATTTTGATAAGTTTCAAAAGGCTTATCAACTTTGTCATAATGGACAACATAAAAATAACATGTTAACCTATCCAATTTTGTGAATATTTTGTTTCATTTGAGTATAGTTTTCCATGACATGCTTCTCATATAACGTTCTGATCACCATTGAAGGAAAAATTAATATTAACATAAATATTTCAAAATTGATAAAAGTTAAAAGCATTAATAGGCATAGGGGTGGTATGTCGAAAGTGTTCGCAGTCTTTTCTTACATTTTAATAGTTGAGGGAAAAATAGTCGGTTTGCCAACTCCCAAACCTTTTGATTATTTAAAAAATGCCCTTAAAAGTAAATTTGAAACCCGAATCATGTTTAAAATTCTAACTTTCATACTTTTAACATTTCAAAGTCAACACTTTGAACCCATAACAAATTTGACGATAAATCTATTTTGCATTCTCAAACTTTTAAAAATACTCAAAATTTTCATTTTTGACCCGTAACAAATTTTGACCTAAATGTAGTTAATTTGTACCAAATAATTTATTTACCAACTTTTGACCCATAATATCAAATTTAAGTTCCATTAAAAAACCCGAAACAATTTTCATTTAAGAAAACATGATTTGTTGTTAATTTTTGAAATTCAACAAGTATTTTAAAATATGTAGTAAAATAATATGTTAATATTTATATTTATAAAAATATATAGATATTATATAAATATAGTGTAAAAGGAAAGTGAATAATTATTGATTTATAATTAGTTTTGAAAGGAAAAAAATTATGAGAATTAACCAAAACATAACAAATGTCCATATTTATTTTACTTTATTAGAATAGATAGATTTCTACATTTCTTTGTGGTAAGTTGTTCAAAAGTATTGTGTTTGGTCTTTCACTCTTTCTTTGCTTACCTACCCTGGACTCATAAGAGTATGAATTTTCTAGACTTGTGGATTATAAGGTAGGTTATTAAAAGTATAAGAATTGATAATTAGAACAATGATTACTACAATTGCAAAAAAAATAATAATAATAAATAAAATAAAATAACCATGTCCACTAAAAAACGATTTTCCCATTATATGTTAATTGATTTGTATGAATAAGTTATGATACGTGTATATTCTTTCAATTAGGCAATACGAGACACGAATACGTGATACGTACCCACATTACTTTAGCAGGTAACAGATAAGGCCTTAACATGTTTTGTGTATTAAACAGACAGATACGAATTTACCTGTTAATTTTCATGTCTAAACAGACAAAATACTTGTTTACATATTAAGTATATGTTAAGTACCTAATTAGATTTTTATAATTATATATATATAACTATAAGTTATCCTAAACCCTAAATTCCTAAAGTATTCTCACTCTGTGTTTCTCAGCCGTCACCACTCACGGCATTCCCTCTCCGGCCATCAGCTCCTCCCCTAAACTCCGACCATCAGCGCCGCCTCTGAACTCTGGCCCCGTAGCCGCCGGTGCTTCCTCTGGTCTTCACAACTTGCTGCCTCATCGTTAACCCTACTTAGTAAGTTAGTAATCCCTCTATTTGGAATCCAATTTATTACCTATTGGAACTTGGAAGTTTGGAACTTGATATTGTTTTCAATAGATGTTTTGATTATAATTCTATGGATTTTTGTCTTAAATTTGTTAAGTATCATGGATTTATGCTTTATTTTAATACTTTTATGAACTTTCGATGGCTTTTGTTTCACTAAACAAGTTGTCAAATATGTGTTCTAAACAGATCTTATCGTGTATTATCGTGTTTTATCATGTATACCAAGTAGTAACAGGTTCGTGTTTGTGTTTGGGATATAGGTACATGATAAGTTTTCGTGTCATGTACAAGTATACACATTTCGTGTTCGTGTCTTATCGTGTACGGGTATACACGATATGCCAACCCTATTTTCAATAGCCTGATCAATTGAGAACCCGATTGTTTGACGGCTATAATTATGTTTGTATAAATTACCGAGTTACCAAACCAAACCACAATATAACACGTTACAACCTTTATGTTTTTACGTTTTAAGATTCTATCTATACTATTAAAAGAATACCATCTTTCCATGTCATTCAACTAGATCTTTTCACTATCAAGTGTACAAGTTTTCATTTTTACGATTTCCAGTTCATGAATTGAATGATAAAAATGAAAAATATGTTGTTGGTGGGAATCGAACTCACTACCTTGTTTTTAAAACGTTTGTGGCTTATCAGCTCAGTTAGGATGAAGTGATGCCAATCATCTCTTTTTCTTAATTGGTATAGATTCGCAACCTTCTATTTTAATTTATTTTAAAATACAAATGCAAATTATTTTTATTAATTTAGGTATTTTAAAAAATTAGTTATATCTTCTGAATCCATAAGACATGTTATTATGTATATTATTAAATTTAAGTTTTTTTTTTGTATTTTTTTAACCACTCGTGTATCACACGAGCTATATCCTAGTAGGACATTATGTCATAAAAACGTAACAATTTTTTTAAATGACATGTTAGTTACTTAAGGTATTATTAGCTTTTGAACCTGTGTATTACACTGGATTTGTCAAATGACCGAAAGTAGGTATTTAATTATACGTAATTTATGGATATTCTTTTAAAATTATAGATTAATTTTAATATTATCACACACACATCAAATGTTATATATTTAAATTTCACATTAATGTTTTAAGATGACATAAAATCAATTATTGGTACCTAAACATATTAAAGATGTTTTATATGATCAATACGAATATAAGTTAAATAGTGTTTTACAAATTGTAAGATTATAAATATTGTATTTATTCAATGAAATTTGAAGTGCACACGTAATTAAATATCTATTATAAATATATGTCACTAATTATTATATGATAATGGTTCGTAAATCATTATTTAACTAATATAATAATTCATTGTATGATTTTTAAACTTGTTATAGATATTCAATAGTTTATATGCTACCATCGCCACCACCACCACCGTCACCGCAACCCTACCATCGCCATCACTACCAATGCTACCACCGCTTGACCACCGCCGCCGCCTGACCATCACTGCCACCACCACTGTCACTGCCTAACCACCACCACCGTCGCCGCCACCTTACCATCGCCATCACTACCAATGCTACCACCGCTTGACCACCACCACCTTCGCCACTGCCACCACCATTTTCATCATTAGAGCTAACACCCCGGTTGCCGCCATTGCGGGTTTTTTTGGTAAAAAAATTTATTTTGAGATAGGAGTGTTTTTAATATTTCTATTTTATTCATATAATTTTTTTAGATACCAAACAACATAAAGTAATAACTCATTTCGTTCCCATAGGTTAACCAAACAAGACAAAGGAATGGTAATGATCTATTTCATTCATTTATCCATTCCGTTCCTTCTCCCATTTCATTCCTCCTTTCATTTCATTACCTTCAACCAAATATATCCCAAAGGTTTTAGCTCGCATATATCTTTCAGTTTTGTATCGGGATAGGTTGGTTTGATACTTTGATGTTTTGTGTTTCTTATATGCATTTGGGCTGGTAATTTAATGAGTTGATTGGGCTTGAAGCTAACATGGGCCAGATGGTGGACTACTGCTTTCGTTCACAGAAAACAAGTCCATGACTGTGTAAAGTATTGTATAAACTATGGGTGTTCACGGTCCGGCTTTCGCGGTTTTTAGGGCAAACCGCGAACCAAAACATTAGTAACGGCTTTTATTTTTGTAAACCGAAATCAAACCGTTGAACTCTTAAACCGAACCAAACCAAACCGTAAGTAATGGTTTGGTTCCGGTTTGGTTTCACGGTTTGAACATGTTAGAATTTATAAAAAAATGTCCAAAATAAAGTTTGATGTATCATAGTAATGCTCTCAGTAACTAACAGATTTTTACAAACTTAAACACAAACTTTGGGTTTTAATTTCCGATATGAGTTGAGCCCATTTTTTTTATTTACTGTGAGTATCTAGTAATGTATATGCACTAATAGTTTTTATTTAAATACGTCAAGTAATAATACAAACTCGTATATATGATATTTAAAACTTAAATATAATTTAATCTTACGATCTGGTTTTATACGGTTGGTTTTCGACACAAACCGTAAACCAAGCAGTTCTGCATGGTTTAGAAATTTACAAACCAACAAACCAAAAGTTAAGAAAGAAAACCAAACCAATGACCGGTTTGGATGGTTTCGTGATTTCGAGCCGAACCGTGAAAACCCCTAGTATAAACATAAGAGTGAGGCCTTGAGGGGCATTTTCCAATAATTATCTCAAAATGCCTCTCTTCTTGTCTTAGTCTTGTCTTCATTATCCTCAAAAAATTGAGGTTTCATCGTGTTTTTGATTGTTGATGATTTATATCTAATTCTTTGGTTCTTTGTGTTTGAGGATGTAATTGTTTTGTATGTCAGATCGTAACGCTAATGATCTGGATCTTATTGCTCATCTCTCTAGTTTTGTATTCCTTCATTCTTGAAGTTCTTAATACACATTGGCAACTCATCCATGGAAATATAGTTAGTATAATGACCTACATGTGACAGAATCATAAACTCTTTAAATATTATATGGATATTCAGTATACAGTAAAAACTTTAGTGATTGTTCCGGTCATAAGAAAAGTGGCAATTCAAAAATTGGTCCTGTTTGTGGGGAAAATTGATCGGGCCTAGCGAAAATATCAAGGATTATTATGAAGACAAAATCAAAGTTTATAAAAATGGCATTATCAATCTCATGAATTCTATTTTTTCTAACACTCATTGGTTATTAGAAAACTTCGCTAAAACCATATTTGCGCGTCCTCTTTACTTTCTTGCGTGTGTGTTTTTAACATGTAAGATTATATTATACAACAATACAATATTTACCATTCATCATATCTTATAGCATTTGGTCTATCGTATTCATATCAAACATTTCCATTCATCCCTTTGGGTCAATTGAAAATATATTATACCAGATATCAACAGCAAATTGCTTTTCATTACATTGAGATGTTTGGAAATGTATTATATCAACTAAAAACAGTTAATAGTGTTTAATTAAATATCCTGAATTAGTAGTACCATGAATGATACAAGCCTAAAATAAATAACTCATCAGCTTAAATTTTGCCATTAAAAAAATGATCTGTCTTAAAATGTCCACAAACACCTACATCTAACTTTTTGGTCAAGAGCATTATGATGTAAATAACATAAATATTTCACTGGCAATTCCGAACCCATGCATTAAAGTTGAAATTTTTAAGAAATCTTTAAATGTATCCCATTAAACATAACCAGTTTTTAAGAATATTAAAACGCACTAGATACAGAAATCAATTTAGATTAAAACTAGTGTAATTTTAGTAAAACACATATAATCAAGAACCCTTGAAACAGATTGTCAAACAAAAGAAAAGCAAAGTTAAAGTAACAAATGTGAGGGCAATACAGGCAGCAATGAAGAGAGTATAGTCAAGGCTGCAAAGCGGTTCCCTGAGGTTTCTATAGCACAACAAATTAACAGGCTATCGTATACTTTATTAGTAATTACGAAACCTTAGTACTTGTGCATCTACTTTGACAAATAAAAACAAAGAATACATAGAAAGGAGGATTAGAGGGATAAACAACGCGTGCGCCAAGTTTCAGCGGAAGCCGCGGTCTTAATATATGTAGTGGATGTCAATTAGGGCACTTTTGTTTGGGCTTCATATGTAAATGGGCTGGGCCTTGAATTTGTTTTCTAATAGACTAGTTAATATCTCAATTTATGTTGTTCCAAAAAAAATCTTTTTGAAGAGGCGCATAAAACCAGGGTTTTCCAATACCCGGTTTGGGGTATGGCTGTACGGGTATGAAATCGGATATTCTATATTTAATACCCTGTTTTTGAATATTTTTTATGTGTAGATTATGTTTTAAGGTGCTGCAAATTTTATTTATTTTTGTTCTATGTCCAAATTGGATAGGCGTCCAACTAGACCTCGCTACAAGATGTTCTACACCGAGAGAAACAGTATAGGCATAAATTAGTGTATGAAAGTGATGGCACGTGTCTTCATCAACATAGAATGAATAGGACGGGTTTCATAAAAGTTAAAGGCTTCTAAGTATCTTCAAGTATGAAAGTTAAAGGCTACTAGTATACGCATAAATTAAGTATCTTCAATAGATCACCTGATACATGGCTAAATGGACGAAGATCGAATAAACCTGGCGAGTGTTTCAACATGTAGCACTTAGCAGCAGCGATTGTCATCGAATGATATTTTGACGGTTTGAAGAAAAGATGGGTTATACTTAGAAACCCATCTCTATATCACATCATAACACAAAATAAATTATACTTGCATGAAGTCTTATGCACATCTATATTCAATGCCATAAGATCCTCTAGATGTTGATGAATCATGAATATAGTGACGCAAATAATGATGTAGATGACGGAGATCTTCGCTCACATGAGGACCATATTACAACAATTGGGAGATCGAATGAATGAAGAAACTTCATACAAAATTGGGATATTAGATTTTAATAATCCAAACTTTGGCGTATTGGTCGATATTAATCTCAACTTATGAAATTCCCTAGATTAATCCCAACTTATGAAATTCCCTAGATTAATCCCAACTTTCACTTTATTGGACTCCACTAAGTCTTTCTTAATAGGAACTAGCCCGGTTAGTTTTAGGGGCAAAATATGTCATTTCTCCAAGTTGAGAGAGACAGATGAAAAATATAATTTAACTTAACCACGGCCGCCGCCACCCCCACCACCACCACTGACACCAACACCACCACCACCGAGACCGCTGTGGCCACCACTGTGACCGCCGGCATTGCAGTGGCGGCGGCGGCGGTGGGGGTGCCTCGACGGTGGTGGGGGTGGCGATGGCCGTGGTGGTGAGTTTTTAAGTTAAATGACATAGTTTTCCTTAAAACTAACCAAGTTAGTTCATGTTAAGAAAAGACTCAGTGGAGGCCAGTAGAGTGAAAGTCAGGACTAATCTAGGGAATTTCTTAAATTGAGAGTGATATTGGCCAATAGATCAAAGTTTGGATTATTAAAATTTAACATTCCTACAAAATTTAACATCAATGTGTAGTGAATGGATATTAGATATCATTGATATATTTATCTTATATCATTGATATCAATTATGTTATTTTAGCAATGTTTAGTAATTGGATTTATTTAGAACTAGTTTGTCACCCGGAGCGTTGCGTCGGGACATATCGGTAAAATCCAGGCGTTGGTAAAACATAAGCGTTATCGGTCCCAAGCGTTAAAACAGTAAATCGACGCGAATTCCTTCGGTTTCGATTGCGTGCTTTATATATTGGAACTAAAACAAAAAAAATATAAAAAATTGAGGTTGACCAATGGGGTGGCGATGGTTGGTAAAGCTCAGACATTGGTAAAACCTGAGCGTTGTCAATCTCGGGAGTTGAGGTGGTGAGTCTAAGCAAATTCGGTTAGTCTCCTTCGCATTTGTTACTGTAATTAGAACTAAATAAAAAACAAATTTGGCATTTGGTAGTTTTTGTTACGTGCGTTACAACCCTGGAGCTTAAACAAAATATGATGACCCTACGCGAATTCGGTCGGCAACCGTCACGTTTGTTACGATACCATAACTAAAACTAGAAAAAGAAAAAACCAAATTGGCATTTGATCGACTTACATTATAAATTTTCATTATGTTACCGAAACTAAAAAACAAAAACATAAACAATAAAAAAGAAGCTAAAGTGACCACTAAGGTGCTGCCAAGTGTCCCAATCAGACACTTGCGGCACCAAAATTATCTTTTATATATATTATAGTAATTAGTAAATTAGTAATAAGGGGAAAACTTCATCATTGATCTAATTAGAGCATTCTCAGCCCATTTCCTATATTTTTGTGAGAGGAATTTGTAAATTATATGATAGGGTTATAAGTAGTTGTGAGTAGAGAAGAGAGAAAATGTTATAGAGGAAAGTTAAATTTGAAGATTCACTATTCATACCGTATAATTTTTTAATATTTTCTAAAAGTGATTGTGAATGGAGGAAAGAGAAAAGAGAATGATAAAGGTATAAAAAGTATTATTTAATTAAACAGGAGAGAGAAAAAACAGTAATTTTTAATGTAATTATATGATATATATGGATATAGGGTAGGAAATGAGTTGGGAATGCTCTTAGGTTATGCATTCATTTTTTGTTCCAAATTCCTATGTCTTTTACCTGATTAACGTGTCATCATACATAGACAGCATTCCAAATATAAAGATGAGTTCCTTTATTTATCATTTTTGTAAATAGTTTTACTATTAAAGCATTAAAAGGTAAAATGCTAAAGTGTTCAGTTAAATATTTAAATATAATACAACAATCAAAATTCAAAATACATATACCAATCACGCATCAGCATAAAACATAAGTTGACCCTCGAGTTACCTAATCAGGTCAAAAATAAAAAATAAAAAATGAGTGATCCAATTAGAACAGTAGTAAAACTTGGTTACTATCATATGAAGTTGCCCTTACAATAAACTAAAATGTTTGTATGGGTTTTTATCTTATGCTTGTTATGTATACAACATTGATGTTTTGTGTGAAGATTTGGAATCACGTTATAATTTCGAAAGGGTCCAGGAACATATAAAAAATGGAATAAAAAGGAAAATGAGAAGCTTGTTGCAGCTGTGACAGCAGCCATGCTTTATGTGCTCAATCTAGGTTCTAATTACAAATCAAATAACGGGTTTAAACATGGCTTTTTCAATGCAAAGGAACAACTGTCAATCTAACTTCCCAAAGCTGGCAAAAAAGCAAAGCCACATATAAATTGAATAAAGACAATGAAGATTTTCTGGTATACGGTGCATCATATGCTAGCATGAAACAATACAAGTGGCTTTGGCTGGAAATCTTGGTTTACAATAACATGCTCGACAATCGACACTTCGAAAGCTGTTTAGCAAGCTTATATACATGTGTTGTATAAGCATCATTAATTATTGTAGCTCTTTGTATATCGAAATGAGATATAGAAAAGACTTCTAACTAGATTCCAATAAAATGCAGCACTTTATGATTTATTTTCGATTCATGGCTACTTTGTTTATATATACTATTAGAAAAAACACCTTTAATGACACGCAATACGTGTCATTGAAGGGTACATATGACACACAAATGTGTGTCAATAATAGCCCAGTCATAAGATAAACAAGACAAGCGCCTGAGTGTCATGTTCTATGACACGCATTCATGACACTCTTTCATGACTCGCAATTATGACATATATATATGACATGCGTTTATGCGTGTCATGGTTTTAGGTGTTTTTTAAAAATATATTTATACATATATAATAAATACATTATTTATTTATTATTATTATTTGTAATTTTTCGTAATTACTCCACATTAATGACAACTAAATTCTCACAACACAAATAAAATGCATAAATAGAAAAACAATCTATTTCATAAATTAATCATCTTTAGTCAAATTTTACAAGGAGTACACTTTAGGATTGGATTCCACAATAAAATAAACAAAATCAAACTCTATTGACCCGTAATTAGCTAATTGCCCTTCCTCATTAGCAACTTTGTTGTTAAGTACATCACTTTGAGCACTGAGCAGGAAGTTTTGCTGTTACTCCATATCATTATCCTTTCCATTGCCAATTTCTGCTTCAAGTGTATATTATTATTAACAACACAAATATGCAGATTGTATGTTAATAAAAAATCTTGACTACATACCAGCTTCTTTAGATCCAGTGAGCATAAATGTCTGTTGACCAGCCTGAAAATGAACCAAACTTGTTATTCTGTAGATGTGACATTGTTAGAGCCTACTGATAATATTCAAGTGTATCTTGATCAAACTAAATTTTACATATTTAAACAAAGTTTGTAATGATCATAATGCATAAAGACTCACTTGTTGCACATTCACCTCTCCCGTCACTCGTGCTTTCCAACAACCTTTGTAGACAGGCCCCCCTTCTCCTAGCAAAGATTCGGGCCTAAAACTCTTGGTTGCAGCAGCAAAGACTCGGTCGGTTAAACTTTCAAGCAACAAATGATTAAAATGATTAGCAGTATAATGCCTTCAAATATTACTGGAATTACAAAGGACAAAAAAACTTACTTGAACAATAACAGAAATATCTAAAAAAGTAGGAGCATCAATATTGAAAAGCAGCTTCTGAACTTCCTACCTAAAGAAGGATATAATATAGCACGTGGTGAAACAATAGTTAGAATATTATGTGCAATAGATAAAATGGTAAATAAACTGAATTTACCTCAATTAATTGTTCAAGCTTTTGCCTTCTTAAGGAATGCCAAAACTCATGTATAATATGGAGATTTGACTCAGCTTCCTCTTGCTCCAAGACAAAACCATAATATATGTCCAATTCAAATTTAACAAATTAATAACAATATTATATGGGGCTCAATATGTACACATGAAAAATATTTTGTTTCGTTTACCTCTAATGTATCTTCTTTTTCCCTTTTGACTTTTTGGTAGAACACGAAAATCATCTAATAACGAAAATCTTCAATTAACTAAATAGATTCTGCCAGCATATTTAAGAGACACAAAATCCACAACACTTTTATATACTACTGCAACTCAGCAGAAAATATATTAACCATCAATAACATGATGACAATAAAGACAACTAATAGAAAGTTAGTTATTAACCTTCAAACTTCAAAATTGATACGTGCGGCCAACATGTATAAAAACTGCACCAAGCTTTCGAACAAAAGTCCTTGGTTCAATTTCTGATAGCAGGTTGTTCCTTTCAAATTGCCATCCCAACTGCCCTCCCAAGATGTAGATTATCATAGTTTTGTTCCAAAAAACACGTGGACAGATTCAAGTTTGTCATCACAGCCTCTATATATATAACAATAACATATAAATCAAAGACCAAAAACCATAGTATATGTCCAGCTTAAATTACACAAATCAACAGTAACATTCGAACAATAAGCATCACAACCATAAACGAATATGATGGCACAATTAAAAAGTAATTTGAAGTCAATTTGAGGCTCAGGTCGCTATCACGGCTGCAACATACATTGCTACGCCAAAAACCGAACATCATCATAGCCATAAACTGATCTGAAGAGGTGGAATCACAATAGGTTCAGCGCCGCACCATGGCTGCAACATAAGTTGCCACGCCTATGAGCGAAACATCATCACAACTAAAAATGAACCCCATTAGATTTGTAATGAGGCGATCTTCCTTTCACGTGGACAACCAAGCCATCTCAGTTGCCAATCCAAGGCAACGTAGACTCAGATATACATCATTGCCAAGCCAAAGTTAAGTCATTCAAGAAACTACTGTTATATGATAATAAAATTTATTCAAATACATAACAAAGAAGCAAAAATTGAAGTTCAATTTATAAAAAGTCACAACAGAGAAACACAAAGAGTGCAGCTCACCATCTTAGGTAGGCAAAGAGAGGCGAAAAGAGGCCACCGGACCACCGCCACCACCAACCATCGCCGCCTAGGGTTTTGAAACATAATCCGGCAACAATAGGTCAATACATCGCCATGTCACCACCGGACCCCGCCGTCAGCACACCACCTAGTGTTTCCATATTGAAACCATAAATAAAGTGGTGCTAAAACCACAACAAAACCCTAAATCAGATGGTGTAAAGCCGATGGCGACTGATGGAGAAGATGGTCGGATTATGTTCCAGACTGCCATCAAACCCTAATCGCCATGTCTGTAAATCAGGGCATGATTTGATTTTGAGAAGTATTGGGGTTGTGGGTGGGTGGTGTTTAAGTTTTTATTTGGAAGTCAAGATGACACACATTTTCTTAGTACCATTGTTTTTTTAAATCCTGACACTAAATCAATGACACACAAAAATGCATGTCGTTAATCTTTTAAATTTTGAAAAATATGACATTCTTCAATGACACACGCATTTGAGTGTCATGAATCAGCACGCGTCATAATGCGCATGTCATTAAAGACATTTTTTCTAGTAGTGATAGTACTACACTTTTATTTTGTGTTAACTTTGGTGATAATGATGCGGCTTATTAGGTGCACAAAAATGTAGCAAAATGAAGAGAAAATTTTCTTTATTACCGAGACTTGTGTTTGGTATTTGTCAAGGATTGAACAAATGGAAGAGATGCTCAAACATCTACTGATATTTTATCCGTCATACGCAAAGAAGAACAAGGGGATATGAAAGACACTAAAAGTTTTATTTTCATTTACACAATTACAATATTATATACAAATGTGTTGCAATAATTTAGGAGATAAAATCTCCTCGAAACTGTGCATAACAACAAACTGTGCATACCCCCCGTCAAGCGAAAACAGTAGCGGACCAACGCGAAGCATCGTGCGGATGCGTTCAAAAAGAGGTCTTGGAAGACTCTTGGTAAAGATGTCGCCTACCTGAAGCGTGGTAGGAACAAATTTTGTGTGAAGACAACCGGCAGAGATTAATTCATGAACAAAATGGTAGTCGACATCTATGTGTTTGGCTCGTTTATGCGAGACCGGGTTTTGACTTAAGAATAAAGCGCTTTTGTTTTCTTTCCATTTACACAATTAGTCAATTACAATATTATATACAAATGTGTTGCAATAATTTAGGAGATAAAATCTCCTCAAATAACTATGCATAACAACAAAGTTGACCAGGTTTTCTTTTATTTGAATTTCAAATTATCTTGAGTGGCCTCCTTTTAGGATACTAGAGATAGATTAAATGATATAGATGTCGATCAACCGCTAAACAACCATTCATATGTTGCTTTTAGAAAAGAATCAAGTACACAAAAAAAAGAAAAAAATGCAACAACTAAGATCCTCTGATGAACAACTTCAAAGAGTCGGCAGAAATTATGATGCAACGATCAAAGGGTACATAAACATTCAATAGAATTTTAGGAACAAAGAGCAATAGGGCGATCTTGCATAACAACTATTTGCGAGTGTGACAAAGCCTTATGTAAGGTTGCGCAGAATGAGGAGTTGATTGAAAACTTTAGTAAGGTTGACGAAGAAATTTTTTTCCTCTTTCATTATGCACTTGTTTCTTCTCTAAAAGCAGCATATTAGGGGGGGGGGGGGGGTTAGTGGCTGATCAAACATCTATATCTTCAAATCCATCTCGAGTGTAATCTTTTGTTCTTCTATGTTCATGGTGAACAAAATATTAGCGGTTGTTTGTGTTGGAATATCGTATGCCCGAGACACGTAATTAGGTTAATGTGGCTAGTTGTGTTTGATCCAAGTCGGGTCATACCCAATAACGAGTTAGACACACACCAATTATGTATTTGTTGAGATATGATCTATAAAACAAATACAGAACACGACACATTCAGAAATCGGGTTTCTGAATAATTACTTGAAAGTGTTAAATAAATTAATTGGTTAATTTATTTATTCAAATAATTATTATTGGAATGATTATTTAACTATGTGTTCTTTTGTAAAAAGGTTTATAAAAGATGGGGTGTTTATATATTTATTTTATACTTTATAAAATAAATAAAATAAAAAAAAAAAAAAAAAAAAATATATATAATAATTGGGGCCGGTTTTGGGTGGGCCCCACACCCCATGATTTGGTCAAGATCTTGTCATGCATTTGGTGAATGGTTGTGTGTAGTTTACTTGACTACTAACCTAACACCATGTTTTGCATTATGGTGTGTAATCATAAGTATGAAAGATCAAGATCATTATTTATATACTTTCAAGAAAACAAAACAACAACACAACTCTTCCTTTCTTTCTTTCTTTCTTGTTTACGGCAAAAAGAAAAAAAAGGAAGGGCTCGGGTCTCGGGTTTTTCGTGTTCAAGCTTCCTAGCATAGCTCGGTGTGTGTTGGAGGCTCGGGGTATATTCCGTTTGAGGGTTTTCCTTTGAAAGTCTAGCATTCACATCATCATCTTCTTCAACCATCTACTAAACTCTTAAAGGGTTAAGAATGTAAGTGTTTACAAGCTTGATAGTTTAGCTTTTCCGTATCATTTGATCCTTGCTTCGGGTTTCTAGTAAATAGATTATTGGTAATCTTATAACATGAATAAACTAGGTTATTCACGAACATATACATATATAAACACATGGATACATATGTTTAGTTTGTAAATATCACGCTTCCGCCTTAATTGTGACTAGTTAAATGGTTAACTAAGCTTGTTAATTTCATAGAAACCCAACAAATGGCATCAAGAGCCGGGATACGGGAAACTAAGCTTCGGGTTCTCGGTTTTATATTTTTTCCCCTTGAAAGATTTTATACAAAAATTAACATGCATGATTTTTTTTTTGTATTTAATCTTGTTATTGTTTTTGGCTTTGTTCAAAAAAAAAAAAAAAAAAAAAAATTAAAACCGAGTAAATGGGCCGAAGCCCAATTCGGGTGAATTTGGGCCGAAGCCCACTTTAACATGGTTATTGGGCTAACCGGAAATTAAAGGGAAAAGCTATATGGGCCGAAGCCCATTTTTGGTTAAATGGGCCGAGCCCATGAGTTTTTTTATTGGGCCGAAGCCCATGTGTTTTGCACATGTGGGCCGAAGCCCATAATCTAGTTATTGGGTCAAGCCCAAATGGGTTGGGCTAGGCCCGATAAAGTCAAGGGGTTTTGGAACGGGTTCCTAAAACATAACGGGTTATGTTTGTTAAAACTAGACCGAGCCGTAGACCAAAGTGGATGTTTGTTTGTGGTTGATGTTGTGATTGTAGTTAATTATTCAAAGTTTCGGTTTGTAATAATTAATTAGGGGCTATTTTGTAATTATTTATTCATATGGGTATGTAATAAATAGGTTATTTGTAATATCTTTATTTTATAGAAAAAATGTATTAGGACATTTGATTTTGTAAAATTAAAGAAGATTGCAAAATTGGAAGTTTGGGCCTAATTGGGCCGGGTATGGTGATAATGGGTCTCACAAGCCCATTAAAGGGATTCAAGCCCAAAAGGACCTAAGCCCACCAATTAAGCCCAAATGGAAGCTTATGGAAGCTAAGGCCCAAGTTCAAGCCCAATGGATCACAACGGGGTTGAAGAAGATGCTCGAAGCATTTGGATGCGGGATCGAGTGGGAGCTACAACATCCATGTGTCATGTGTCCCTTAGGATCGGACCTAAGACACACACTTGTTTCGGCTAACAAGTGTGGTCTAACTTAGTGGCTCGTGTCTAGTATAATTGTGTATGCTTGTTAATTAATTGATTGTTTGATTGTGTGGTTGTTAGATATTAGGATATCAACTTCGTCACATAGAATTAATTAACAAAGCATAAAACGGGTTCTAATAATTATCGGTAATTACGTGACACATAGTTTAATAAAATGGATTTATTAACTAGCCGTCTCACGCCCATAATAAAATGGCTTTATTATAGATTAGAATTTTGAAAATGGTTTCAAAATATCATGTTACTAAATGCATGTTAGAACATGATTTAAAGTTTTACAACTAGAATTATTAAAACTAAAAATCCCTTTTAAAATTAAGGATAATAAGTTAAACACCATCCTTTTGTATAACGCTTAACATATTAGTAAGCTCTTAGTGGGAAAAGGGTCACCTAACCGCGTAAGAGTAAATTAATATGTTAAGGTAATATTGGCATATAAATGGGAAAAAGGTCACCTAACCGTTTGTATGTTAATATTACAAGTTGATACAAGTAGGACGACTTAAATTAGAACCATGTGAAGAGGGTCACCCAAACATGGGGTCTAATAGGTGTTGATGGGATAAACATGCCGACACGAAATATGATTTCGAACCGGTCCCATAAACTCTAGAAGTTGCAAAAGGGTTTGCAATTGTTATGAATAACTACCTTGATAAATCGACAATGGGAAAAAGGTCACCTAACCGGAGTCGGGTTTATCGTTGGATTCTAGATTTTAATTATTAATTATATTTGGTATATATATAAAAGGGTATTAATAATTAAAAAGGTAAAACACTAAAATGAACTTAATTAAAATTCTGCAGATGGCCGCACACGTCGACGACAACATAATCCCTAACGTCCAAAATGTCTCTCTCCGATCTATTCTCGCTAAAGACCGTCTTAACCACAATAACTTTTCGGATTGGTTCCGAAATTTAAGGATTGTTCTAAAACAAGAAAAATTATATCATGTTTTGGAAACACCTATCCCCGAAGAACCGGAAGAGGGTAGTGAGGTCGAATATATGAATTGGGTCAAACTTACGGAAGATTCCATTCAAGTGTCATGCCTCATGTTGGCGACTATGGTTCCCGAAATCCAAAAGGATTTCGAAAACCATAATGCGTACGACATGATTACTCAACTTAAGGAAATGTTCCTTAAGCAATCAAGAGTTGAAAGGTTCGAAACAGTTCGAGCCTTGCATGCATGTAGAATGGATGATAATCAACCAGTTTCAACTTATGTACTTAAGATGAAAAGTTACATTGATCGCCTCGCCAAACTCAATTGTCCCATCTCAAAAGAGTTAGCAACGGATTTGATCCTTAACTCTTTGTCGAAAAGGTTCGACACTTTCGTGTTAAATTATAACATGAACGGCTGGGACAAAACCATTGGAGAACTTCACTCAATGCTTAAAACAGCCGAGGCGAGCATGGGCAAAAGGGTTTTACCCATGTTTGCGATCAATGAAGGTAGATCCAAGAATCGATCTCAACCCAATCTTAAGGCTAAGGTAGCCAAAAGAAAGGGTCCTCCTGTGCATCTTAAGGGTAAGGGCAAATCACCGGTTATGGCAAAGAAACAAAAGGTTATGGAACCGAGGGGTCATAAGGATGATCCTTGTTTTGGTTGTGGGGAGACCGGACACTGGAAACGCAATTGCCCAGTCTACCTAAAAGAGCTAAAAGACAAGAGGAATGCGGCGCATACCTCGGGTAATGTCTTTATGATTAATGTTGAGCTAAATCTTATTTCTTCTAACACATGGGTATTGGATACCGGATGTGGAACTCATATTTGCAATTGGTTGCAGGGGTTCAAAAAGAATGAAGACTTAAAGAAGGGCGAAGTGAATCTTTTCATGGGCAACGGTGCAAGGGTGCACGTGGTCGCTAGAGGAGACTTCACTTTATCGCTTCCAAGTGGTTTGGAAGTTATTTTGAGAAATGTTTTGTATGCTCCTAGTTTGACTAGGAACATTATTTCTGTGCACCTTCTTAGACAATATAATTTTGACTTTAAATTTGTGAGATCAGAAATGCATGTATCATCTAATGGTATCTTTTATTTTAAAGCTGTACCAAACAACGGTATTTATGAATTGGTTCATGATAATACCTTAAATAGCTCATTATATCAAACTTCTACTAAAAGACTCAAAAAGGATTTGAGTGATTCCTACATTTGGCATTGTCGCCTTGGACACATAAACAAGAATCGTATAAATACTCTCCAAAAGAAAGGTCTTTTGAAAACAAACGAGTTAGGTTCGTTTGATGAGTGTGAATCTTGTATTCAAGGCAAGATGACCAAAGAGCCTTTCAAAGGTACAAATGAAAGGGCTAAGGATTTGTTAGGTATCATACATACGGATGTATGCGGACCTTTCAAGCCAACTAGTAGGAATAGTGAAAGGTACTTCATTACCTTTACCGACGATTTTAGTCGATATGGGTATGTTTATCTAATGAAACACAAACATGAAGCCTTTGAAATGTTCAAAGAATTTCAAAATGAAGTACAAAATCAGCTCGACCGAACAATCAAGGTACTCCGCTCCGATAGAGGAGGCGAATACCTAAGTGATGCTTTTCAAAGTCATCTTAGAGATTGTGGAATTATTTCACAGCTCACTCCTCCTGGAACTCCTCAACATAACGGAGTATCCGAGAGGAGGAATCGAACACTGTTGGACATGGTTCGATCAATGATGGCACGAAGCTCACTACCGCCATCATTTTGGGGATATGCGCTACTCACAGCGGCTCGTATTTTGAATATGGCCCCGACCAAAAAGGTGGATCGAATACCCTATGAAGTGTGGCATGGAAAGGTTCCATCCTTTTCATATTTAAGGGTATGGGGATGCATAGTTTATGTTAAACGTGACACCCCAAATAAACTTGAGGCTCGATCCATCAGGTGTATCTTCATAGGATACCCAAAGGATGATATAGGATATATATTCTATGATCCTAGTGAACAAAAAGTGTTTGTTTCACGCAAAGGATACTTCTTAGAAACTAGGTTCCTTATGGAAGGACCTAGTGAAAAGAGAGTGGAACTTGAAGAGGTTCAAGAATCACTGGATGATACACAGTTGGTCGATACTAGCTTTCAACACGAGGATGTTGAAGATGATCAAATGGTTGATCATACACACGTTGCTCGCAGATCTAATAGGATTAGTCGACCTCCCAAGAAATATGGATTTCTTGTGGATGATTGCTACTTGGTCGATTCGGATGAACCGATCTCCTACAAAGATGCTATGTCACAACCTGATTGTGACAAGTGGCTTGAAGCCATGAGCGCCGAGATGCAATCCATGCACGATAATCAAGTTTGGGAATTGGTTGATCGTCCACTTAACTCCAAACTGGTTGGATGTAAGTGGGTCTTCAAAAGGAAGACCGATATGCATGGAAATTTAGATACTTACAAAGCACGACTTGTAGCAAAAGGTTTCACGCAAACTCAAGGGATTGATTATGATGAAACCTTCTCGCCGGTCGCGATGCTTAAGTCGATTAGGATATTATTTGCCATTGCAGCTCATTTTGATTATGAGATATGGCAAATGGATGTCAAGACCGCTTTTCTAAATGGATATCTTGAGGAAGATGTCCATATGGTTCAGCCTGAAGGTTTTGTCGATCCATCTAATCCTGATAAAGTTTGTAAGTTAAAGAAATCAATCTACGGGTTGAAACAAGCATCACGGATGTGGAATCATCGTTTTAATGAAGAAATCAAAGCGTTTGGTTTCGTCCAAAACGGTGATGAGGCGTGTGTGTATAAATGGGCTAGTGGGAGTATAATCATTTTCCTTATTTTGTATGTCGATGATATACTTTTATTTGGAAATGATATACCAAGTATGGAAAACGTTAAAGCGTGGTTAAGTAGTCGTTTCTCAATTAAGGATCTTGGAGAAGCGACATATATCTTGGGAATAAAGGTCTATAGGGATAGACAAAGAAAATTGATCGGACTCAATCAAAGTGCGTACATTGATAAAATCCTGAAAAGGTTCAGGATGGAAAACTCTAAGAAAGGTTTGGTACCTATTCCAAGAGGAACCGTGTTAAGCTCATCCCAAAGTCCTAGCTCTAAGGAAGAGCAAGATAGGATGAAGCATGTTCCTTATGCTTCGGCAATAGGATCTATTATGTATGCAATGATGTGCACCAGACCGGACGTCTCATATGCTTTAAGCATTACGAGTAGATACCAACACAACCCAGGTGACAGTCATTGGATGGCTGTCAAGAATATATTAAAATACCTTAGAAGGACTAAGGATATGTTTTTAATATATGGGTCTGGTGAGGAGGAACTCGTCGTAAAGGGTTACGTGGATGCGAGTTTCCAAACTGACCGAGATGATTCTCGGTCACAGTCGGGATATGTCTTCATCTTAAATGGAGGCGCTGTCTCTTGGAAGAGTTCGAAGCAGGATGTTGTCGCGTTATCCACTACAGAATCTGAGTACATCGCCGCTTCAATGGCAGCCCAAGAGGCTGCATGGATGAAAAAGTTCATCATGGATCTAGAGATTATCTCTACCATTCAGGAGCCCCTAGAGATATTCTGTGACAATGAGGGTGCTATTGCACAGATCAAGGAACCTCGTGCTCATCAGAAAACGAGGCACATTGAGCGCAGATTCAACTACATAAGGGATGAAGTTGAAAAGAGAAAGATATGTATTCATAAAGTTCATACCGATCAAAATATTGCGGACCCACTCACGAAGCTCCTCGATAGGCCAAAGCATGAGGGTCATGTTTGTGCATTAGGACTTCGGTATTCTAGTGAGTGGATTTAATCTGTATTTAGTGTTTGTATAAGAACGAATGTAATGGGTATCTCATGTGATTAATTATGTTTTAATTATTAAATGAGTTATGTTCTATATTTGCATGTTTAATCCATGAATGACTTATGTTGTTCTAAACGTCCGTAGTCGATCATGCTTGTGGGAACAAGTATGAAGGTAAGACTATTATGAACCCGGATTGGTTGATATTCATGTGATCAATATAAGGCATAGGTTTGCCACCAAGGTTCATAGATATTTGTGGGATACAAATGTTGGACATGATCCGCTCTCAAGGATCACTGCATGGAGTTAGTGCAACTGATCATAAGTAATCCTTGAGTAAAGGCGAGTATCATTGTGTCCTTTGACCTGAGATGCATATTAGATCTGGTTTTTTTATCAAGTCTGATAACTTGACTCTCTTCTTTGTTTTTCGGTAACACGATGACGTAAAAGAAAGAGCTCAGATATCATACGAGATGTCAACAAGGATGTATGCAGTCAAGATGGGATTTGTTCCTCTTATGTGTTGAGAGTTTAGATGTCTAAGGCCTGTTAAGTTAAATCAATGAGAGAATGATTACTCTGTGTCTCTTCGATTTGACAGGACATCTAGTAACAAAAGGATGTAATGATAAGACTTACCTATATCATATCAAGTATGGACTTGAAGGGGATGATGTTATTGAATGGCACTTAGTCAAACACACTAGGGATGGTGAACTGTTGTTAGGCGGTATTCACCATTAGCGTTAACTACCTATGAGTCTCGTGCAAGTGGGAGATTGTTGGAATATCGTATGCCCGAGACACGTAATTAGGTTAATGTGGCTAGTTGTGTTTGATCCAAGTCGGGTCATACCCAATAACGAGTTAGACACACACCAATTATGTATTTGTTGAGATATGATCTATAAAACAAATACAGAACACGACACATTCAGAAATCGGGTTTCTGAATAATTACTTGAAAGTGTTAAATAAATTAATTGGTTAATTTATTTATTCAAATAATTATTATTGGAATGATTATTTAACTATGTGTTCTTTTGTAAAAAGGTTTATAAAAGATGGGGTGTTTATATATTTATTTTATACTTTATAAAATAAATAAAATAAAAAAAAAAAAAAAAATATATATATATATATAATAATTGGGGCCGGTTTTGGGTGGGCCCCACACCCCATGATTTGGTCAAGATCTTGTCATGCATTTGGTGAATGGTTGTGTGTAGTTTACTTGACTACTAACCTAACACCATGTTTTGCATTATGGTGTGTAATCATAAGTATGAAAGATCAAGATCATTATTTATATACTTTCAAGAAAACAAAACAACAACACAACTCTTCCTTTCTTTCTTTCTTTCTTGTTTACGGCAAAAAGAAAAAAAAGGAAGGGCTCGGGTCTCGGGTTTTTCGTGTTCAAGCTTCCTAGCATAGCTCGGTGTGTGTTGGAGGCTCGGGGTATATTCCGTTTGAGGGTTTTCCTTTGAAAGTCTAGCATTCACATCATCATCTTCTTCAACCATCTACTAAACTCTTAAAGGGTTAAGAATGTAAGTGTTTACAAGCTTGATAGTTTAGCTTTTCCGTATCATTTGATCCTTGCTTCGGGTTTCTAGTAAATAGATTATTGGTAATCTTATAACATGAATAAACTAGGTTATTCACGAACATATACATATATAAACACATGGATACATATGTTTAGTTTGTAAATATCACGCTTCCGCCTTAATTGTGACTAGTTAAATGGTTAACTAAGCTTGTTAATTTCATAGAAACCCAACAGTTTGAGCATCTTTTCCATTTGCACGATTCTTGCCAAATATAGCACGCAAGTCCTAGTAATGAGAATATTTCTTTCACCTCCATTTTGCTAAATTTTTGTGCACCGAACAAGCCACCTCATTATGATCGGAGTTAACAAAATATAAAATTAACTATGATAGTGGCCCGTGTTACACACGGGTAAAAGAAATTTCAAACATCATATATATATATATATATAGGATTTTGTTCTTTTCAGAAGTACTTTTAGGGTGAGAAGTGCGAGAAGTGATCAGAACCAATCATAATTTAATAATTATAAGGGCATGTTAGTCAAGTGAGCAATTTTCTTTTTGTGGTAACTATTAATTACTATTAGTAAGTTACAAAACAAAATAATGAAACTTACATTTTATTTGAATATTAACCTTTATTTACTTTATTTTGTTTGTTAGATGACACATATATCTTACACGAATCTTTAATAACTATTATAAAATTATCGAAATTATCGTGTATATTCCAATTATATGAAACTCATACGTACGCCATACACTTTATGAATGTATGTATTTACATAATTACATAGGCATGTACATACGTAGGCACGTAGGGACATGCGTACGTAGGCATGTAGGTATATCCGCACATAGGGACGTAGGTAGGTACGCACCTACGTATGTATGTGTGTATGTGCGTACGTAGGGGCGCACACACGTAAGGACGTACGTACCTACGTATGTATGTGTGTACGTACGTACCTACACTTCATATGGATACAAGTGGTTTTTACCAGTTTCTTCACTGTACACCTGCAAATAACAAGATATTCATCATCTATAAAATTTGATGAAGCATTCGTAAGCCATCAAAATGATAGTACACCAAACATATTAAATGATTTTCAAAAGAGAGATTTAGTTGTGGCTTTAATGGAAAGATTAATTGACTAGTTAAGTAATTATGAGTTACACATTTATTTTTAATGATGGTACATAAAAAATACTAACATACCCTTTTTGGTATTAAAGTTCATTAAAATGATGAAAATAAATTACAAGAGTGTCATTTTGAGTAATGACCATTGATCAAACAAAATCAATGGATAAGATTCATTTCTCGCACTTTTCGCTGTAATATCATTTATCGAAAGATCCATCCCCTATATATATATATATGTATATATATATATATAGGGTTGTGTTAGAATAAAAAACCCACCTGAGTTGTGAAAACTCTAGAAACCCATTCTCAACAACATGTTTTTATTTAAAGATTAAATCTTGTGGTTCACAATTAAAGTTAATAAAAAATATAAAAGTTTATTTACATTTTCTCTCTCCTAAAAACATATATAAAAATGTAAAAAAAAATAGCAAAACATTTTATTTTATGTTTTCGATGTTTTGTATTAAATGTAATAACATATATTACATGTAACAAAAAAAAACGATGTTACATAGAGTTTTCACGGGTTTTCTCAACTCAAGAGGGTTTTCAAACTATACTTCTCTTATATATATATGTATATATATATGTATATGTATATATATAGCTATCATAATAATTCTTTACATTGTTTTCTGCAAAATCACAAGATGTAGGAAAAATATATATAGCTATCATAAGAATTCTTTAATTCGTTATAAATAATTAATTGTAGTCAAAATCGGTTTTTAAATCATTTGAAAGGAAATAGTTGGTTATGATTCTAGAAAACATTAATTAGTGAGGTTATGTGACTAGAAAATATTAATTAGTGAATTATGTGGCAATTCTAAAGATGGAAACCTTGTAAGCTTATGTGGACATCCTATTTGATGACCATGTGGATATCTTATTTTGCTTTCATAGTTTAGTAAGAAGATTAGCATTAGGATTAAAATTAATTGATTAGTTATTATATGGAAATTATAAGCATGGAAAGTGGATGACATAAAACATTATGTGGACACCCTAGGAGAAGGACAAGTGGACAAATTGGTTTTCCTTTAATACACTAGTTAGATGTAATAAAGTCAAAGTAAATGTTATGTCGTGTCTTAACAACCAACATGTATTTATTCTTTTTGCTTTTGACACTTTTGGTTTCCTCGCGCCTGAAGCTGTGGAGTTACTTACCCGTGTTCAGCGGGTCATGCATAGTAATGACTCAAAGATCAACAAATACAGTTTTTAAAAGATTGGGTTTTGCAATTCAAAAAGGGGGTAGCGGCACAGCTTGTTGCCCGCTTGCCTTCTATATCGATATAATCTATACATTGAATTTTTTTTATATTTTGGTTGGTTAAAAAAATGTTAAGTTATCAATTCAAAACTTTAAATGTTAAGTTTGACCAATGCTTGTGTTATATATTGGTTTAAATGTTAATTAGCATTATGATTAAAATTAATTGATTAATTGTGTGGAAATTATAAGCATGGAAAGTGGATGACATGAAACATTAGGTGAACACCTAGAAGAATGACAAGTGAACAAATTGGTTTTGGTTTAATATATTAATTAGATATTGTAGGAAAAAAGCAGCCACAAATCGCAAAGAAATCATAAAGTATATAATAAAAACACTGGATGCAATTTAGCGAAAACCTTTATTTTATTGTATTTTGGAAAAATAGCTTGACAGGTTTATCGCAAAAAAGTTGTCGTTGCTAAATTTGTGACGAAAAGACTACGAAAACTTAGAATTTATTGCAACTTATGATCAGATTGATTTGCCAATTGCCATTCATTATAAAATATAATTGGGTCGTTTGTTTTCGGAAAGAAAGAAGGTCAAGAAGGTATATTTTGCGAAAGAAGCCCGGCCCAGACCAGCCCAACCCATGAATAGAGATAAACATGTGCCTGTAAAAAGAATTATTCCACTTATTCCACATGATATATCAGGAAATGTTATATACTTATATACGAAAAGACTAGGTTAGGTACCCGTGTATAACACGGGTTTAACAAATTTAATTTTATAAGCCTAAAAACATTTGAAATATCCCTATAAAAGGTAGAAACATACATTGTAGTTAAAAAAAAATTAGAAACACATTAATCATAAAACGGAAGCAAAGTATTATATGGCCGGACATAATACAAATGATGCAGCTATTCATAGAGTAAGTGAAAAGAAAAGACAAAAATGGTAAATTACAGTAACTAAAGGCGAAATTAAGTTATTATCAAATTTGACGAAGTTAAACATAAATCACAAATTTCGATATATCTCTTTGTAGTTTGTACACAACATTAGATGCCCTATTTGTAAGTTTACCATCTGTGTCCAATATTAATAATTTGACTTCGTCTCTGCTCTTGACTTTTGATAGTGTCACATTGGCTTTGGTTGATCATCATTGCAAAACATACAGAAATTGGGAATTGTCTTTTTTGAAATTTGAAAAGAATCCTTTTGAAATCAATTTCATTAAGAAATTCATCTTCCAATGACGAGACCGTAGATGTACCAACGAACCAATGAGAGCAATGTAGGTAAACAAAAAAACTTACTTAGATTTTAGAATGCTGGTAGTCAACAAAATGGCACATTATGGTATTTATAAAAATTATATAATTAACAATCATTGAATAAGTTTAATGGTATTTTGATAACAGAATAATTTGATTTAACATAAATCAATCAATTTAACAAATTACGTATTTAAAATAAATTCCATAATTAAAGCAAATTGCCAAAAAAAAATATGAAGTTAGCAAAAATAAGTTGAAATTTAAAATTCTAACAGTTTGTCAAATAATGTGCTAAGTAATTTGAATTTGAGAAATCATTTAATTTAAAAGTTTACAGATATACATTCTTGTTTTTTTGGTAATGAAAACTAATTTAAAACAACTTATTTAGTTAAACTCAAATAAAATCAAAATAAATCCATTTTGATTAAATTAAATGAACAATATAGAGTTTATAATAATACATTCCAAACTTATAATGAACCTTTTTTGACTATCAATTCTTTGGTTTAATGCATACATGGTTGACCATCCATAATTAGTTTCAAAAAATCTCAAATTTTTCTATTTGAATCACAATAGAAAGTGATACATGTAACCAATTTGTAAACCATCTTAATACCAACTTAATATATAAAATTAAAAACATATTAAAAATTGTTTTCTAAAGACTTACGACATGCGGCCGTTAAATGGTTAAGCAGTCCACATGGAGTGCCATCTGGCGTGTGAGTGGGATATACAAAACCCAATGACCTATGTATATGTCAATGAAAAAGAGCATAAGAACGGTACGAAGGGAAAAAGAGATGTAAACCACATGAATATTATTAGAATATACAAAAATATACATACTGTCGCAAACAACTTGCGTAAGCTTGTTGTGCGAAGTTCTGCGGGTGACGAGCTACTGAAATAATCCAAACCAAAACATCATAAAACATAGTTAAGTTAATGAAAAGTTTGTCTTCATATTCCATACAAGAAAATAGAGCATACAGCTGCCACACACACACATAACATAAATAGATAAATAAAAACTCGAATACCAAATTCAAATGTTAATTTAATAAAAGGAACATAAGACGAAGATTATTCATTCTTCATGTAACAATTTCAAAACACATTTGTAAACACATGGGTTAAAATAAAATGTAATAGAAATAGAGAAGAGAAAAGTAATAAAAATTTAAGTGTTACAATTCAAGCACTACTGAATGTAAAGATTGATTTAGATTTTATTGAATAAGCATTACGAAATCCGTTAGGAAATTAAAATAATAACAGATTCATAAGTTATGCAGGCATTGTAATTACAAAATTGTATAAAAAATTGAAATATGAACCCTAACATTGAATAGGTATCATATGAAACAATTAAGTCCTTTATGTGAGCAACAGCAACATAATCACAAATTTATAAGTTATACAGCTATATGATTGTCGGATCAAGGAAAACCCTAACATAACAGCAACTATAGACATCTAATAGTATGCAAAACGCAAATAAAGAAACAATTAAGATCAAATTATATACCTAAGTAGCAGAATCGCCGAAGCAAGATATAAGAATTTGTTTTCTATCTGAACAGAAGATTCCGATGGGCAGATCGATGAGACAAGGATGATGATGATGATGATGATGATGAAGATGATGACGACAACAGCGGCGGCGGCGGCGACGATGATGTTGAGACAAAGTTATAAGGATTGTCAGATTGAGAAGACATGTCGATTTTGAGTATCGATTTTTGAGGGACCTGAATAACTAGGAAAGGGGAAAGAAAAATTTAGGGTTTATCTAAAGATGAATGTTGGTATGCAGGTTATATTAGATGATAATAGGTTTGGAAAAGGATAAGAGCAAGTTTGGAAAAGGTGTTTGGTGTTAGGCGGGAAATGGTGAGGAAGGATGTGGTAGAAAAAGGACACGTGGCATAAGGAAACTTTAATTTATTTAGTAGTATAGATTCGTACCTTCACCCAAGTATGATTTTATGACTCATCAAAAGATTGCAAAGTAGCTGTTTTAGTCCATTTGGTTTATAATTGTTATTCGTTTTGAGTTGGATCGGGTTGAGATTGATATCACTAACGATTATTTTTATTATTTAGTGTTAATATGGTTCAAACTTTTGTTTTTTGTTTAAGGGAGATATAAAATCAGAGCGCTTATGTAAAATAATATATTCTTTGTTTATGATCTGATACACAGTTGTTGAATACGATTTCTCTTAGAGACGAGCATTCTCAATATGTTAAAAGAGACACAAAGATATTAGAGTTGGAGTTACTTTTAGTAAAAAGAAAATAACTTTTCAAATACGCATGACTAACTACAATTGCCTTATGTCATGTAGCAAACAACTAAATGAGGATTTGGTCAGTCACCTTCAAGACCTAAAATTAGGGCAGAAACGATTCCCAGCGGTGTTCTTTCATTTTGAACAAGCAAACTAGCAAGGGCTACTAAATGTTCCAATGACTTCATGTTTTAGACTTTGGATTTTGTGTCATTGTCTTACAGCGAATATGTTAACAGACTTGTTGGTCGTCTAGTGGGAGTAGCCACACCGAAAATTCGAGAACTTAGTAGCTAAGGAAGTTACAACTGAAGAGGAAGAAATCAAGCATATTAATTGTGACCTTAAAACAAACGTAGATAAGTCTAAAAGATTTGACCCTTGCATATGGGGCCTCAAACATATGTTTAAACCTATACCCGCGGATCCCTAATTCAGCCCGCAGATTATCAATATATATCCGCGAGAGGAACACGTGGACCAGAACACTTGTAGTCATAACAAGACCAGCAAAGCCACCCGCGGTTCCGAAGACACGCTTCGCGGGTCCCCATCCGCAAGAGGAACCGCAAGCAACACAAGGGACTTATCACGCATATGATCCCCACGTGATATGGAAGAGCAGTTGTAACAAACTATTTATAGAAGATTCCCCCAATACCCCCTGATAGTAACATCGACCGATGGAAAGATGACACCTAGACATGTAATGGCCATCCCACAACATGCATAGATAATGGTTGTCCCATAAACAAGTCCAGGCTGTCACATCCAGTAAAGGCTCGACACGTGTCCATTCAGGCAAAAGAAGAATATTACGATAGTAACAACTCCACTAATCACCTTCTTCCACCTTCGGCTATAAATACTAAGATCATCTACTTCAGGTATTCATTCACTCCCAAACATTTAAGTTTTTTATAACAAAAAATATATACCCTAAAAGTTTCCCAACAACTTTTAAAATATATGTTACTTTATCTTCATTTATAAGGGCAAATGCCATAAAAACGTCAGACATACTTTATTTTTATTTTTTTAAATAAAATCCTTTTAACAACTTTCTGCACAGGAGTGTATCTATACATGTTAATTTTAAACACACTAGTGAGAAAAGAAATAACTTAAATAACTATAAATATGACTCAAAAAGATTATCTTAAATTTAAAACAATAAGATCCAAGTAATTTTTATTGAATTTAAAAGTTTGGTAGAATACGAATCATAGTTGTTAACATTATATATATAGATAAAGATCAAATATTGGTGCCACAACTATTTATTAGAAACCTATTGTTTTATTATTTATGATTTAGTTTCAGCTTTGAGAAAAGTTTGTTATTGGTGTTATGTTGGTTGAGGTGTGTTTGGATAACTTCTTTGTGTTAAGTGCCAATTCCTTGACTTGGCTGTTCATGTGCAGTATTTTTTTCTTATCTATTTATTGTTTTAATTCTGATGTTTTTTTTTCTACTTATTGTGTTAATTTTGGTGACATCACGTTTTTTTAAGGTCTTTCAATTTATATTCCTTTTTTAACGATTTTTTTTATTGTATTGAATTTAAGTGATCCAACTAAAAACGCAATGATTCGTCGCCAACACCCGTGTTATCGTTTTTTAGTTTCGGTACCGTAGCAAACCTAGCCAATAACGAAATTATTTTTTATGATTACTTCTGGTATGATAACGAATCTAATCGTTACCGACTGAATGTATGTCGACTCGACGCTGCAACGCCCGTGTTTGTTTTGTTTTTTCTTTTGTTTTAAGCATGTTAGTTTTTTGAAATTATTTTTTTGGGTTTAGTTACGGTTTTGTGCCGAACCTATAGATATCAACCGAATTTTCGTCACAACGTCTATAATTTGCCAACCGGATAAACGTCTTTTTACCAATATTATTTTTTGTCTAATAAGCTATACGTTTACTAATTTATTTTTCTATCGGATACCGACTGTATATGTAGCTTTTTAATCGTTAGTTGTACGTATGTTGACATTATTTTAGCATTCACGTATATTTTTAGATTTAGTGTAGGTGTCATGACAAACTTAACCAACACCGACTGAATTAGCGTCAAACTGCCGCCGCAATGCGGCGGGTTTCAAACCTAGTTCTAATTAATATCGTCATAGACCTGTAAACGAACATGAACGGAGGTAAGTTCATGTTCGTTCATTTGACTTCAACCGAACACGAACATGAACGCATAATCAAACAATTTTTTCTTTTATCATTTTCACACATTTAGAGAACGGACGTGTTCGTGTTCGTTCGTTTAAAACTTACAAAATCATGCTTATAATAATTAAATAAATTAACCGAACTGTGTTAAAGCAAAAGCGTATAAAAGTGTAAAGTTTCTCTTTTTTCTTGTTTAATGAAGAGCAGAGTACGGAACGGTGGATCCTGATCATGATCGGTTGATCAGAGCATACGCATCCGAAAGGATATCCATGCCCACCCACCCGCACGCACGCACGCACGCTAAAATCCAAAACTTCGATCGATGGAATCTCTATCATGTTTTGCTAACCCCATGATCTCATCATGGATATTCTAAACAATATATTCTTTATTGTTAGCTTTTATTGCAAATGAATACTCTTGTTCGTGATAATATAAAAGAAACCATAGAAGCATGTTAAAAAATGTTTACCTCTTTTTGTTCTTCCCCTCTTTCGTTCAGATTTCAAGGTTGATAAAATCATGAATACGGTGCTTTGGAACTTGTTAATCGTCCATACATGTCCTCTCAAGATTTTCTTTATGATAATTTAATTCAAAGGTTTTTTTATAAAATCAGAATTAAATGAATGGACACGGTTTCAAGTCCCGTAATGAACAAAATATAGATTTAAAAGTAAGATTAAACAAGTTGGCAGTGAGTCGTTCTTTAAAAACATGTGTGATTACTGTGTTTCAGAGTCTCATTAAACGAGGAAAGGGGAAGGAAAAGAAATTCGGAGAGAAAAAAAATGAGATGAAAAGTTTCTTTTTGTGTTCCCGAGCTTAATTGAAAGAAAATGAAAATCAAGAAATTTAAATATTTTATGTGTTTCTGAGTTGAGAGTAAAAGAAAATAAAGTTATAATTTTACTATTATACCATTTAAGTAAAACTAAAATAAAATTAGTTCTGAGGGTAATTTAATAATTGATAGGATTTCCCCTCTTAATCTCTTCATTTTGGGATAATGAATATATGTTTAAATTTTCCCCTTCTTTCCCCTCCCATTCTCTACTTAAAAAATCTCGGAAAAATGATATTTTAACGTTTTCCCCTCCTTCCCTTCCTCTCCCCTTGTTAAATGAGACTCTGGAATACATCATTCTCGAGCTTGTTGAGTCCGCTTAGCTCGAGCTTGGCTCATTTGACTTAAAAGCTCGATAGGGCCAGCTTAACGAATATGGAGGCCAAAATCGAAATAAGATTTTGGGGCCTTTTATGGCAATTGTTAAGAAAAAAATTGCTTACTACAAGTTTTGAATTCATGACCTATATACTCTTGTAACAACCAAGCCTATCACCACACCAACATATTACTTTGAATTTACTTTATCCATTATAAAATATCAATATATAATGTTTTTCTTTTTACTTGAAGGTTTTAGTTAAGTGTGGGCCTAAAGCCCTAACTTGTTTTCGCCGGCCCATGGTCCAGCCATGAAGCTCGAACTCAAAATTTGTTGGTTTAAAGCTATATTTCTAAATCTCAATATATGCTCGTGAGTAGTTTTTCAAGTTTGTCTTGTTATTTACTTATTTTATTTTTATATATGATAATCTAATTTATATTAAAATGTTTATATATAATATAGCATATATTTTTAAATTTTTTC
This sequence comes from Bidens hawaiensis, assembly GCF_021521415.1. Lineage (NCBI taxonomy): Eukaryota > Viridiplantae > Streptophyta > Magnoliopsida > Asterales > Asteraceae > Bidens > Bidens hawaiensis. The sequence continues at coordinate 141,473 of NW_027492726.1, read as the reverse complement.
ATAACCTTAATTGTAATGTAAAAACATGTTTAGGCTAGCAAATCTAGTCAAAATTGATGTGTATAGCTTGAGGTCGAGCTCATTTAAATAACTCATTTAGGGTTAACTTGATTTAAACTTTTAGCAAGTCAATAACAAGTGGCTTCCAAACAACTTAACTTATTTATACCCTAGTTTCTAAATAGGCGCAATGAGACAGGTTTGGACGGGTATTGGTTATCTTACTCGTATACTCAATTGTAAAACGGTGTCCCGTACTAGGCCCAATAATTTCGGGTAATTACTCATCAAATATAAAATGCTTATGTTAGTTTTGTTTTTAAATTACCCATTATTTATATTACTATATAACTCTAGTACCCAACAAAATTATAAAGGTAAAAATTAAAAATTACCAAATTAGTAGATTATTCTATATCTATCTCATGCATACGAAAAATTTTAAAATATATCTATCGCATTTTGTCGAGTATAAAATTTTAAACTATATCCACGCTCGATAGGGCCAGCTTAACGAATGTGGAGGCAAAATCGAAATAAGATTTTGGAGCCTTTTATGACAATTATTAAGAAAAAAAAATTGCTTACTATAAGTTTTGAACTCATGACCTATATACTCTTGTAACAACCAAGCCTACCACCACACCAACATATTACTTTGAATTTATTTTATCCATTATAAAATATCAATATATAATTTTTTTTGACTTGGAGGTTTTAGTTAAGTGTGGGCCTAAAGCCCTAACTTGTTTTTGCCGGCCCACAGTCCGGCCCTGAAGCTCGAACTCAAAATTTGTTGGTTTAAAGCTATATTTCTAAATCTCAATATATGCTCGTGAGTAGTTTTTCAAGTTCGTCTTGTTATTTACTTATTTTATTTTCATATATGACAATCTAATATATATTAAAATGTTTATATATAATATAGCATATATTTTTAAATTTTTTCATAACCTTAATTGTAATGTAAAAACATGTTTAGGCTAGCAAATCTAGTCAAAATTGATGTGTATAGCTTGAGGTCGAGCTCATTTAAATAACTCATTTAGGGTTAACTTGATTTAAACTTTTAGCAAGTCAGTAACAAGTGGCTTCCAAACAACTTAACTTATTTATACCCTAGTTTCTAAATAGGCGCAATGAGACAGGTTTGGACGGGTATTGGTTATCTTACTCGTATACTCAATTGTAAAACGGTGTCCCGTACTAGGCCCAATAATTTCGGGTAATTACTCATCAAGTATAAAATGCATATGTTAGTTTTGTTTTTAAATTACCCATTATTTATATTACTATATAACTCTAGTACCCAACAAAATTATAAAGGTAAAAATTAAAAATTACCAAATTAGTAGATTATTCTATATCTATCTCATGCATACGAAAAATTTTAAAATATATCTATCGCATTTTGTCGAGTATAAAATTTTAAACTATATCCACGCTCGATAGGGCCAGCTTAACGAATGTGGAGGCAAAATCGAAATAAGATTTTGGAGCCTTTTATGACAATTATTAAGAAAAAAAAATTGCTTACTATAAGTTTTGAACTCATGACCTATATACTCTTGTAAAAACCAAGCCTACCACCACACCAACATATTACTTTGAATTTATTTTATCCATTATAAAATATCAATATATAATTTTTTTTGACTTGGAGGTTTTAGTTAAGTGTGGGCCTAAAGCCCTAACTTGTTTTTGACGGCCCACGGTCCGGCCCTGAAGCTCGAACTCAAAATTTGTTGGTTTAAAGCTATATTTCTAAATCTCAATATATGCTCGTGAGTAGTTTTTCAAGTTCGCCTTGTTATTTACTTATTTTATTTTCATATATGACAATCTAATATATATTAAAATGTTTATATATAATATAGCATATATTTTTAAATTTTTTCGTAACCTTAATTGTAATGTAAAAACATGTTTAGGCTAGCAAATCTAGTCAAAATTGATGTGTATAGCTTGAGGTCGAGCTCATTTAAATAACTCATTTAGGGTTAACTTGATTTAAACTTTTAGCAAGTCAGTAACAAGTGGCTTCCAAACAACTTAACTTATTTATACCCTAGTTTCTAAATAGGCGCAATGAGACAGGTTTGGACGGGTATTGGTTATCTTACTCGTATACTCAATTGTAAAACGGTGTCCCGTACTAGGCCCAATAATTTCGGGTAATTACTCATCAAGTATAAAATGCATATGTTAGTTTTGTTTTTAAATTACCCATTATTTATATTACTATATAACTCTAGTACCCAACAAAATTATAAAGGTAAAAATTAAAAATTACCAAATTAGTAGATTATTCTATATCTATCTCATGCATACGAAAAATTTTAAAATATATCTATCGCATTTTGTCGAGTATAAAATTTTAAACTATATCCACGCTCGATAGGGCCAGCTTAACGAATGTGGAGGCAAAATCGAAATAAGATTTTGGAGCCTTTTATGACAATTATTAAGAAAAAAAAATTGCTTACTATAAGTTTTGAACTCATGACCTATATACTCTTGTAACAACCAAGCCTACCACCACACCAACATATTACTTTGAATTTATTTTATCCATTATAAAATATCAATATATAATTTTTTTTGACTTGGAGGTTTTAGTTAAGTGTGGGCCTAAAGCCCTAACTTGTTTTTGCCGGCCCACGGTCCGGCCCTGAAGCTCGAACTCAAAATTTGTTGGTTTAAAGCTATATTTCTAAATCTCAATATATGCTCGTGAGTAGTTTTTCAAGTTCGTCTTGTTATTTACTTATTTTATTTTCATATATGACAATCTAATATATATTAAAATGTTTATATATAATATAGCATATATTTTTAAATTTTTTCATAACCTTAATTGTAATGTAAAAACATGTTTAGGCTAGCAAATCTAGTCAAAATTGATGTGTATAGCTTGAGGTCGAGCTCATTTAAATAACTCATTTAGGGTTAACTTGATTTAAACTTTTAACAAGTCAGTAACAAGTGGTTTCCAAACAATTTAACTTATTTATACCCTAGTTTCTAAATAGGCGCAATGAGACAGGTTTGGACGGGTATTGGTAATCTTACTCGTATACTCAATTGTAAAACGGTGTCCCGTACCAGCCCCAATAATGTCGGGTAATTACTCATCGAGTATAAAATGCATATGTTAGTTTTGTTTTTAAATTACCCATTATTTATATTACTATATAACTCTGTTACCCAAGAAAAATATAAAGGTAAAAATTAAAAATTACCAATTAATATATTATTCTATATCTATCTCATGCATACGAAAAATTTTAAACTATATCCACGCTTGTATACCCTTCCTGAATTTTTAGTTTTCGCATTTTATCATCAAACTCAAGTTTTATTGTCATCTCTATTCGTGACGTATAATCTATACTATTAGACCATTGTTTTTTGTTGACTCCCACCTTTTGTTGATGTGCCACTCTCACATTCACTCTCATCATATATTACACAAATATAATATAATAACACCTTTAGTTATTAAAAATTAATTTTGATTTTGATAATATTTCGCATTTTTAAAGATTTTCTTTTTTTTGAATTTTAGTTCTAACTTCTTTCATATATGAACTATGAATATATTTCTTACTTGTAACATATGGATTAGGTTTATTTCAGAAGTATTTTTAGTGTGAGAAGTGCAAGAAGTTGTTACAACCAATCATAAAATTTTCTTTTATTCATATTTTATAATAATATAAGAGGGCATTTTAGTACAAAGTTTTTTCCATGTATGAAAGTAACAAATATTTAGTATAAGTTACATTTTTTTTAATATAATTACTTTTATAACTTAACTAATTCTACCTATCATAAAAAAATTTGACCAATTTCTCAACAAATATAACTAACAAACTAGTTTTTCTTTTAAATTGTTTGTTTTTTATATTTGTAATTTATGATGAATTCGTTCGTTAGAATTTTTCTAACTAAAGCAAATCTAGGAAGATTTTCAATTTTATACCGAATTCTTAAAACCACCTATATAGTACACAATAGATCCTACACACGATAAAATTTTTCACACACACAATTCGAAATTACGCATAACACAAGATAAAATTTACATGTACACAATTCGAAATACCACCTACATTGTATATATATAAAACTACACAAGATAAAATTTACACATACAAAATTTGAAATACCGCCTACACAGTACATATATGAACCTACACATAATAAAATTTAAATATACACAATTTGAAATACCGCATACACAGTACATATATGAACCTACACAAAACACAATGTTAACCTACATATACAAAACTAGTTAATGTTATAGCCTGTCCATTTGTATTTAACTACACATATCACAATATTAACCTACACAAACAAAAGTTGTACATACAATTGATAGTATTAAATTAAATTTTTTAATATTCTCAATGTAGGAAAAAAAAATCATGTTTTTTTAATTTTAATTAATTTTTTAATTAATCTTTTTATGTGTAGGCAAATACGAGTTATGTGTAGGTAAGTATGAGTTATGTGTAAATTATTATGTTACTTGTGTAGATGAATTCATTACCATTTACTTACATATACATTCTTGTTTATATGTATTTAAAAAATAATTTAAATGAATCTTATGAAACTACGAATGCAAAAAACTACAGGATGAAGATATTTTACAAAAATTTTTCTTAGAAGATGTGCTTATGTAAAAGTTAATTTATTTTTTTCTAAAAATTTGTGAGTTTCTAAGATAATTAATGTTAAGAGTAATTTATGAGTGATTAGTAAATTAATAATTTGAAACAATTATGAGGGAGACCAAGTTACCCTTTTATCATAAATATATATGATATTATTTTTCTCTTATTTACAAGTTTGTCATTATGATTATGTACCATTGATTATGTTTAATCAATGGTTGAGATCGACTTATCGCTATAATATCACTTCTCGCAAGATCCATCCCCTGTAACATATTCCTTTATTATTTGTAAAATTTGTAATTGTAAACACTTTTTATAAACATCATGTATTGTTCCGACCATATTTTTTTATTGTATTAACAATATTAGGTATGTCTTTTATTGTATTTCTTATACCTGTTAAACACTGCAATTATATATTTTTTTCTGTGTTCTGAATGACAACTTATTACTTAATAAATGTTCATCAATCGTTTGTTGTATTATTCGGCACAACAAATATAATTTATAGTCAATGTGCTGTAAAAGATAAATCATTGTTAAAGAAACTAATTGTTCATCAGTTACTCGTGTAATACACGAGTCTCAAACTAGTATGATATATATACTTTAATCACAATTCATGTGAGAACTTTTTTTGGGGGGATTTTATAATTAGCAACACCAAATATGTTTCTTTGCACCCAATTGTGGATCTCGGAAACTTTTGTGGTGTTGAATCATGTGATTAAAAGCGAATCTTCTTCAAGAACTTGTAACATGGCTTGTGACCCCCTTTTAAGATAGAATAATTGCCATATGCAAAAAAGCTATCAACTTAAATTATTTGCATATATACCTTCAAAAGACATACAATAGTTTATCTACTAAAAAAATATTTTCCTAGTATCCAGATTTTTTCAATCAAAATTAATCCATTTGTTTCTGTCATAGGTAAAAGTAAAAGTGTAAAACAAAGTATCAATGCACACCATGTTAAGTGTTCACGACAAATAATTGTCTAAAAAGTTAACTTTCATCCAAAACGTGCCAAGCATTATATAACATGTTCAAATGGCCACATGAACATACGAACATCCCTCGTTGTATAGGTGCATGTGAGCATATTTTATGTCATTGATAAAGTTTTGTCTTTGCATGAACATGGATGGTTTGGTTAGTTTAGTTTACAGTTAATGATAATGACTACCTTATTTGTTCCTTGTTTAAAACGAAGACATGTTAAGTGTTTCGTTTTAATAAATGCAGATATTATTTTAGGTTAATATTGAATACTTTGAAAAATGAAAATAGTCCATAAAATTTTCGAAGGAAAATTCGCTTTAATAAATCATCTGTTGCAAATGAGCTTTAGCTTAACCGGCATTTGAGAGGAAGTGAATATTTGAGCTGAAGACTGCAATGTCTCAAGTTTGAATCCAATTCAAATCCGGTTTTACCACAATGGGTCTTCAAGGGTTTTCCCCCAAACTGAAAATGGTAGAGATGAATAGCCAGACTTTATTTATTCATTTGTAGTTAAAAATAAAATAATTATAAATCATCCGTCACAGGGAGAAAATAAAAGCTTAAAACACATTTTGACTTGTTTATTTCTACTACAAACAAATCTTATATGGTTCAAGTACTTTTTCAGATTAAAATCAAGTATTAAATCTCTTCAACTTTAGTTACTAGCAATTTCTCGTCAAATTTGATTTATAATATTCTCCATTTCCCTATACCGTTTAACCATCCACAAAATCCTTCCAAACGTGTAATCATTTTATTTCATTTATAACATTTTTCAGGCAAAAACCTTCAGAAAAAGTCATGCCTAAAATGTCTTTCTTTTACGCCCATTATATCTTATCAATTACATTACAGGTCAAAAACATGTCCATACGCAATCGTTTTTCGATCAATAATTTTCTTGACGAAGTCTCGAAAACAATGATCACTGCCGTGCTCGGACCATACGTGCTTAGACGGATCATACCATGTAAAATAATGCTAGCATCAATCATGAATCACAAGATTCTTTTTCAATGATCATGTAGTAAGTATTTATAAATAATTGATAGGACATACATGGCCACCAATGATATGACTAGCATAACACTTTAAAACGTGTTATTGCACATGGTGATTGGGTAGGGGAGAAATGTTAGGAGATTGAAAGTGTCATCATGTTCATGTGCCTACACCAACAATAATACACATTTAAGCCACCCTTATCATTCCTTTTCACATCTTCCACAACTATATTCATCATAATTTCATAAAAAACCAAAACACATTTCTTTTCTCCTTAACACTGTTTGAAACTACCCCCAATACACGAGTGAGTCTTTCTAAAACGGGATGCCAACTACCCAAGAACACAATCAAGAAAGAAACATTGTACTGTAGGAAAACCCCATTGAGCCATGTTTCGAACCTGAGACCATAAGATCTCACGTTTTAACCATCACCCCATCCATGCCATTGGATCAAGTCAATGAGACAAGAAAACACATTACTAGCACCTCATGAAATAAGACTTGTACCTCATTTAACTACAAAAGAAGCATGCACATACATCATGCGTGTATGCATAGCATGACTTGTACTACCACACCCATGAATTTGGCACCCATTGCATTTCTAGTTTAGTGTAAAGGGTCCAAAGTAAATATATTGGAGCAAAAGTACAAGTTAGTACTTATGCTAACTTGATGGCTTTCTGGGATCAGACCATGATCACTGGTCCAGGTTTACCACTACTAGAGGTTCCTTGATTTCCGAGGATATTGGTGGTCCATGAAAGATGTCATATATTCAAGATTACTACTAACAATGCATGAGGTACAACCTATGGAAAATGACTTTAAAGTGTTGTAAATAAAGAGCATTAGCCTCAATGAATGCACCAATGGCAGAAAACCTGAAAAAGAAATTAATTGGCAATGGTACAAAAGGAACATGCAAAGATAAAGCAAGAAACATCATATGAGGTGAAACTAGACATTCAATGTCATGAGAGAATTTAATAAGCATTAAATTCAGACCCTTTTATGACTTTACTGCATAAAGTACAAGTGTTTGTTGCATGGCTGCTTTAAAAAAGAATTAAATAAAGATGCATGTATTGCATTTCCATTTAATAACTTGAAGGGGACTCCCATAGTCCCATAATAAGTAAACCCTTATGTTAAATTACTATTCAACCCAGTATAAGCATGACGGAATGAGGGGCATGCTTGTTGAAAGAGGGGGTACTTTGGTCATTTTGCAAAAGAGATATGTTTGCTAAAGAGGTTTAGAACATGCATTTTACTAAAACTTGTATCACCTGACAAACACCACATGAAGAAGCCAGACTCCAGACCCTACCCACATTATTCTGTCCACATGGATAAGTGGAAGGCCAGTGCAGATCTGACCCACTAACTCATCTCTCTGGAATTTGTTAAATCAATATATATATATATATATAAAATATACACATATATACATATAAATATATATACATACTGACAGCAATTTTCCCTCTCATTCTTAAAATTTGACACCCAATTCAATTCCCACAAAAATAATTGAACAATGCCTCCATATATTCCATCAAAATCCCTTCTGCAACTCTAGTAGTGTTCCCTTCAAGAACCAAAAAAAGCAGCAAACTTTGAATATAATATTTTAGTTTGCACCCAACAAAAAAAATCATCTTATGAGTTCAATTAAATAATCTTTTTATAAGATTTTTAAGCTTTGGTTGATTGAGTAGAAGAAATCAATAATCTGTGGTGGTGCAAATGTCTAATAAGGAGGCTGTGCAGACTTTAAAAGATGATAAACAAGAGCTGCAGAAGCAGTTAGGATGCATGAATGGGATTTTCCAGATCTTTGACCGGCGGTACCTTCTTGGTCTACGCCGCCACGGCCATAACCAGAAGAGAATACCACCAGGTATGACTATTTTAGTTCAATTTATTTGGGGGTGTTTTATTGGAAACAGGTTATTTTATATGCAAATCAAGTAAACAGTAGCAATCCAAAACCACTTATTGTTGTATCGAAACGTAATACAGATATAAACAGCAATCTAATATAGTACAAATAGAAAGTAACAGAAAGATGAATTTGGGATACCCATTAATGATTTGCAAGATAGTTGCAACTTGCAAGATATTTATATGATAGCAACATGTATCATGATTATCATGTAGAATTACAAAGTGCACAAAAAAACAATAGGTTCACTAGTGCATCTGACTAGCATAGCTTATAAGATTTTAGAAGTTCCTAAAAACTATATGTTCTTCATGTGTGCATTAATTACCATATGTGCATACAATCATTATATATTACTTCTTGTTTCAATGTCTTAACCATTTCCCAATCTCTATGCAGCTCAAAGTGACAATGGTGAAAAAGAGGTCACGAATGATAAGGTATACACCAAACTCGTAATTTCTTGCAAAATAACCATTTTTCATATCTTTATCTTCTTTTTACATTTTAGCAAGTATAACACTAGCAGAAATACTAACCTGTACCTGATTTTTTCATTTGCAGGAAAACTCCCCAAAGGCGGTCTCAAAAGAGAAGGAAAGAGTCTCCATTGAACTACCAAGAAACTCGCTTTCATCTTCTAGCTCGTCTACCGTCATGTCATCATTAGATTATAGCAAAAGGGTTCAAACAGAAGTATCATCTTCTTGCCAAAGTATCATCTCTGAATCCTCTTCATCTCCATTTTTACACAGAAGAAAACCAAGTTTGACTATACAGTCACCCGATATCAGAGATGTAGTCAAAGATTTAATGACCAGAGAACCCCGTGTGGTATCAATTAAACCTGCAGCCAAAGATGAGCAAGTGGGGACCGCAATGAAGCATATCGACTCCCCAAGGCCATTCCTGCCTCAAAAACCTGTTCAATATGACAGGATTGATCGAAACCTGAAGGAATTGAAGGAAAAAGCACGGTTTTCGTGTGACGGACGAGAATCGCGGTATCAGTCAAAACCCATTATGAAGATCAAAGAGCTTCCAAGGTTATCACTGGACAGCAGACAAGGGCATATCAGTAATTCTGCCAATGATCCAATAAGTAACAAGCGACCATCAAGTGTTGTGGCAAGATTGATGGGGTTGGAAGCATTAACAAACACCACTGATGAAAGCAAAACCTTGAAAACGAGCACGTGCTTGGATAAAGAACCGGTCTTGAATTCAAGAACATCAAGAAAAGAGGATAAGTTAAAGCCTGACTGCACTTCTGTTTCCCCAAAGGTTCAAAAACCACAAAGGGGAGTCAAAGTCAGTCATGCAATTACAAGAATACCCCTGGAAACGGCTCCATGGAAGCAGGAAGGCGGTGGTCGGGGCCCACAGAAGCCAACATTCAAGATTAAGGAAAGGCCATCACGAGAACGGGCGTCTCGGACAATTTATGATGAGATTGAGAAAAGGTTGACCGAAGATGAGTATAAAACAGCTGGGAAGGATCTCAGAGCCCTTAAGCAGATTCTAGAAGCAATGCAGAAGGCGAAAAAAAGGTTAGAGAACAAAGAACCAGAAAGTCAAACAGTTGACCAACCAGTTTCCCCCACCATAAGTCAGCGAAAGGTCAAACACGCAGATGCAAGAAAAGAATCGGTTGGTAGGAATCGGTTGAAAGATCCGGCTCTAAGAGAAAGGAAGATAATGAGTAGACCACTGTCACCTTCAAATCTTACCGAACATTTTGGTCCTGTGAGCCCAAGACTGCAGAGATCAAAGAACAGTATCCATGGGCCATCATCTGACTGGACCAGGCCCAAGAAGCAATCCGGGATGCATCGAACGACACTGGGCTCAGCAAACAGAAGGCTGAAGCCAAAATCCATGGATCCACTGCAAGACAGTAGTGAAACAAGAAATTTGAGTCAACAAAGTGATACAATTTCCTTCCAATCAAATGATTCAGAAGTCATGAGCGCTGAGTGGGCCGAAGAGGTCAACAGCCCGTTTCGGCCCGTGGATAACCACAGGGTAAGTGATGCACTTAAATCTGTTTTAACTGACACAAATTTACACGCGCACACACTCACTAAGTGCAGTCATTTGAGTTAATATTACCTATCTTCAACAGAGTAATATCACAGAAAGGTTGACTGAAGAAAAGTCAACAGTTGACCATGCCAAGCATACCATGGAACAACCCAGCCCAGTCTCTGTTCTTGATGCATTCTACACAGAAGACACACCATCACCAGTAAAGAAAAAATCTAATGCTTTTAACGGTACATATATTAAATTATTAATCTATTTATCTACATACCTTATTTCCAATACCAATTATTAATCTTGTCATCTTTATTTCGTTTCAGATGTTGAGAATGTACACTTTGAAGAAGCACAAGATCAGTATTCTGAGTTCAATACAATGAAACTAGAAAACATAAAGAACTTAGTTCATCAGATTGAATTATTGAACACAAACACAGCAGTAGAATCTTCACGTGAGAGTGAAATCGGAGATCATGTATATGTAGAAGAGATCATATTAGCCTCGGGATGCTTAAAAGATCTGGACCGTACAACCCTGATAGTCCAGCTTCATCCAACTGTCAGTTTGATCAACCCTGGTTTGTTCCATGTTTTAGAGAAAACTAAAGCATACACAGAGCCTACAGATGATGGATATAACAAAAGTTTCATGAGATCAAAAATCAGAAGAAAGATGATATTTGATACCGTGAATGATGTCGTTAGTCATGAATTAGCCATGTTAGGGCCTTTAGGGCCACATAAAGGAAGGATTCTGAATGGAGATAAGTTACTGAAACAATTATGCTCGGGAATAGACGATCTGCAGAATAAATCAGAAATAGGCATATACGATGAAGAAGATGAAGTTACTAATATCATAAATGCAGATGTGAATAAAAGGTCACAAGATTGGGATGATCATTGTCATCAGGTTCCGGGTGTGGTGTTGGATATAGAGCGTTTAATTTTTAAAGATTTGATTAGTGAGGTGGTGAACTTTCAAGTAACGAGTCTGCAGGATTGGTCAGTAAGGCCTCATTGTAGACGATTATTAACCATGTAGAAGTTGAAATGTTTGCTTGCTTTAGAAGCATAATTTTAGATTAGTGAAAGCGTGTATCTGCAAAGCGAAAGCTTATTTGAAGGCATATAATTTATAATACATACTAACTGCGTTTATATATATCTTATTTGCTTCAAATCATTAGTTGAATATATATTGTGACATTATTGGTGAAAGATGTTCAAAACTAGTTAATACAATTTCAATGCAAGTAATTTTGTATTTAATATTAGAAGTGCATTGTTATAAACCGTAACATCTGCTTAAAGCAACGAATTACTTTTATGAACATATGCCGTCATTTCAACCATCTAATTGGCTATCAAGTAAATTGGCAAGAAAAGTACAGAATGGTAATCTCAAAGAATCATAACTGTCTAGAACTCATAACCGGAGAGTATCAGTCTATCAGAAGCACCTACAAAACCTTGTAGCTAGGTCTCTCTAAATTGCTCGATGCTCGATTGAAAAATGCTAGTTCAACTTCGGCTCGGTTTGTAAAGGAGCCAAGCACGAGCAAAGGTACGCTTGCTCATTGTCGAAACATGAAATGAATCTGACCTGATCCATGACGATGTTTCCACGGATTTCGAGATGAACGAACCACGTCTTGATCTTCTTCTCCGGTTGCTTGAGATCTGCAATGGCTTTTTGGGGGTGTGGAGGTGACTGCTAAGAAATCTCAAGGATCTCTTGTTTACAGACACAAAAATATGGTGGTGGCTCTTATTGAGCATGACCCCTTAATAAGGAGGTGGAGACCTCCTTATATAGAGAGCCTCATGGCCACCATCATGGTACCCTAATGGGCCTAGGCCAGTTAGGGTTACCTCCACAAAACCCCCTCAGCCCAATAACATTGTATTAGTCCATATAATAAAATAAGCCAAACATAATAAATTTAGGGTCGTAAAACCGGGTTTAGTACCGTACCCCTACAAGCCCCCCAAGTCCAGCGTTGCTCCTAGGCGCGCAAGCGTTTAGGTGGAGCGCTGGACTTTATGAGGTGTGTTAGGACATGAGGCGGTTTTTTCCCTTTTCTTCGGCCTTGTCTTTATTGTCTTTGAGTTTTGGGAGGTTTTCTTCATGATGGTGACATGTTATGGTCCTTATGATAGTGATGGTGCACTAGCATGAATAAGATATATCACACATCATAACAATAGTGGCGCGGGGCCTGATAAAAGATAGAGTGCGCGTTTCGATAATAATGTAACATAACTTGCGCGCGAGGCAGCTTACGAGCTATGAGAATAATAAAGCTTGCGCGCGAGGCAGCTTACGAGCTATAAGAATAATAAAGCCTGCGCGGGAGGCGACTTACGAGCTATGAGAATAATAAAGCCTGCGCGCGAGGCGACTTACGAATCTATGAGAATAATAAAGCCTGCGCGCGAGGCGACTTACGGATCTATGAGAATAATAAAGCCTGCGCGCGAGGCGACTTACGGATCTAGGAGAATAATAAAGCCTGCGCGCGAGGCGACTTACGGATCTAGGAGAATAATAAAGCCTGCGCGCGAGGCGACTTACGAGCTATGAGAATAATTAAGCCTGCGCGCGCGAGGCGACTTACGAGCTATAAGAATAATAAAGCCTGCGCGCGAGGCGACTTACGGATCTATGAGAATAATAAAGCCTGCGCGCGAGGCGACTTACGAGCTATGAGAATAATAAAGCCTGCGCGCGAGGCGACTTACGGATCTATGAGAATAATAAAGCCTGCGCGCGAGGCGACTTACGAGCTATGAGAATAATAAAGCCTGCGCGCGAGGCGACTTACGGATCTATGAGAATAATAAAGCCTGCGCGCGAGGCGACTTACGAGCTATAAGAATAATAAAGCCTGCGCGCGAGGCGACTTACGGACTATAAGAATAATTAAGCTGGCGCGTGGCCATGTGGGATATTATTAGGCTCCCGACCTTTAAGTTTGGCGCGTGTGATATGCGCCATGCGCAGATGTTTCATGCGCGGATGTGATATGCGTGAGCATATGTGATGCGTGAGCATACGTGATGCGTGAGCATATGCGTGAGCATACGTGATGCGTGAGCATATGATATGCGCCACGCGCATAGGTTTTGGCTTTGTGTCTTCATGACATCCTGATTTTAAGCCTCGTCTATATTTTGTGGGTTGACCCGCCTCGCTCGATGTAGGGCGGGTGCATACCCCCTTCAAGCCCCCCAGTCTAATGTGTCTTGTCTCGCGCGAGCGAGATAAGATAGATATTAGACAAGTTTGCTTTTTCAATAGGGCTTGTTTTTTCTTTTTCTTTTCTTGCACGCGCGTTGCGCGTGATTCCATCCCTCTGGTGAAAACGAATCGTCAATGCACGTGGTTGGTTGGTGTTGGATCACGGTGGTGCGGTGCTCAGTGCTAGTGCGCATGAGTGACGGCGCGCTGCTGCTTCAGGGCGATGTATTGAATCGTGGTGGCGCATGCGTGGTGGCGATGTATTGAATCGCGGTGGCGCATGCGTGATGGCGGTACATCGAACCATGGCGGCGCATGCACGATGGCGCGCGCGTGTGCTTGTTGAATATAAGGTATGCTTACATGTTGAAATTTGAACAAGGTTGTAAGGAATTTATTAAGTACTCCTTAATAGTTGTCATATTTCAGGCTATTTTGCGATATTTTGAATATGCTGACACGTGTCTTGGCATTTCGTTATTCCTCTTTTGCGCGACGTTATCATGCACTTATTATAGGGAATTATGAATGAGTTCTTTAGCCTTTTGCGCGTCAGTATGTGTTATATCCATAATAATCCCATGCGCGGCCCCGACCTGAAACCTCAACAACTATGTTTTGGCATGTGCTTTGCCTTAGTTGTGCTTAGGTATGTTATGGTCGAGCCGCGCAATACGCGGGATGGATGCTTTGAGTAATTTGAGCTAAGGCTCATATTATTGGGCTAAGGCCCTGACGTTTTAGAGTTAAAACTCGTCAACGCGTTTGAGCTTGAAGCTCGCGCATGTATGTTTTACTTCGTTTTATTTTTAGTTTGATGTCAATATAATGTTGTCATATTGCTCAAATTAATAAAAGGAAGTGTGAAACATGTATGCAAAGATCAAAATCAGGCTTGCACATGCATGGCGGCGGAGTCGTGACTCGCGGGCGAGCATGCATGGTGGCGAAGCTTGCTCCTTGGCAGTGCGCATGCATGGCGGCGGAGCGGTGACTCGCGGGCGCGCATGTATGGCGGCTAGTCTTTTGCGCAAAACCCACATGATGGTTTCCGCATGGTGAGAATTCGCTGGCGCGCGTGCATGGCGACGGGAGTCTCCGTAATCTAGATTGTAATTTTAAACCTAAAATCCAGGTCTGTAATCCAGATCTAGATCTGTAAATCAGATCTAGATAGATCTGAAGCTCGGAGCAGAGAGAATTTAAAACCGTCACAGATCTGGAGGTTTGATCATCCGAATCAGGTAGTTTCTTTTTTGGATCTACAAATCCTTTTCAGCTTCATTTTTGCACAGATCTGGAAGCCTCTTTTAGATCTATGGATCTTTTTGAGCTTTAATAGAACAAGTCTTGAAGCCTCTTTCTGTAAACTTCTAGATCTGGGTTTTTCTTGGGAGAGATCTGAGGACCGAGACGAAAAATCGAAGGGTAGTTCGTTGCCGTCCCACGGATGGCGCCAATGTCGAAACATGAAATGAATCTGACCTGATCCATGACGATGTTTCCACGGATTTCGAGATGAACGAACCACGTCTTGATCTTCTTCTCCGGTTGCTTGAGATCTGCAATGGCTTTTTGGGGGTGTGGAGGTGACTGCTAAGAAATTTAGGGTCGTAAAACCGGGTTTAGTACCATACCCCTACACTCATTTGGCTAGAATTAATTTTTTAATATAATACCAGTATCTACATTTCTATATAGTATAAAACTACTAGTCTGGTCACTACCTAATTGCCTAAGTTCTAAAAAATGTAGATTTCTTAGCAGTCACCTCCACACCCCCAAAAAGCCATTGCAGATCTCAAGCAACCGGAGAAGAAGATCAAGACGTGGTTCGTTCATCTTGAAATCCGTGGAAACATCGTCATGGATCAGGTCAGATTCATTTCATGTTTCGACAGTGCCGAACACGAGCAAAGCCTCGCTTGATTCAGCTCGGCTCGTGAACAGCCCTAGTCCAAATGTTTCAGACTAATTTGCATAGAAACTGCTTGTTATATCATCAGACATGTCATGGCAATTTTCATCCTCATCTTCAAACTAGACTCAGTTCTTCTTGAATTTGTTCATGTAAGCAAATTCATATCACAGTATTTGAACATGTTAAAATGTATTAAACTAATCTATTGAAGCAATTAACGAAAAGCACAATTACTAAACAGCTCATGGACAAATTAAGGTTATCGTAATTGACGTCTACAAATGAAGATATTAGGCTTACAGTATAAGCAATACGTGAACTTACCGATTGTACGTATACATTAGGGTTTCCACGATTCAACAGCGAAATGAGACACCAAACACTTCAATTCGAATTTTACTGACAACGAATCCAGTAAAACCTCAGATAAGTGGAGAGACAAATTGAACATGGCCAAACTTGTATAGCATATTTGCTTCCGTAGCATAGTCGTAGTGCGTTCGCTTCGTAAGCGAAAGGTCGCGAGTTCGATCCTCTCCGGGAGCTATGTGTTTTTACAACTTCTAGCTAAACCTAAATTTATGGTATTCACACAGCTCATATCAGCCTTGATTATATGTGGCTTAAAAATATTCAGATAAGCTAATTGCACATAGTACGGATAATGGACCTAACACTGAGTACCTCTCTTTAACGCTCATCCTTCGTTCTTTTTAACTTCATACTTAATTGTAAACCTATGATAAAAGAGTTGAGATGCGAAAGTAGCTAGGGGAGTGATCAGCGTTGGAGCATGGGTGTTAGTCTAGACTTCAAGTTCGGTAATCTTAAATCAAGGAAATGAACTTGTAATAGTTCCAAATAAGTATGATCTTTGAATCACATAATTTTGTGCTAGTTGATTAATTAAGAGTGTTGGTAAAGTTATTCATGTAAGTATTAGAAAACATGAATAATAATAAACCTATGAACGAACCTGTTATAGCAGGAAGAATAGTAGCCGTAGCAGGGTATGATATAGTCGACATGTTTATCATCTTAATCGAGTTCCACTTTAGGATATATAGTTAATGATGGTGTTAGGGTTCTTGAGGGAAACCCGATTTTAGAAGAGATGAGGCACACAAATTTCTAATGTGTGTGAGATTATATTATGATTTTAATTTATTCTCTTATATATATACACCTAAGGGGAATATGGCCCATCAACAATTAGTCAATTACCAAACTAATATATGATAAGGTATAGTTTATATTTTGATCTAATATTATACAAATGATTATAATGGCCACCTATAAATAAATAGATATTAATTTTATTCTTACAAAGAGTCATTCAACGTTGCTAATGTGTTGTGACTTCGAGTTTAGTCATCGATTAGTTTGGTCAGTATCAATTAAATAACAAACTTAAAAGTCCATATGGTGTCAGTTCAACTAGTATAATTATTTAGGGAATTCTTTGCACAATCTTTCTGAATCAAGCAAGTGCTTTCAGATTGAAGTATTTTGGCATCAATGTGCATAAAAATTAGCGACTTTATAGCTGATATATTTCGCTAATTGACCGCACTTTCAGCAAAGAAAACATCAAGAAACCATACTCATAAACCATCATGTGTCCACCACAAACTGAATGTTTCAGTTCAGTCACCCCATGAGGAAACTTTAGATTTGGCGTTGGAAGAGGAGATCTTTAACTCATGAGGAAACTTTACATTCGGCAGCATGTTTGAATATGCTGCTGCATGTGAGGGTGAACAAAGTTAACATTCAATGCATGATTCATCCGGAATTTTTTCGGTTGCGTCTATGAAGAAGTTGTTGTCCGATTCCTCCAACTCTCCCGTCTCGTTTGTCATGAAGTGGAATAGTTGGATTCCTAAAAAAGTTAACATTCATGCTTGGAGGGCCGAAATGGAGAGGATTTCGTCTCTAAAAGCGCTTTCAAAAAGAAACATTGAAGTGGGATCGATGAAGTGTAGATTGTGTGGGAAGCATGAGAAAACAAGTGAGCATCTCTTTACGTCTTGCTTCGCTGCCTCGGTGGTTTGGCAAGGAGTTGGTACTTTGTGTCATCTACCTCCTATCTATGCTTTCTCGGTGCCGATCTCCTCAAAGTTCATGAAACGAGTGATTTGGGCCATCTCAAAAGTAAGGTGTTATATAGTATTGTTCTAGCCGCTTGGTGGTGTATTTGAAAGGCAAGAAAAAAATCTCATCTTCCCCAACAAACCTGTTTGCTTATCTAAAATAATGGAGGATATAAAATCGTTGGGTTATCTATGGATCAAGAATCGTTCTCCTCTTAAAAGCATTAGATGGATTGATTGATGTAATTTTATGTTGTAATCATTTCTTGGTCGTGTATTGATTTCTAGCGCCTCGCTAGTTGTTTTAATGAAATTTGCCATTCAAAAAAAAGTTCAGTCACCCAATTTTACCATTGTGGAAAGGGGGCACATGAATGCAACCAAGGCAAGACTTTTACAACTTTCTAAATATAAATGTTGCTAAAAAGCCAGGTGATTTATGCTTTTTTTTAGCAAGGAGAAGCAGATAAAACATGGACACAGATACATATGTCTTAACGGCAAGATTTGAATCTACTGTTGATACTGTTTCATTCATTTCTTGTAAAATCGGTTTGGGAACTGGAACTCGATGAACTTATTGGCTCAAACATGCGATATGAAGTCAGGTTTGGAATGAAATCTTTATATCATATATTCAAGATTCAAAGGAAAACAATGACTGAAATATATCCAAACAAGCCCGGCAGGCCATCTGAACAGAAAAAGAATTCGATCAAGATTTATAAACTTTTATATAATTTTAAAAAAATGGTTCAAGATTTCAACTTTTATAAACCCTTTCCAGCCCCATCAAAATTCATCAACTTTGAACAGCACCCAAATCTTGAAACTTTGAAGCTTGAATCTGCACTACCTCATATTAATGGAAACAACCCACAAAAAAAAAGAATCAATCTTGAACATTTACCTTGAATTGTTGATTTTTAGCATACGAATTATGATGATGGCAAGAGAGAAGATGACTTGAAAGATTTAGTTCTAGCAACAAGTCTTTTGGAGACTGGAGACATCATCATATCTGATCGGTTGGACTTTTATACCTACTCAAAAACATGTACACAAGCAAAACTCAAATTTTATAACCCGGCCAAAAGTATTAGAATTCAAGTATTAATTAATCACTTACATCTCCAGAAATTTGAATGCTTTGGAGACGGTAAGACGATCAGGGGTGGCGGATGGAGTTGGGGAATTCATTTGAACCTGAGGTGTATGGGGAGAGTTTTGATCCATGGTTAGAGATGGTGCTTTGTAAAGTTTTATGATCAGAATGCTGGTTTTTGGTTGGGATGTGATCCTCATACACTACCCTCATATGCCTATGCGGCTCGTATAGGCCTATACGACCGACCGTATAGGCTACACATGACTGACAATGGGACAAAAAAAACAGTTTTTTTCAACCTATACGACCGTATAGACCTACACGAGCCGTATAGGTGTTAAATGGCTCGTATTACTACCTGACACACCATAAAACCTATACGGTCGTATAGGGCCGGCTATACAACCGTATAGAAAACTTTTGCCAAATGTTTGGGGTGCACATTTATTTTTATGTATGTGGACCAGATGTTAATCAGTATGTTTTGGTCATATGTTTTCTTGTTTGCTTAATCATTGATTGATTATTGTGTATAGACTATTATTAAATGTAACACAATATAATCTTAAATAAATGTTCTTGGGTACAACTACAAATTATTTAGCCGAGTATGTTATGTAAATGTTAATAAATAATTTATTCTATTCTAAAATATCATATTTAGCCAAGTATGTAGCGTACTTAATACATTAAAATGTAAGATATTAACGTATTAATATTTAAAATTGTGTCCAAAAACTTGTCTATACGCCCGTATAGGTCTATACGGTATTAACGTATTAATATTTAAAAATGTGTCCAAAAACTTGTCTATACGCCCGTATAGCCCTATACGGCCCGTATAGGGCTATACGAGTCACTGCAAACAATGACCAACAAGTTCCGACACAAACTGACATGATTCAGGTGCTATACGACCGTATAGCCTTATACGAGCCGTATAGGAAAAAAATGGTGTGTGAGGATCCAAGATGGTGTGGGAGGATCCTAAGCCTTTTGGTTTTGTCGATGTGGAAGAAGATAAAGTGGTGGGAATAAAACGACCGTTGGTACTTGCTACAACAAATTAGTGGTTAATTAACGGCTCAAATGGGCGGGCCATGGTGTAACACCTTGCTAGTGTTTTTCAATAATTTTTCTTTTTGTTGTCGTTAAAAAAATAAATATTTTAGACTTTCTCCATCATGGTGGTTCTTCAACTATGCGGAGTTTCTGTAGAGAAAAGAGCCCAAGGTCTTCATCGGTTTAAAATAAGAGTCCCTAGCTACAGATACTACTTAAAGAAGAGAGCATTTTTGTGATAAACGGTGTGAAGGTCCTTCGAGGTCTTTGCTTAGTAGAACTTTGACCGGAAAAATCCACTATAGTTTTGGTTTAACGCAATGAACCACGGACTAATAGATATTGTTCGTATATGGAGCACTGACTAGAACACTTTAACAGACTTTCATTAACTAATTAAGTTATAGTTTTATTTAGGTATCAAGATTTTTAGGTACAATTTTAAATTCTTGAAGGCCCATTAATAATTTTAATAGCGGGCGAGAACTTGCCAAATTCAAGAAAAACACAAAAACTTTGGAGAAAATAAATAGTTTACACTTTAAGTGAACACTTCTACCGACATTTCCAATAATTTAGGGATCCACAATATCATTTCTCACACTTTAATAGAAAATTATATTATTAACTTATTTTAGCAACAACAATATAATAATAATAATGCAAATTAAAAATAAATAATCTCACCTTTCGTGAATTGGCTGATAATCATCTCACCTTTAAAAATCACCAATAACTATAATTGACCTCCGTTGAAAAACTGAGTTTCAAACCGATGTTTTAGGGTTTTTAATCGGAATAATAATAAGAGTCGATTGATGTAAAACTTATCTCGAAATGGTGATTCAAACGGCTTGATTTTGATTAATTGGTAATTCAAACGTCCGAATTGGTTGGTGTGTTTGTTATAGAAAGGGAAGAAAACGTAGAAATAGTTGGGTATAGAGGATATAGTTGTCAGGTTGTGAACAATGGATCAGTGGATCCTTATATTTGGGGAACTATTGTAACATTCATGAAATTATTCGAGATTTTGATGGAGAACCCCAATATAAGAAAAAACTATAATTCCTAATTTTTAATCCAACCTCTCTTCTTCCCAACACCATATACTCCTTGATCCACCATTTAGATACCTAACACTTTACTAGCCTCCTTCTGCTGCCGTTCAATCCCTGATTTTCAGGTCACTGAATCTTAATGTTGAACGTTTACCTGATCCTTTACTATTTGTTATGAATTTAGGCGTTTTTACGCGTTAGATGCAGCATATGTTTTTTTTTCCGTTATGGTGTGCGTATACATGATTTGACTTGTCTAATTGTATACCTGTGGCAATTTCCATTATCTGAAATGAAGAATAATTCATGCGTCATATTTAAGTCTAATGTTTTTGCTTACAGATTCAGATACTTTTATGAAAACCGTATTGAAACGGTTAAAGTGGCAAGCTTAATTAGGATTTAATTAATAGTTTGAAAGTTTAGATTTATCTGCTTAGTTTATGAATGTTTATCTAGTTTGTTTGAATGTGAGTTTGAGGTTCATATGGTTAGGGTCATTGTAAGTGTGTCAAGTATTATATTATAATAAACAGAAAGAGTCATCTTGGTTGAGATCAAATTCCGTGTTCATGTTGTACGGCCTCATTTCCAGCAAAAGCCACGTCGTTGAAACCTAACTATTCTTTTCAGCTAGCGTAGCTTAATAGAATAACTTGTGGATAATTACTCTGCGAAAAGTGATATTGTGATGCAACCATGAGCTTTTCTGATTGGGAAGAAATTAATGTCTGTTATGTGTTTAATAAATTAATACTTAATTAGTGTCAGTGATCTGCCTATATTTGGATACCGTTTATGTGTGGCTGTTTCATGTGATGGCCTTGGGTTTGAAGTTTGATTCTGTTTTAGGATGTTTAGTTTTTGATGAATTGGCACTCGTAGTAATATTTGTTTGTTGCTATTCTAAGCTTTGTTATAATTAGTTATTCTGTTGACAGGGATAAATGGCTGCAATCTCAGTAACCGATGTCGCCTTCAGGACACTTCCACACCACCCCTTTATTTCCTCAAGCAGTCACAGGTCTAATTTGCATGTTCATCACAAGAAATATTCACTGACCTGTAGAAAGCACTCCAACAGTAAAAGGTTTATATTTTTAAGTTACAGCTTTACTTTTTTACATTTTTTGTTTTGACCTGTCAGTTAGAATCATGCATGTGGTTTTTGCAGAAAGATCTTACAAAAAAGTGACTACCTGCGCAATTCAAGGGCTGCAGTGTGCTGTAGTGCGGTATGTTAATATCATTATATGCTATACTTCTTTACTGTTGTGAAAAATGTGGTGCAATGCATTAAATTGGCATCGATTACATAAAACAAGTATTGGAAGTATCAATGTCAATGATCCTGTCAGTTTAATGGAGATAGAAAGCTAATCTGCACAACTGAAATCCAATATTATTCTGTGTTTATTTTCTTACAGGGTGATTCTGGCGACGCTTCTATAGATAATACCATACTAGAACTCGATGAAGATGACTTAATCACCGCTAAACAAGCACTTTATGAGGCAATATCCAGACAAGAAGCCTTAGAAAAGGAAAGACATCAACTACTTGAGGAGTTGGCTACATCTAAGCTTAAGCAACAAGAACTTTTGTCAATACTTACACAAAACAAGAAAATGACAATCCCGGAACTTGCACAACCTGTGGATGAAGATGAGATGACTGTCAATGGTGGAAGATTAGCCCTGGTAGTTGATGATAATTCTCAGAAATCAAAACTGATTAATGACGGCCCACGTAGAGAAATACCAGATTGGATGGCTCGAAGGATAGGCTCTGTTCGCCCTAAGTTCCCTCCTAGAAAGATCAACTTTTCTGAAGTCAACACATCAAACTTTAAGTCTTTGGAGTTGCCTAATCTTGCTGAAGTATGGTCAATTGCACAAGCAAAACCAAAAGATGGAGACACATTAACTAATCATGTAATTGAGAAAGAAGTAATTCAAAAGAAACGTAAGGCTTTAGAACGTGCTCTGCAGCGGAAGACAAGTCAATGGCAGGAGACTCCAGAAGAAGTCAAATTAGGTGTTTTTTTTATTTCATCATTTAGCTTTACTAAACCGTTCTTTCTTCTCTATTATGTATAATTTTAGTTATTCTTTATGTCACACAGAGCCAGGAACTGGCACAGGACGTGAGATTGTGGTTAGTATCTTGGTTTAGACTTACTACAATTTTTATTTCTTTAAATGCATATCTTATAAATCTTTGAATTATGAAGTTTCAAGGTTTTAATTGGGAAAGCTGTAGAAAAAAGTGGTACCAGGATTTGGCTCCAAAAGCTTCAGATTTATCTAAATGTGGGATAACAGCAGTGTGGTTACCTCCACCAACTGAATCTGTTGCTCCACAAGGTCTTCATTACTTAATTATCCTTTTTTTTTCATTATTTTCATTCTTTTTTTTGCCCAAAATGAATTGAATTAAAAAGATTAATGACTCCAGGGTATATGCCTTCTGATCTCTACAACTTGAACTCTGCATATGGTACTCAGGATGAGCTGAAGTATTGCATAGAGGAGATGCACAACCACCATCTTTTGGTATAATTCTGAAACAAAATAAACAAAAGCTCATATAGATGATAAAAACATTGTAGCAACCAAAAAAAATCTTTTTTCTATATATCCATCGATCTTTTTGGGTTGACTTGTTAAAATCATAAGTTCAGCAACCGTTTCTTTATCCTTTTTTGGAGATTGATATATTTGTTTCATGTTTTGCAGGTATTGGGTGATGTTGTACTAAATCATCGATGTGCTCATAAACAGGTGAACTACCTATTGATATTGCTTATTTTCAGTTGTTTTGTTTAGACATAACATCTCATTGTATAATTCTGGTGCTTTATATTGATGCCAGAGTGAAAATGGAGTATGGAATATATTTGGTGGGAAGCTTGCATGGGGACCTGACGCAATTGTTTGTGATGACCCAAATTTCCAGGGTCGTGGAAATCCTTCAAGTGGTATGGATATAATCATTTACAGCACTTATATGTATTTATATTTGTATCACTTCCTTTGCTCATGTTATGAATTGCAGGTGACATATTTCATGCAGCACCAAACATTGATCATTCTCAGGATTTTGTAAGAAATGATGTAAAAGAGTGGCTGAATTGGCTCAAGAGCAATATTGGTTATGATGGCTGGCGCCTTGACTTTGTAAGGTGAATGTTTAAAGTCGATCTATTATTATTATTGTTATTGTTATTGTTATTGTTATTGTTATTGTTATTGTTATTCTTATTCTTATTCTTATTATTATTATTGTTATTGTTATTGTTATTGTTATTGTTGTTGTTGTTATTATTATTATATTATTATATTATTATTATTATATCTGTAATTTCTTGCTTTTACCTATAATACACACAATTTTTTAGTAATCCTATTAAAGATGAATAATTTTGAGTGGCAGAGGATTTTCAGGTGGATATGTGAAAGAATACATTGAAGCTTCAAATCCCGCATTTGCCATTGGAGAATATTGGGATAGTCTAGCTTACGAAGGTGGTAATCTATGCTACAACCAAGGTAAAAGAAAACATAAAACTTAATGCTAATCATGTTTGATTAGTGAGTTGACTTCATATTTATTCGACATTAAATCACCCTTAATAGACGGTTTTGATTGTATGTTCTCAGATGCACATCGTCAACGTGTGATTAACTGGATCAACGCCACTGGTGGTACTTCGTCTGCATTTGATGTCACAACAAAGGTAAGCCATTTGTTATTACATAAATCCTATGAAAAATAGCACAACTGTAATAGTTATTGTACTCTGCAGGGAATACTTCATGCCGCATTGCATAACCAATACTGGAGATTAATAGATCCAAATGGAAAACCAACAGGGGTAATGGGATGGTGGCCCTCACGTGCTGTCACTTTCGTGGAAAATCATGATACCGGGTCAACACAGGTCCACTCTTAATCTTCATGTTTGGGCCAATGGCTATATTTTAATCATATGATAGCTTAAAATGTAAATTAACAATTTTGTTACAGGGTCATTGGCCATTCCCACGAGATAAGCTTATGCAAGGATATGCATACATCTTAACCCATCCCGGGACGGTAATCTCGTGCTTTTTTAATACAAGTGGCCCATCATTTTCATTCTCATTTTTTACCACAGTGTTTGAGTTTTTTCATTCTATTTTGCAGCCTGTGGTATTTTATGACCATTTTTATGATTTTGGGCTCCGTGAGGTGATAACGGAACTAATAGAGGCTAGAAAACGGGCTGGGATCCACTGCAGAAGTCCGGTGAAGATTTACCATGCGAATAATGACGGGTATGTGGCGGGGATAGGTGATACATTAGTGATGAAGCTTGGCCAGTTTGATTGGAATCCTTCAAAGGAAATTGATTTGGATGGGAGTTGGCAAAAATTTGTTGATAAAGGGTCAGATTACCAGCTCTGGTTGAGAATGTAGTTCTTATATATATTTGTATGTATAACATTATTGCATTAAACTACTCAAATAATGTGAAAATAAACTTTAATTAAGTGAAATATAACTTGATGCTAATCTCTATAAAATTGAATACAAATGTCTTGTAAGTTGTAATCTTGTTACAAAAATGCCTTCTGTTTCAATTACTTTTATGTTTAAGAAAAAGTTTTAAAGCTGTGGAGATAATAATTACGGTCATATAAAATTGCATTTAATATTATTGTGTAGAAACTGAAAGATGTTTTCAAAACAAAATACATGATTTAATTGGAGATGCGGGGAATCGAACCCCGTGCCTCTCGCATGCAAAGCGAGCGCTCTACCATTTGAGCTACATCCCCATCTTTGCTATCTTATTTGAGGACTTTAACTAAATACATGGTGATGTTAAACTAAGTTGCTTGGTGTGACGAATCAGTATGACGCATTTATGTAGGGGGTGTTAATCAGGTATACTTGGTCGGGTTTTGTTTTAAAAAAGAAAAGGCTTACCCACAACTCGACCCTATTAAGGTTCGGGTTTTCCGGGTTCATGTTAGTTGGGTTTTGTGTTAATAGGATCGGGTTCGTCGGTTGTAATAGATATTGGGCTGCAATATATATGTTTTTTAATGATTGGGCTGTGAATTGTACTATAACGGGGCCATGTAAAAATATAAAGTTTATGAAAGACAAAAAAAAAATAAAGTTAAACAACCCAAAACCATTAATCCTTGTGAAAAATGTCACATTGGTTTTGAAAAGGCCTAATACATGCCTGTCCAATAAGGGGATTAGGGACTGCAAGCTTTAAACTCATTTTATAACTCAAAAGACAAAATAAGCTTCAACCTTTCTGTGGTCAAAGCAAAGAAAAATGATCACATCACATGAATCAAACAATTTATTCAAAAAATAAGCATAACTTTTATTAATCGGGTATTCGGGTCAACTCAAAACCCAACTTTTAACGTGTCCAAAAAGAACCTTAACTCGAACACACTTGGAATCATATCATCTTAACATGGCTCGTTTAACCCATTTAACTACATATGCTTTTATGGCTTCAAGGTCACAATCATGGAATTTGCAGGACCCCATTCTTAGAGAGTATGGCATTGATGTAGTTGACTCTGATTATCGATGCGCGATGGATCGTTTGCGCATGTTTCTTCCCGATTTCGATCTTAGTTGTTTCTCTAATAAGGGCACCGCTCCCTAAAGCCCAGCATGCTTTGGCGAATGCCCTGCTTAGTGGAATCGTATAGAGTTTAGGATCACGGTTTAATCTTTCCCCTCACCAAAAAACGGTGTTTGAATGTCTTCGGGCTCCTCGAGCTCAGGATTTCCTGATGGTCATCCCCATTGAAGGACTGGGCCAGCATATGTCAGCTTTGGAGTATCGGCCTATTCTTAAACATCGACTAATGATCCCTATGTTTCTGGTTGATGGCCCTTGCCCAGTTTGCTGCAAGGTTTGCTTGGATTCTTTTGGCGAGCACACACTCCATACAAGGAGTTGCCTAAGTTTAAATATAGGTATAGTTTGGTTAGGGGTGTCATGTGTGATGTTCTTAAACGAGTAGGAATTTCCACTAAAAAAGAGCCCTCCCTCCCCCCTTGCAGGAAAGTCAACTCTACGGCCAACTAATATTCTTGTGTTTGGGTGGGCAGAGGGTGGACATTTTTGTGTGGACATCACAGGAGTGTCCCCTCTTGTTGGCTTAAGAGACAATGGGTTTATTGCGGGTCAGACTGCGTTGAAGACGGAATCAAGCAAAGTTGCCAAACATGAGAAAACTTGTTTAGAGAATCAACACGTGTTTCTACCATTTGCTTTTGATACATTCGGTTTCCTAGCTGCGGAGGCTGTGGCTTTTTCTGACCAGTGTTTAACAAGTTGTGAGTAGTAACTTTTCAGATCCTAAAACCCAAAATTTCATTTTTAGTAGGATATGATTTGTTATTTAAAAGAGGGTTGCGATGCAGCTTGTTGTTCGCTTTACCTGCCACTTTATTGTAATTTTTTTGAGTTTAGCAATGAAAATGAGGGTGATTAAATATAAACTAGACGGAGTTGAGAGTTGTAAATGTGTTAAGTTGGTTGATGAGTTGCAGAGTTACAATTAATGGATTGTCAAACCATGTAGTTAAACGGGCTAAACAAATCAACTCAAACAAGACTCATTTTTGTGACATATTTTATGTCATCTTATAAAAAGCTACCGACACTTTGGATGTTTATTTTTAAAGAAAAAAAAATGTATTAACCGGTTCTTAACTAAAAAAGTTCTATACTTGCTCCGGTGAATGTTGCTATAGAAATGATGTTGGTAATAACTATCATTTTATAGAGAAAATCAGCAACTAATGAATTAATATTGTGAAGAAACTCAAAAGTTTTCAACAAAGAATAAACAGCAGGTTTCGAGCTAAAAGGAACAAAAAGTTGAAA
Organism: Bidens hawaiensis; assembly: GCF_021521415.1. NCBI lineage: Eukaryota > Viridiplantae > Streptophyta > Magnoliopsida > Asterales > Asteraceae > Bidens > Bidens hawaiensis. The sequence goes on along the minus strand of NW_027492726.1, from coordinate 113,365 downwards.
GCTGGAGATGGGGAGGATCGAACCCCGTGCCTCTCGCATGCAAAGCGAGCGCTCTACCATTTAAGCTACATCCCCATTAGTTATTTTCTCATCTACTCAGTTTTATAGAATTTAAAGTTTCAGTTTCTATAGATTACAAGAAGCTACAATAAATTCACATACTGCAATTCAAAACAACTCATTTACCTAAGCAAGCCAAACATACAGTAGTAAATGGATTGGACATGTCAACTTGTAATATACTAAATTGCGTTAACAATATTATGTTTTAACTTTTAATGTTGGACATCATATACCCAACTGTGTTACTTGGCGCTTTATCTCTCTTATTGTTAGAGGTAACAACACATCATCGACTATGCCAAAAGTATAATACGTTAAAGCTAGTCTAATGCACAGGACGTGCCAAAAGGGCAAAATTGTCTTTTCATATTAACATTCCAACCCCTTTTTGTTAAAATTTGAAAAAGAAACATAAAAATTTGGCTATCTTGTTCTGTTTTTCTTTTTTTTTCCTCACGACGGATACTTATGAGTTTCTTGATCTTGATGGTGGTCAGGGCAAAGTGAAAATGATTTGGGATATCTCATAAGCTTATTTGAATAATTGATATATAATGTGTGTTCATCTCCTGTATATCAATCATTCAAATAGTGTGTGTGTGCGCGCGCGCATGGCACGGTATAAACAAAATCCATCACCAAATATAAGATAAACATGAATATTGGAATCAAACCATTAGCATTACAAGTAAACGTAAATTCACTATATGTGAGCAATGCAGTTGCAATTCAGTGGCGAAGCTTGGACTAAGACACCGGGGGGGGGCGAACTCAAAATGTATAGAAAAATTCACAAACGATGGGGGGCCGGACTCAAATTTTCGGCCGAAAACGCCTAAATTTACACTACGCATAAAAAATTTCGGGCGAAAACAGGTAAATTTACACTACTACGCGAAAAAACCGGGGGGGGGGGGGGGCGGGGCCTCCCCTGGCCCTAGTAAAGCTTCGCCAGTGGTTGCATGTGGGTAAAGAACAAGTAGAAATATAGGCTTTGAAATGAAGTCAACGGTGAATTTCAATCTACAAACACATCTTATATTTTATATTTTTGGAACGGCAAGAATTGTAACTAGTAAGAAACTAGAGAAGTCAAAACAAGACCCGATACAAACACGGCCCATCACAAGTTTGTTTTTTAGTAACTTTGTATCTAGCTCCTTGCAAGATGCTGTTCTTTCAGTTGTTTAATGAATAATGATTAATGAATTCACCATCGAAAGGCCCATTCACATGTGTAGCCTGCCAGCCACAATCCAGTTCATCTATAAAGAAAACCCAACCAAAGTAAAAAGTCAACTAAAGATAATATCGCAATATCACATTATCATCTGCTGTTTTCTTTTCTCCTTAGATAAACAAAATCTTTTTAATATGTTTTGATTGATTTTTTTATATTTTTTTCTTCGGTTCACATAAATTCACATATGATCTAACTCTCAATCTCTCTAATTAAAGCATTTGAACACTTGTTATAGATGTTTAAAAATGCAGGCATTCAGTATGAACCTGTGTTGGTTCACATGCAAACTAACGTGCAGCATGGCCCGATCAACACGACACGTTATGCCAGCTCTACAGTTCATCACAAGCTACAATCTAAACACGCATAAAACAACGTTGTCACTAGACCTCGCATAAACCAACGTTAGTTTGTATCTTGCACGTACGTATGCATCTCTCTAGGTATGCGTATATATGTCAAAATGTGACTGTGTAATACAAACATAGAAACTGCAATAATTTCCATAGCATAAATTCCATTTAAATGTTTTAAAATGTAAACAACATTAACATGAAACCTAAACACATCAAACTGGAATTCTGACACAATACAAGACTTAACCAAGCCATCATTTAGTTGACGGTGTCGAGGGCGTCAACGGCGGGTCCCTGCGGAACTCCTTAACAACTGCAGCAAGTGCCTCCGGGTTGAAACCGAGGTCACAGAGGGCAATGAGCACAGAAAGGGTGTGGCGGTCTAAACCGGTCTCAAGAATATTCGACATCTGAAAAACTAACTCAAGTGAGTCCTTTGCAGTGCGTGCAGGATCTTGATCCATAGAATCAACCTGCAGATTCAAAAACCTTACTAAGAATCAAACAAATTATATGATAGTTGGACATGAAGATCACAATTGAATTGAAAATATAAAATATAAAATATCATAAACACCACAGAATTTGTCAATTTGATTTCATTACAGCTTCCGGTTACAATTAGAGGTGTGCAAACAGGTCCGATACACGATACCCGACCCGGATCCGTTTAGTGGTATTCTCAAGACTGGGACCCGACACTATTGTAAATAACTGGGTGGGTCTGTTTATGTAAAGAGAAAATGGTCAGACCCCGTTGAATGGTATTCTTAGGACCTGGAACCGACCCAGTTGTAAATAACGGGTCTGGTCTAGGTTGGGTCTTAGCCGGTTTATGCTAACCGGAATTAACCGAGGAAAATTAAATGATAGGCATCGTGGATTCAAGCATTGTATATGAGGCAGATTCGATATCAGATCTTGCGAATCAAAGCTATAGGAAAATGTATGTATCATAAATCGGTCTCGAATTTTACCTTTTATACGCACTTGAAACGGATCTGGAACTCGGACTAGTCACGGAGATGGTGATGCCGAGTTGCGACGGTGGTAGGGTTTCAGGGCGTTGGGGATTTGTTCTGGTTAATAATGAAGTGACGCGGGTCGATGGGTCATGTACGGGTGCGGATTGAGGGCTGTAAATGAACCAAATCGAATCACATTCCTCATGTTTGTTCATTTAGCATTACATGTGTTCACGAATATTTCGTGAAGATTAACTAACTGGACGGAAAATCTTGTTCGTGTTCATTTATTAAGAATCTGAGCTTGTTTATAAACAGATCATGAATAAAACGAATATGTACTATTTACAACCCTACGCAGAGATGAGCAAATTCGGGATTGTTGCGGGAACTGAAATCGGTACCGAATCGATACAAAAAGTTTGAGTTTTCGGGACCGGTACGGTATGGTACTAGTATTTCCCGAAATTTACCTTAAATACCCGGTACCAATACCGAACCGTACATTTCGATACCAATACCAAATTTTGTGATTTTCGAGATCTGGATTTTCGGTACCCGGTACTTACCAAACTATCCCTAACCCTATGTGTCATCGTTGCCTGGTGTTTTTCATTGTTCTTTTATTTGTATTTATATTAATCCATTACTTTATTTCTTAAATATAAATTTTTACAACGTTAAATTTAAATTTCACTTCGTTAAAAGTTTATTCTAAGCTATTGTTATTACACCTGGATCATTATTATTTTTTGTTCTTTTATAAGTTTGGTTATCGTAAGGAGCCATCTATCTCTCATAAATGATACGAGTTCGAAATCTTCTAGAATACATAAAGCTTAAGTGCTACATTGGCTTCCATGTGCTTTCGTAACCTAGTCCAAGTTGTGGTACACGAGAGCATTCACATGATCCTAACTCTAAATTTAAAAAGAAAAAAAAATCAAAAGACTATCATATCTCTATAAACGGCTTTTCTGGCGTCCCCGACTACCGACATTAAGATTATCTTATTGCAGATCGTTGGTAGCAAATATGTTAAAGATAGGACCGTCAAAATGCATTTTGTTAGTTAAGATTATTACTTGTCAACATTTCTTAGTTAAGATTATTTAAACCCAATTTTTAAAAAATATTGGTGATGAGGCCTGCCTTCACATTTTCAGTTTTTTTGGGCCCAATTTAGTTACTCTTAATTTAAGGGGGAAAAAACAATAATTTTCGCTTTGGGCTTTTGTTTGTGTTCTTATATATTTTTTGTTTTTTGAATAAATGTTTACTAGGGTTCCGTAAGCTTTTATCCAAGAGAGAGAGAGAGAGAGAGAGAGAGAGATGAATAAAGTACTACTATAACTACACAAATATGTAAAAGAGGTAAGAGTCTAGGTCGGTAAACGAACCGAACGTTCGGTGAATATTCGTGAACCGTTCGGCAGAAAGTTCGTTTATGTTCGATTTTTTAATAAACGAACGAACATGAACAAAAAATTTGTGTTCGTTTAGTTAAACGAACGAACATGAACACATGCTCCGTTCGTTCATTTATGTTCGTGAACGTTTGTTTTTGTTCGTTTATGTCTGTTTATTTATGTTCGTTTATGTACTAATATAAAATAATTAAATATTATCTGGATAGTTCATTTACATTTGTTCATGTATGTTCGTTTAGTTTTGTTCATTTATGTTTGTGTAGATTATAAACAAACGAACACAATGTTAATTTTAAATAAACAAACATAAACATAAATATTTGTTTGATTATATGTCTGTGTTCTTTTAAAGTTAAAATGAACGAACACGAACATGCCCTTATTCGTGTTCATTCGATTCGTTTACAGGTTTTCATTATTCACATTGATGAATACATCGGCCTCAATCTTTAGGCTCTACCGATTTATTTGTGTTCGTTTGTGTTCGTGAACCGTTCGTGAACACATTAATTTCCTTAATGAACGAACACGAACATAAAATCTCGTTCGGTAAGTGTTTGTGAACACATTATTTTTTAACGAACGAACATGAACAAGGCCTTGTTCGTGTTTGTTCGGTTCGTTTACAGCCCTAGGTAAGAGTGAGGTATCGCTAATGTTTCTTGTAAAAAAAATATAAGATAACTAGGTAAGAGTGAAATGGTGAATTCATGTGAGATTTAGAACATCCAAATCTATGATTGAGTTTTCACTTTCTAGGAGTATTCATTTACCTTTAAAGTGAAAAAGAACGAAATCAAAATTTTTCTATTTGCTCATTTTACTCTATTTTTAAATTAAATTATCAACATTGGCATTCTATATTAATTACTTTAGCTATAAACTTATTAGACATAAGGAAATGGCTAAAAAAAAGTCAAAATATGACTTGAATAAAATGTGATATATTTCTCAAGCCACGTTTTGTTATAAGCGAGTCCAAAACCTCTATTATTATTGTTTACGTATATGTAAAATCTATAGCTTTTGGTATAATGGATTAATGACAAATAAATTCAGATAACATAGAAATAACTTTGATATCCAAGTTACCATATGTCACAATAATAACATGGAAATAACTTGGATATCCAAGTTACACCCCAGCTATTTATCACCATCTTCGGACAAGGCAAAAAGCCATCACAAATTCTCTGTCCTGTCACTCAAATGTCTTCGTCTCTTCTCCACGGAAAGATAACATGTGACATTTATTTTGATATCTCATGCCACCTAAGCGTCAGCTAGACGACATACTAGTTCAAAGACCCTCATTTCATTCATAGGTTAAACATTTAACCCATCGGCCCACCAAAATACATAGATTCACATCACCACCAAATTCACATTGTTTTCTGTCGATTCTATCAACGAATTTCAAAATTAATAAGTCGATTAACCAATCATACAATCCCAATGAATTCACATATTAACATATAACCAACATATTAAGACCAAAAAAAATAAATAATTGAAAATGAAAAAAATAATTTAAACCCCTAGAATTCCTAACATGCATTCAAAATCTAAAGTCAACACCAAATTAAAACAAAATAATAATAATAATAATAATAATAATAAGAATAGATAAAATAAATAAAAAAGCCTCTCTTTAATTTCTCTGATCCATATTAAAAAAAATAAAAATAAAAATAAAAAATCTTATATGTAATAATTAATAATTACTGCTGTACAAGTGAAGGTGAAGAAGACGTTCCATAAAAATCGACTAACTTCTGTAAGATGGAGACTTGTGTGCGTAGAAGAAGAATGTAATCCGCTGTTTCTTTGAACAGCTTATCGGCGGATGACGTGGCGACAGCATCTCCGTCGATTTCTTGTGTCGGTATGAGGTTCTTCAGAGCCTCCAGCTTGTCGGAAACAGAGGATGTTTTTGTAATTGTTGATGTTTTCTTGTTGTGTTGGGATTTAGATCTTTTGCAGTGTGAAGGATTGGATTCTTTTCTTGCCGGAATATTCTTTATTCTTTTTGGTGTTGATCCCATAATTTGCAAGTGGTGGAGTTGGAGTTCCGTTTTGGATTGGGGAATGAATGAAGATATAACGGAGGAGGATGAACGTTTCGGGGTTTAAGTAATTGAATTGGTTTTCTTTAACCTTGGGCTTCTGAGGTATTTACGGATATGCCATTCTCTTTTTAGTTTTTAAGAAAAATATTTGTGATGTAATCGATACTTTTGGTTTCCGGCGTATGAGGTTGTAAAGCTAATTAGTCGTGTTTGACGAGTTATGAATAAGAATGTTATAACCTCACGTTCTATAAATGTTATTGTTAAAATGACTTAGGTTTGTCATTAAAAAAGGGTTAGCAGTGCAACTTGTTACTCGTTTGCCTTTTGTATCCATGTAACATTGTTTCTTGGGAAAATCCATAAAATGGCCCATCTACAAAACAAAATTCCAAATTTGTCCTTCCAAATTCAAGTTTCCAGTTTTATCCCATAGTTATCTCGTCGTCGTCGACATATTGTCAGGGAAGAGGAAAAGGCATGACGCGTTAATAAAAAACATGTAACGCACGACAAGTTATGCGTAACGCATCGTCGACCCTACGTTATCACTGAAAACGCATCGTCGACCCTACGTTAGCACCGGAAACGCATCATCGACCCTACGTTAGCACCGAAAACGCATCGTCAACCCTGCGTTAGCACAAGAAATGCATCTTCAACCCTATGTTTTGTCAACAAGTCGCCAGCCATGAGATCCGGTAAGCCGTCGCCGGCGATGTGAACACGGGCGTCAGGTATGGCAGCCCGACGTTGACGTCGTGAACAAAGAACATGTATAACAAATCGTATGCGATGAAATGGCCTCGATAACACATCGTAGACGACCTATTCCGGCCAAATTCCAGCCACGTGTCGTCCTCTGGTTCATTTACTAACTCGTCGTCGGTATTCCCTAACATGTCGACGACGACGAGATAACTTTGGGACAAATTTGGAATCTTGAATTTGGAGGGATAAATTTGGAATCTTATTTTGTAAGTGAGTTATTTTGGAGATTTTCCCTTGTTTCTTTAATGAAAAAAAGGTTATAATTGGTTAAAAAAAACTATTGTTTAAGGTTAACGTTGAAGTTAGCATTTGAATCTTATTTAAAATGAAAAATAAGTCTTTAGACTAACTTTGGCGATTGCGCTTACATTCGCCTCGCGTGCGGCATCGTGGCCCTCCGTGGTTCCACCCTTGACCGCGTGCAAGCTAATGTTGAGATAAAATGAGTTTGTCGAAAGAATTGATAAATAACTGATATTGCATGTTGACTATACGTGAATTTGATAAGAGTGGCATTTAGAATTGTGGATAATCTAAGAGGAATAAAGAGAGGGGCGAGAGATATTTTATAATCTAAGACTCATCACTTTATACGTGAGTTTTCATAAAATTAATTATATAGTTATGAAGATACAAAATTATGAGTCATTATATTTGTACATTTACTATTAAGTATTAGTTAACAGTTAAATATATTTTCACCATAAAAAATGGTATGTAATGTAACGATAAAACTTCATTAATGTGTTTTGTTAGTTTATGTATGGTTGAAAATGAAAGGGTTACGGGGTAATGGTGTAATTAGTGAGAAAACGACAAATGAGTAGTATCTTACTTGACATTTATAGCGGGAAAAGATGGAACCCATCTCCTCAAAGCCTGCTAACCTGCAAATGGCACATGTGAAAGCACCACATTTAGGGTCCATCTCATTCCTATTTTACCAAAATAACCTCTGTCCTATTTTTCTATATATTCCTATCACCCATGTTTCATCAATTTCATGCTTTTATATTTAATAATGACATGTTGGACAAGTGTCGAAACCAAGTCTTCACAAGAGGTGACGACCTTTAAGCATAGAATAGACATTAATTAATCATATCTTTTCAAAATATTGTGCTTGTGTTTCCATCATGTTTGATTTTCCTTTGCTTCTATTTTTTAAGAGTTCATTTATTTGTAACTTTTCACAACATCGACTCGTTCTAAAATGACATTTCGCACTACCAATGATAGCTGTCGAGTAGGCACCTAATGCGAGAAAGAAGGGTTAATCAAATCTAAAACTATATGACTATGCTAACTTTACAATACTTATATTTCCTTGATATGTTGAATTCTTATCTATATGCTAATAGTTCTTAAAGTTCAAAATTTTGTTAGTTTAAAATCTTTTTTTATATCGTCGTAACACTAAAAACACACAAGTTTAGTTAAATACCTCCCCCCCCCCCCTCTCTCTAATTCCACTCTCCTCTTATTTTTAGCCGGCATCTTCCAATCCCCTCTCTAAAAATTTTCCTTTTGTGTCATCTCTCGCTTCATACACGTCTGGTTCACCGACATCCCCACACCGTTGCATTCAAAACAACTTAAGTGAAAACTGAAGTTTCATCCGCTAGTTCCCTCTTTTGACCTATACCATAATGTGGCATCAATAATATTTCAAATCACGAAAATACTAGTGAATAGTTTATTATCATATACGAGAAATACTTTTTACACATTTTCTCTCTGTCAAACATGATTATTAGTGAGATTAATATGTACTAACTTTTTTTTGTTCAGAACGGAGACTTTCTTTTATTTAGCTGCCAACTAGATTTGAAGAACAATGTTGCTCCACTCTGGCCAGACTCTGTTGTCTTAACCGGGTCCACGTTTCCCTGAGAAACAATAACGCCGGATGCCTTGACAATCGTTGTGGATTAATATGTACTAACTAGTTACCTATTAATCTATTGATGATAAATATTAAGGTTTATGCATATAATAGTTACCATAGTTAACATGGGTGTGCTTATTTAACAAAATAAATATTTGGTGTTACAAATTAATAAGGGGTACATAGATATTTGGAAGGGAGGGGCAAAAGTGGGAATAAGCAGAGAGGGGAGGCGTGGCCTCCGTAAAGGAGGCATGTGAAATGGGGATGGGCCAGGAGGGGTGCGTAGTGCGCAAAGCGGCGGATGCACATGGAAGGGCACATGCAAGCAACAGGACTGTATTTGTATTTGTACCTTAGAGAGTAGCATGTGAGAGACAGTGAAGCAGCATCACTTGTACCGCATGTTCTGCACATTCCCAGCAGTTTCTGCTACCTCTACTCCACTCTGCTACCCCTTGTACGTACTACCTGTTATGCATCTTGTACCCCTTACTCCTATGCATTTGACACCCGAACAGGGCACTGTAAATAGAGCCTTTAGGTTAAAACAAAGTTAGAGATGGCACTTAAGTTATTTAAAAAGACATACATACTAGGGGTTTTATTTGTAACAATAAAATTCAAAAAAGACCATGATTTCTCGTTTTGTTTTAGACCCCCAAAAGGCAGGGCCGGCACCACTACCAAAAATATAAGGAACATAATGTATTGTGCGTAACTCGTTTACCCGAAGAAACTCTGTTTTTGAAATTTACTTTTATTTAGCGATGCATTTTTTTTAATTTCTAATCATCATTGTTAGTTACGCAGTTAATCCCTTCCGTTAACTGAAATTAACAAGATTTAATACTAAGGAATTTAAAAGTCACAAGTACAGGTATTTAAGTTATAAATTTGTAAAAAATTAGGTATCTATTTTTTGCAAAAATAACGAAAATGTCATTAATTTTCTGTTAACATTTAACAAAAGTTACAATTAGTAATTAAATTTGTTATAAATTTATAAGTTGAATATTTATTTGTGACTTTTAAACCTTAAACCCAATCTTGTTACTTTTAGTAAATGTAATTATGTTTTTTATTTATTATGTAATTTGTTTTTCAAAAAATAGAAAGGCCGAATGTTGGTGAATGATGGGTAGTTTCTTGATTGAAAGATTGGGAGGGTGGTAAAATGATGTTCGAGGTAGCACGAAGTGGAGAATGGTAGCGAATGTATACCCTATGAAATTATACTTATAGCTTATGTTAATTGCTTTCTTTCATGTGCATCATTAGATTCTCTTTAAAACTACACTGTTAGTGTCACCTTTTATTACTTAGTTTCATGTATTTAGTTTTTTAACTAATAATTTCAAGCATGTATTTTATTTTCCACGTATTTACTTTCTTTTACTTAAATGGTATGTTAGTTTCATATGTGAAATTAAGTATATTTTTTTAAACACCAATCTAAATTGTGAATATCACTAAATCAAATGCCATTTGATGTGAAATTAAGTAAATACGTGAAATAGGAATAGTTTTATGCACGTCATTAGTCGTTACTATGTAGGTATAAATTGGACTTGCCACGTATTAGAAAAAATGACTATTGTCAGAGGCTATGTTACGGCACCGCACGTATATGACACTTGTATAACGGGTTTAGATTAATATCAAATTAATGTTATTTATCAAGAAAAAAGGTTAATAAAATATAATGACAAGACTAGAATAAAGAAAAATGCAAAACTGGCACATGAGGCTCCTCCACAGGGCAACTTGCTCTTGATGTGCGCACCCCTATCCTGCATCCTCGTAAGAGGTTGTTTCCCCGATTTAACTCCCTGATCTCCAAGTCACTTCATAGCAACCTTGGCATTGCCCACAACACTCGCCAGAGTAAATATTAAAAGTCCTTTTTACGTGTATATTAAATAAACCCATAAATTTTCATTCAGTTCAAAATAAATCATTTAGTTATCAAAACTCTTCACTTGGTATTACTCATCTGATACTAGTCCCGCTCCTATATTTAATTTTCTTAAATATATAAAATATAGTTAGATTAGATATGAAACAGAAATAAATTAAGAAAGAAAGAAAGAAAGTTATTTATGTCAGTCACATGAAAGTCCTCAACTACATTGTTTGGTGATTAAATGCATTTATTAGATGGCAAGGTTTACACCATGGGAGGTGATGGTGCAAGGACAGAGTGGCCTACGATGGATACCATACAAATAGTGGGTCATGCCTCATGCTGCTTGCCGGTCATCACTCATGACTTTTGTTTTCTTTCTAATTTTCAATGCATCAGCTTTTAATTTTAAATTATAAAATATATAACTTATTTTTTTGAAAGCTCACCTGCTTACCGCTAGTTTTTTATTTATGTGAATTTACGCTTTGTTGGTATAAATCACATTTTTGTGCATGGGAGCATTACCATCACGGCGTAAGCTATTTACACATTCAAAATCGTTTTGCACCTCTTTGACATGACTGTTTAAAAGTAAACGTTTAATCTATGAGTTATAAAAATTTATTTACAACTCAACATTGCGGTTTTTTATGAACATTTGGTTTTAAGTTATATATATATATATTATTAAAAAAAACAAAGAGTGAGAAATTTATATAGAAAAATTTCACACCTCGATTTTATTCATTATCAAAAAAAGTAAAACTATCGCAAACAGTTTATTAATTTAACTTTATGAACAAACATTATATATATATATATATATATATATTAAAAGTAGACGAAAATACAAAGTTATATGTTAAATAAGAAAAAATAAAATAAAAGCTTAAAATTAGTTAGACAATAGGTGTCGACGTAATTTTGAAAATGCCGATTGAACCATGCATTAAAAATGTCCTTTTTATCATTTTACCTTCCAACTGATTAAAAATTAAAGTAAAATATATTTTTAACGAAAAGCATGCTAGTCATTCTAAGCTCGCTAGTTTTTATGCAAGGGACACCGCCCAATTGCTAAAACACCGGCCTATACGCGGCGTATAGGCCGGTGTTTCTATAAAATGCAATCAATTTTGTCTTATTATGTTTTTTTTTATTTTTTTTCTTTGTTATTTTGTTATTATTATTATTATTATTATCATATATTAATTAATTATTTATTTATTATTTAATATCCTTTCGGTGAAAAACAGTTCACACATATATATACCAAAAATCATTGTTAAATTTGTACAAATAAAAGAAAATACGACAACAAAAACATAAAATCTACGTGAAGTCCCCCATGTCCATGCCCATATCGTCGTCGTGGCCCACGAACCCCCCGAAGGCGTCGCCAACGTCGGCGTCATCCTCTCCCCTGCGCCTCGGCCCCGAACCGTTCGGGGCATCCACGTCGTCGCCCCGTCCGCGTCTCACGCCATACGTGCTCGCCTCGTGGTCAAAACTGGGGATGGTGGCGGTGGTACGGTGTACTGCTGTCCAGACAACTCCGCTACCCGACTGGCAACAAGCCAGTCGATTTGGCACGACATCTGGCTCATCCGCCAGTCCGTCTGGCGCGACATCTGCCTCATCTTCAACTCTAGGGCCTCCAACCTAGCGTCGGTGGCGGGACCCAGACGCACCGCGCGATATGTGCGTGGAACGTGCTGCGTCGGGCCCTAACAACAAAACCACAGAAATACGTTTAATACGAAGTCGAATTAAAAGAAACGATAAAACGATAATATATTAAAACGTACCTGAGATGCGCCCGGATCCTCACGTCCGGCACCACCGTCGTCAGGATCCCCGCCGGCCCCCTCCCCCGCGTCGACAGGCTCATGTACAAGCTCCACCTCCGGTGCCGCGATCGGGGGAGACTCGACTAAAGGCACCGGGACGTAAGGCGCACGTGCCCCCGCACCGGCCACCAGTCTGTCCTGCGGGCCGTGGGGCCCGGGGAACGAACACACAATGTGCATGCTGCCGCAACGCTGGCGATCCAGCGGGCAAGGACGGGTCGGAGTGATACGCAGGCCGTCCACTAGGTCTCCATGGCCCAGAGATATCGCAAGCTGGGTGACGTACCTGCCACCCATCAAGGACACTCGTCCCTGCCTGAACTGGTAGGCGACAAAATAGTCTGCAAACCCCCTAGCGAGGTTGCAGTGCCTATGAGTCAGCAGACACCTAAAAAAAACAGGTCGCGTAGGCTGTAGTGATCCACGCCCTGATTGCGACCCGCAATGGACATCGCAATCAGCCTGTGAAGGTACCTGTGTAATATAAGATAATATAATTTATTAACAATAATTATATTATATTATATTATATTATATTATATTATATTATATTATATTATATTATATTATATTATATTATATTATTGCATATTATTGCATATTATATTATATTATAATATAATATTATATTATTAATATATATTACGTTATACTAAACAATAGAATACATTTTAAGAACGTACATGTGCAGCGGGTCCCTAATAGATGAGACCTTAGAACTGGTGCTCAAGGTCCTATCATCGAAGTCGTGATCGCTGATGGCCCACCACCATACCCGCAGCTCGTCCTCCGGCATCTGGTGGATGCTCTCCGTGTATATTGGGCTGCGTACCTCCTGCGCGGTGTATAAGCCCAGAGCAACCGCGAACTCCTCCATCCAGAGATGGACGTCATGCCCGAACATGCGGAAGTAAACCTCCGACTGTGTCGTATCGGCGCCTGGCACCCTCATCTCAATCTCTGGCGTACCAGGCGCGCGGGGCCTGCAATAATATAATATAATATAATATAATATAATATAATATAATATAATATAATATAATATAATATAATATAATATAATATAATATAATATAATATAATATAATATATTAAAAACATAACAATGTGGAGTAAACTTACGTAACGCGTATCGTGGAGTAAACCTCCAGTGTCAGCTCCCGGTGAGCTGATAGTGGCATACTGAAGCATCGGCTCTAGGGCGTATCATGTCCAATGTACTCAGCCGCCCGCTAGTGCGCGTCACAGGACTCCAAAAACGACCAGGAAATAATCATGCTGGGAAACGGGTGCATCTGACGTAGGCGAATGTATCGTGTGTGGGCGTCCGAACCCTCAGCGAACTGCACATGAGGGTAGGTGAGCAACACGTTGTTGCCCTCAGGGGTCCGCACCCCCACCCCGCGGCCCTGCCCCTCGCCCTGCCCGAGCTGCTCGAGCTCGTGCTCAATCTCGTCGTCCACAAACTATAATAATAAAAACCAATAATAATTATTAAAATAATAACAATAAATAGTAATAATAATATTTATAATAATATTTACAACGAATAATAATAATTATTATAATACTAAAAATATTAATAATAACAGTAAATACTAATAATAAATATTATTAATAATATTTATAACAAATAATAATAATTATTATTATAATAATTATAATAAAAATATTAATAATAATAATAAATACTATTAATAAATATTGATAATAAAATTTATAATAATATTAATAATAATATTAATATTAATAATAATAATATTATTATTATAAAAAATAAACAGAAAAAAAATTATATCAGACGCGACGTATAGAATTATACGCCGCGTCTGACAGTCCAGGTAAACCGACGGCCGGACTCCGGCCGACGGTTTTATCCATCCAAACAACATAATCAACATCATCAAATCATCAACAACACATATTAATCATCATGTTAACCTAATCATCATCACTAATATAATATTAAAAAATTACCTCCATATCGTGTCGGTGTCGGTGTTGGGTGAAATCTCGTCAGCTCGTTTGGTATTCCGGTCGCCGTCTGATATAGGCTCGTGTGTGGATGCTCGGTCGTTTACGCGGGAGTTTTGAAATTTGAAAGTGGGCATCTGAGCAGGCGTCTGCTGATAATATGGGGTCCTAGACGCCACGTATAGGCCTATACGTGGCGTCTTAGGCCTAAGTCTGGTAGCAGAGTAGACGTCTGCTGATATAAGGGGTCCTTACGTGGCGTCTGAGGCCTATTTTTTTACTTAATTATCATTATTTATTAGTTATTAATATTAATATTAATTTGTTATTTAGTTATTATTTATAATTATTATTTTTATTAATTTTATTATTTTTTTTATATTATTTAGTTATTAATGTTAATATTAGTTTGTTATTTTATTATTATTAAAATTATTGTTATTTATTATTTAATATTTATTATTATTATTACAGACTTTTTTGTCCATTGATACTATGTCTTCTATAAGCTGTCTAGATCTACGTTAGAGGATTCCCTTCGCCAACCCTGGCATATGTCTTCGTACTCCTTCAAACGTTGTCCGAACCGTGTTTTCCATTCGAGCGCTGTCGGTACGGCGCTTCTTTCCCAATTAGGGTTTGGCCTAGGCATTGGGAAATCCCTTACCAGGTTTATATATATCCAATGATCACCTCCCCAATTAGCGATGCCTATTACCTGTGGGTCCGGAACCAAGTCAGGACCGATTCTCAATGGGAAGTAAGATTCGGTCTGATTGCCAACTAGGTTGACTAACACACACGCGTATGTCTGAGCAGCCACGTGCCCGTGACCGGGTAAGCTGAACCAACGACTTGGCGGCGCCGGTTTGACCGTGTTGTAGCACGGAATGCTGGAATGAACCCAGCCGTACAATCTGTCATCCTCTTTGTTGAACATCGCCCTCCACCACCCTTCGTTCATTTTCAGCTCGTTCTGCATCGCCCGCCTAATATCCGGCCAAACTTTCTCTTGTATCCCCAAACCCACTTCAATTGATCGAAAACCGCAGTTATCGTCTGGGCGTACGTTTTTATGTCTGCGACGAACGGTTGGGCCCAGCTAGGAATGACGCTCCTAAATGTTTCTATCGCCGGTACTTGCGCAGGTGAAACCATCAAAGGAAACCCGAGGTGAGCTCCCGTAGGTCGTCCACGAGGAGTTTTAAACCGCGACGCTAACTGAGACAACGAACGAGTCAGTTAGGATGGGGAGGGGTTTTATTGGCTGGGCCCCTGTGACGAGGATGGGTTGTAAGAGCTGTGTCTGGGGAGATCTAAAGCGGGGGTGTATGCGCTGTGCCTCGGGGGATCTGGGTTTTTGGGACGCCCCTGAGGATCCTCTCTTTTTTATGGCTCCTTCTTTTTATATCTCCCTGGAATAGCAGACAAGATCCTGACGAAAAAACTTTTCTTTTGATTAGGGTCATTTATGGACGATAGCGTATCTGTGATGTCCCGCAGACCTACTGCGTAGTCTGGCTCTTCGTTCGGCGGACAGGCTGGATCAAAATTAAGCCTCCTCCAGAACGGGTTAACATCCTCTATTGGGATACACGTGTCGTTAACTATGTATCCCTCAATCCGACAGGCACATGGCAACCCCGAAGACGAATACAAATGGTGGTCGCATGAAGCGCCGCCATCACGCATCTTGTGTATCAACCCATACTCGTTCACAAGCAGACCCAGACGTGAATCGACACCCTGTTTATTAGCTTCTTCAACCAGACGTGCTGTCGATGTCCTTCCATGACCTTCGAGCGGGAGGCTTCAAAAGATTTACCGATTTCTTTCATCTGCGAGTTGACTATTTTAAGGATTTGCCTAGCAATTGTGTCAAGCGAATTGTTGCTTCCGTTGAGGTACCTTTTCAGATTTGCGTGCTGGCTCTCAACTCGGTTCGTCGTAGTTTCGGCGTTCGTCGATCCAGCAGGCTACAAACTTGTGTTTGTATGGATCCAGCCAGCTCTTGCGAATGTATTGCCAGACCTCTGAAAAATAAAAGGAAACGTTATTAACACGTATGTTTAGGCTATTAAAAACTGTCAGGTGATACGAAGGACTCACCGGCTCTATCGTCCCGTATCAAATGACGCTCCATGTTGAGGCGACGGTGGTCGTACTCCTGAATCGTCGGCGACTGATACATGACCTTCCACCAGTACGCAAAGTCCGTCCCATTTCCGTGCTATATAGGCCCTTAAATTTTCTCCTTATATTCTCGGATATGTGCCACCTGCATAAATTTTTGGTGGCATTAGGGAAGACCGCGTCGCATGCGTTCATGAGGGTCTGGTCCGCATCAGTCAGGATCACGCGTGGCTCCATATAGTCGTAGAGCATTTGTTTAAGTTTCTCCAGAGCCCAGCCGAAGTTCCTTTGCCGTTCCCTGATCACAAACGTGGCGGTGATACAAAACGACTGTGATGTCGAGGTCACACCGATAAACTGAACCAACGGCCAGTCGTACATGTGGGTGTTGTACGTCGTGTCAACCATCAGCACCTCGGGGAACGCACGCCACATCTTATGCGACTTACTATGACAGAAGAAAATTTCCTCCGTCCTGTCGTCGGTATCACTCTCCCGGATATAGAACGTGAAACCGTTGCCTGCGAGAAAGTTTTCCGGCGCTTGCATTGGATGAAATAAAACTTTGCTAAATATTACAAGCACGACAAGTATACATTAAAACTACAAGTGTTTTGAACTACCTTCATAGGGGTGTCGCCTAGTAGCCCATCCCTCCTAATCTTTGTTGTGTGGTTGTATATATCTTTTAATGCAGGTTGCACACCGGGAAACTTTTTGCGGAGGGCTGCTTCGATTTCTTGTGGCTTCACGCCGGCCCTGTGTAAACTGTCAACCATATCCAGCTAGTCGGTGTTCATTTTTCTAAAAGACGCACACCCCTCCTTGAATTCAACGGGATCGTGGTTGTGAGTCTAGTTTACCACTTGAACCCTCCAACATGCACTCCTCGAGTCGTACCTGCCCAGGATCTTAAACGGATAGCATTTTTTGCTGCTGCCGGTATGTCTCACCGTCGCCTTTATTTTGGGTTCGCCTCCAGGATTGCATGCAAGGTCCACGGCGTTTTTCCTTGACCGCTAGAACACAACAACAAACCCATGCTCTCGTCCTCTAACTTTTACCCATTTCTCCAGCTCCTCGCGGCTCTCAAAAATCTGAAACAGTTTTACGCTAATTCTTAAGCCGTTTATTAAATAACATACAAACAAATAATATTAACTTAAACAAAACACACGGTGTCTTACAGCATCTGTTTTATACGAAACCTTCACACCTCGCGTATGTAGTCGTCATCGTACCCATCTTCGTTATTTGGGTTTGGCCCGGCATAATCATTTCGCCCGTGGTGCGATGAAGACTCGGTTCCATAAAACGGATCATTTGCTACCGGTGGCTGGTACGATGACGTAGCCTGACCTTCGTAATCCGATCAGGCGACAGATGACGGGTACGAAACTGTCTACCGTAATCCGACACGTCCTACCATACATAAATTAGAAATTCAAACAACAGTGCTAGTGGTAATAATTAATAATAATACCTATAATAATATAAAATATAATATTTTAATAATAAATAAGAATATTAAAATAATAATAAGATAACCGTATATTTACAAAAAGACTGTATAACAAAACCTGTTTCAAGTTTGGCAAGCCCGGCAAGCCAGTGTTACCATAAAACTGTTCGGGTTGGGTATCATACCCGACATACTCCTAACAAAACGTAATGCAGCATGTGTTAGTAAAAAAAACTACTAAATTCATACTAAATAAATATATAACGAAACCTGATTCAAGTCGGGTAACCACAACGTGCCAGGCTGATCGTTAGCAGCGTAACCTGGGTCCTCCTCTGGAAATAAATGGTTAAACCAAGACATTCTGGGTATATATAGTACAAATGTTGTATTGTTTTTCGTTGAACGATTAAACATAGTCCAACAACAACATTTATAATAAAGAAAAGAAAGGAGGGGAGCCGGACTCCAATAATTCAGCAACATCAAGACGCCACGTATAGGTCTGTGGCGTCTAAGGTACGAGTTGACAACCTAGCCCAGCCTTTGTAGGGCAGGTTGTAATCAGACTAAGACGTCGCGTATATACCTATACGCGGCGTCTTATTCATAAAAAGACGCCGCGTAAAGGTCTACACGCGACAGATAGGGGAGCTTTTCTAGAAAAACCCACCAGCTTGTCTTGTTATGTTTTTTGTTTTTTTTTCTTCTCTTTTTTTTATTTATTGTTATTTATAATTATTATTAATATTATTTTAATTATGAATAATATATTATTATTCACAATTCGGCAAAGCGTGTTCGGTAGCAGGCCTTATATGGGAAAATTGACATTGCAAAACGACCCTTCAATTTGTTGGCTGCTATCGTTATGGACATCTTGAATCAGTTACGGTGATTACCTTGGGAAAAACTGACAGTGTCAAACGAACCCTTTCTTGGATGTTCTCGGTATCAGCACCTCAAATCCGCCTCTTCGATATCTTCAAACTCCAACGCTCTTTACCTTCGGCCACCACCGGCAACCGTAGTTGTGTTCACTCAAACACATATCAGTCGTCACTAAGCTTAAGCTCAGGCTTGTTATTAGTTTTATTTTTAGTTATGGGTATTCTAAGTTGTTCATGTTGCGTATATTAAAGAATTATCGGCTTTTATATATACGTATATATATAGTAGATGTGCGGTATAAGAATTCATTGCGTCGAGATAACCAGCACCAGATCGAGACGCTAGTTTGATGAGTTTCAATCTCTTGGATCCGCGGTATACGTTAACGGCAGCGAGAACGTGAGCCCATATTTTGGACAGATAAGTGGAAATTCGGTCATTGCTCCAGCTCAACGAGCACCAGACTGGGATATTAGCCGGGACCTACCTGAACCGGTTGACACGTATGCTGACGTGGATTTAGGCTCCGTGCTGGCGCTGATATTAACACGTTTGCATAATACACAATGAAAGCACAAACTCAAACAACAATCCATACAATAGCAATTCTTTTCAACGACCAGTCAAACAAGAAGAAGAGAAAAATAACAAAGACAATTGCTATTGTATGGATTGTTGTTTGAGTTTGTGCTTTCATTGTGTATTATGCAAACGTGTCAACGAATGCTATAAACATACGTGTTAATATCCGGGTCAGCACCGAACCTAAACCCACGTCTGCATACGTGTCAACCGGTTCAGCTAAGTGCGAACTTATATCTCAATCCGGTGCTCGTTATGTTGGAGCAATGACCGAATTTCCACCTATCTGTCCAAAGTAGGGGCTCCCGTTGTCGCTGCCGTTAGCGGATACCGCGGATCCGAGAGATTCAAACTCATCAAACTAGCGTCTCGATCTAGTGCTGGTTATCTCGACGCGATGAATTCTTATACCGCACATCTACTATATACATATACGTATATATAAAAGCCGATAATTCTTTAATATACGCAACATGAACAACTTAGAATACCCCCAACTAAAAATAAAACTAATAACAAGCCTAAGCTTAAGCTTAGTGACGATTGATATGTGTTCGAGTGAACACAACTACGGTTGTCGGTGGTGACCGGCGGTCAAGACCGTTGGAGGTCGAAGAAATCGAAGAGCCAGATTTGAGATGTCGATAACAAAAGCAGCCAAGAAATTGAAAGTTCTTTTGGAAATGCCAGTTTTCCCAAGTAAGCTACTGTAACTGATTGAAGATGCCCATAACGAAAGCAGCCAACAATTTAAAACGAAACCTGGTTTAACTCCGACTGACTGTTAGCGTCGTCCGGCATCTCCTCGTCCGACTCCGGAAACATACATGGTTCAACTCCGACTGACTGTTACCCGTCCGGCATCTCCTCGTCCGACTCCGGAAACATATATGGTTGTTGGTGTTGGTTGAATGAAGAGGGTGAGGGTTAAGAAAAAAAATAAAGGAAAAAGGAAATGGTAGAGAGGGAGGTGAGGGAGCCGGGCTTCAAGAATATACAACACCCTAGGCGCCGCGTATAGGGCTATACGCGGCGTATAGCCCGTACGATCCGAAAACCCTATGACAGGCCAGGCTAGGACGTCAAATCGTACCCTAAAACACCGCGTATAGGCCTATACGCGGCGCCTAGGGCGGTATCCTTAGCAGGACCCTTTTTAAGGGAAAAAATTGTATATGCTCTAAAGAAATATTCTCTCCGTACTTTAAAGTACAAATTTATCTATTTCACTTTTCACTTTAGATGTACAAAATTTAGCGAATATTTTGATCTTACATATTAAGTCGGAAACCATTAAATCATTAATAGTTTAATATTGTTTCAAATCTTCAATTGCTAGCTAATAAAACCAGTCGCTCTAAGGGGCTGTTTGGCAATTGCCGAATCATTAAGTGCTGAACCATAAAGAGGTCTGAATGGTTAAGAGGTTCTGCGCCAGTAAGATCTGAACAAGATAAAGTCTATTTGGTTGAAATCTGAATAACTGTACAAAATAACTATCTTACCCTCTGAACTATTTTATGCTGAATGAAGTGTATCTGTTTATTAGAACTCAGAATGATAAATAAGTATAAAAAGAAAATACAAAACATCATAGAAAATCCAAATTACACTATTACTTCAAAATCCATGGAAACATATTAAAATCCAAATAGAAGTTAATACTTCGCATAAAAAATTAATTTTATTAATTTGAAATTAGTTGAGTAGCTGTCTCGTCACGCAAAGTAGTCATATACTCAATGGCTTGTGAACCCCATTCTATACATAAAAGTAAAGAGAATGAGCTTAAAAGACTTGAAACAATCATGATAAACACTCTGTTCGGACAGCAAACTACAGCAGTAGAATTAGCTTGATTTACATTCTATACATAAAAGTAAAGAGAATGAGCTTAAAAGACTTGAAACAATCATGATAAACACTCTGTTCGGACAGCAAACTACAGCAGTAGAATTAGCTTAATAAATCAACATTCACGGCTTAAAATTAACACACTACACTTTCCATTTGGACAGCAAACTACAACAACAACATAACACATTAAATTGATATATTTAGCAGCAAAACAGCCTAATAAACATGTAGTTTCGACAGCAAAGCACTGCAGCAAAATAGCGTATTAAACGAACATTTATAGCTTCAAATGAACACATTAAACATGCCATTTGGACAGCAAACTGAGCATACATTCAGTGGTCATGCACTCATGCCACTACTATCAATGTTCATGCTTAGTTACAAGTAATAATGGATAAATAAATAAATTCCAAAATTTGTGTCTAAATTTAAAAGTTCAGATCTAATTGGTTACATCATAAATCTAAACCAATATTCACATTTACAAGGTGTTTAGACCTATGTTTGTCAAAAGCCCTCGAGCTTGCGCCTAGGCCCTCACGTGAAGGCGCAGGATAAACACCTTGCTGCCATCCAGGCCCTCCGGCAAGATTCTATTCAATGAGAAAGACGTTTACCTGAATGTGAAAATATTATGTTCAATGAGAATTCAAACAACCTGCCTAAAAAGGAAAAATGTTTAATATTATGAGACGACAGAGGTTGCAATGGTCAAAGTAAAGAAACTAAACAAAATATAAAAAGAAACTTGAAGTTGTCAACCAAAGTAATTACCTTACACTAAGCAATGTTTATCACAATCCCTTTAGTCAGCCATTATGCACTCCATAAGAGAATATACACTTTCAAACAAAGAACATCCTTAGAGCTAATCACTATGTCACATAATATACAAAACAAATTCGCTTTGATTGCCATCATCAAGTGTTGTTTAGTTTCCAAATTTTCTCTTATTTAACGCTAGTGTTCATACCAACCCACTGCAATCTCTCTAAAAACCTAAAATCATGTTAAAGAGAAATTCATTACAGCTTGATCAACTTGATAATAAACAAACAAATCAAGATTTTGGCAAGTGCAAAGTTTTTGCATTTCTCATGAAGTAACATACTAAATGACAACAAAATATAAAAGAATTTCCTATTTCTTATGTCAAAATAAGCTATAAGCTTTTCATTGAACACCTTATGAGCACACCTAAAATGCTAAAAATACATGCATTAATGTCAACATAATACGAACTGATATAAAAATAAATTGAATTCATGAGTGCCTTTTATAGTTTAAAAAAACTTTTTCAATTCGCCCAAGCTTCCTGCAACAAAGTCAACACCCTTTTAACTGAACAAAAAGAAATATATAAAATCAAATTTGTAAGTTCAAAACATAAACTGCCGCAATGGTGAAATCCGAAAGCTGATGCAGTTAAACCGACCTGGTCTAAATTCATATCTAGATTTCAAGAACAAAACTCAATCGTGAAACATACACAAACCCAAAAACCCATGCTGTTGATTAAAACACAAATACAAATGGAAGCCTGATTCAAGTAGAGCAATTAAAAAAAAAACCAACCTAGATTCATATACAAACACCACTTAACATGTATCGATAACAAAAGTCTGGTTTTGTGTCTTAAAAATCTAATTTACTGTTTAATATTATAAAGTAATGTAGCTTTTTCAAAACTATAACTCTTGATCTGGGTCTTCGCCCAAGTGAACTGTTACAAAATAATCACCTCTAAAGCCACTAAAACGTTCGAAATCAAACTATAGGTGAACAATGATTAACATCTAAATCAATTGAAGAAAGTGAACGGCCCAAGCACATAATGCAATTAAAGAAAAAAAACGAATTACACCCCATCTGAGCATCATCCAAATCAGTCACTTAAATTACACCCCCATCGTATGTATGTAATTGAAATGAATTAGTAATGAATTTTTGATTTACCTGTGTTCTATGTAACGATTGAATGAATCACAACTCAATCCTTGAGATGCCATCTCACAAACCCCAATCGATGTTATCGGCATCTTAATCTAACACGACGGAGATTCACACTAGTTTTTGAGTTTGCCAAACACTCCTATCTCTTAGCAGCGATTCAGACCCTTACCTCTTAATCGGTCCATTCAGACCTAAACAAACAACCCCTAACTTTAACTGTCAAAAAAAAAATAATAAGAAAAAGATAAAGGAAATGGAAAAAAAAACTGATTCGGGAGTCGGATTTTTCAAAACATTACTTTATATGAAAAAATAGATAAAGCAAGTTGACTAATAATTATTTCAAGTTAAAAGAGAGAGCAATTTAATAAACTTAATTTGATAACTACAACAACTTACACCAACTGATGACTACTCACTTCGCTAATCTTACACCTAATTAAGGGTCGTAAACCACCACCAAAAATTGTTCAGCTATCAGCAGCCAGCTTTTCCATCATATTATATGAGTCATATAACGTTATTTGGATCGTTTGATAGAACAAAAAAGGTTACACGACCTGTATAGCTTTATAAATGGTATAGTCAGTTGTTTCATAGTACGTCACTCAAAAATAATATTGGTAGGAGGCCTTCATACAACCCTTATGACCTTTTTTCGCTTCATCATAGAGTCTATATGTTCATTCTATCATACGGCTCGTATAATTATGCGTGCGATACTACACATTAGTGGTGTGTGGACAGTTGTCCGTTAGTCAATACCCACTGGGTCGTAACTCGTAAGTATAACCACGAGCATCAAGTATTTGACTCAAACTGCTCATTAGGCTGTTCATTACCCGAAACTGGCTCTTAAATTACCACAGAATCAACTTAATATAACTACTAAAAGATCAATAACGTTAATGATTTCAAGTTCGAAACAACTTATTATATTCTTTTTAGTTATATAATACGGATATATATATTTGGACAAACGGATTCCTGTCATTCTCCCTCATCCTGTTAACACCATGCTCCACCAATATATAAGTTAACAGTGGATACCTTGATAAATACGAAAATCTAACCCTACCTAGGCACCCCAATATGTTAGCTTGTCTTCTCCACAACTTTTAAAATCCCATAGATTTCGTCGGCGGTCCGCGGGGCTGTAAACAAGCCGAGCCTAGCCCAAGCGCGCCTCGTTTTGACTTGTGAGAGCTCGAACTTGGCTCATTTCGAGCTCAGTTTGGGCTTGGTTTGTTTATTATTGATAAATTAATTTATATACAATTTCCATTATTTTTAAAAACTCTTACGAAGGGGCTAATCTCGGCTCAAGTTCGTATGCAGTACCTTAAACGAGCCAAAGCCCATGCCAAGCTCGGTTGTTCAGTGCAGAGTTAATACATAGAAGTCCAAGACTTGAAAACACACTAGGCTCGTTAAGACTCGACAAACCTAAACCATCTTCCCATGCAAGGCTCGAGCTCAAGCTCAATCATTAAATGAGCTTTATAATTTATAGCTCAGCTTATTTCAAGATTTTATCGACCCGATTTTAAGTAGCTTGCGAGTAGCTTGGCTCGCTTGCACCCTAGGTATGCGCCGGTCTGGATAAGAACAACTAATCCCAGATCTCGTTAATCGTTAACACACACTCTTGCTCATTACAAAATAACTCTCAAAACTCAAAAGTTTCTAAATGTGTCACCATGGCAATCAATATTATTTCTCTTTATAGTATTTACAAATAAAACCATTAGCTAGCGACAAAACTATGAATCAAGATAATTAAATTTGAGGGACCAGAAACGAAAGTGATAAAAGGGTGGAGGGCCAAAGTAACATTAATAAGTCGGGCCAGATGTTAATGTTCGGTTTAACTGGGAGTCCATGTGCCACAAGGGTTTCACTTTATTCTCTTTGTTTTCCGGTCGGTTCACAAGGCCCGCTTAAGTTTCAAATTTAGTCCACAAATGGCTGTACGAGGCGCATATATGCTTGTACCTGATATTTACAGAGATAGATTTTGCTTTTGTGTTATTGGCACATGCATACGTGTTTTTGGCGTATGTGTAACATTAAACTAGTGATGTGTGGTTGTGGGTTTGCCCTGTCGTCCTAGGTCACTTGTCAAGTGTCATCCATCTCCTTAATTTTATGGACGATGGTCGGCACAGAGGTAATCATCAGGACTTAGATTTATTTTGCAAGATAAGATAAGAATTGTTAATCATAACGGTTAGGGAAGCTTCCATAAGCTAAAGAAGAATTCTTTAGCTTTAAATATAAAAACAATATTTTTTTATATGTGATATTTAAAGTGAATGAAACACGTATAATTTGTAGCACGTTTGAAACTGAATTTGAAACGTTGCTACATAGGCGGGTGCATAAACATTAGAAATGTTTTATAAGTAGAACTAACTCACTAAGATATTTGGTAAGCTTAATTTGTGACGTGGGTCAAAGATAGTCTGTAAAAGAATGAAAAATCAAAAAGAAAAGAGCTCGAAATGCTCTTCCAAAACCAAAATATTGCATAACAATCGGGTTGTTCACTATAGGCGTTAGTGGGTGACGCCCATAGCCCATCCACTCTATAAGCTGTGGGTGCCCGTGAACCCACAACAAGTCGAGGCACCATCCATGTTGCCTTTTCCTCTGTTAACACAATAACTCCCAAGAGGCTGAATTTTAAAAGTGGGGTCCACCATAAACAACCAATCAAACTTTTTTGTTTATTGTTTTTATTTAGTTTTAGTTAACTCACAGAGCATTAATTAATGAGTTAGTTGATGAACGGTGCCTTCGTGGCGCTAATGTAGCCTGATTTTCATTTAACCCACAACACATAGTCAACACATAGTCTCAGACTCAAAGCTAAACATATGGCCTGACAATTAACCGTGCTGAATGTTGACCCATTACTCCCAAAAATATCGACTCACTACTACATGACCCATTACCTAAGGAAAGCGAAATAAACAACTATAACCATAACAAACTAGAAACAACTGCTGACTTGCATAATGACTCGCCCTATTGCATGAAACTTGAGGCCCATGGTTCCGTATTGCATCAGAACAAACACACCAACCAGCAACGACATGTAAGTCTTACTAATTTAGAAGTATCCTTGATATATGTTTAGTTGGTGAACTGTAATCTTTTCACCCTAGCATGACAAAAGGAAAAGACATAACAGAACAAAAGTGTTTGAAGTCTTATTCTATTTACAACCAACTCAATTCCATTGCATCACTCTCGCGTTGAGCGTGGTTAAAGGAGTAATCACATTGCTTGCTTCCAAATGTAAGCAAGAGAGAAGAGTAATATTGCATTTAAGCGCCTTTATAGAGATTTACACACATTTAGAGAGATTCAATTTGTGCCCACAATGCATTCACCGCCTGCACCTTCGATGGACCTCATGGTGGAGAAGTTCCTGTCTCATTGGAGATGTAGTCACTGTATGCATTTGGGGCACAAGTTAAAATCTTTTTCTTCTCTACTTTGCATCCGGAGCTTAACTGTCAGTAAAGTGATTTCTATAATAGAGCATGAAATAAAATATTTCACTTTTTTTCAGTGATGCAACCAACAGCTTTCATTTGAAAGCAAAGCAATATGATTTCTCCTCTAATAGAGTTTAATGATATACTTGAGCGAATCGTAAATATAATAAGACCTTACTTCAACCGTTGGTCGTTGCGTCCCTCCTTGCTCTTTGCCATATCAAGCTGAATAGACCTCAGTCCACCAGCTAAACTTATAACAAGGACAAGTAAAACTTAGTAATGCAATTACCTATTGTTGCTGAAAACAAACAAATTAAGCTAAAAACCAAAACTGGAAAAAGTGAATCATTACTGAAAGTGTTTGCAAGTAAAATTGAACTTAAGTCGCCTGAATAAAACTGGAAAACTAGAAATAAGTTGGTAAAACAAGTAAACTGAAAACAACTCCAGTAATGTATATTGCACAATTCTGGGACAAACAAACGTCGCTTAATATCAACATAAACTGCGTTACCTAAAACCTTTATTGCTCTTACAAAGAATTCTTCATAGTCGGTACGCATTCTCGTAAGGGGCTTCTGGAACAATGGGTTCACCGGTAAATGGGTCAAACTTGTATGGTTCACCAGTATATGGGTCAAACCTCATTTGGGGACGAGTAGCTGGGGCATCACCAACACCCCCTTTTGCATAAGCTGGTATACAGTACGGGTCTTCTGCATAAGATATTGAAGACGAACCCGGGATTTGGTGTGATGGGTTGGGACTCATTTCCTCCATGTTTCCATTAGCTGTCAGAATATTTGAATTAAGTAAATACCGACTGTAATTAGCAGTAGAAGAACCGGGTAGTTCATGACTTGGCAGACGATAATCGAAATATAATGAAGAATAACGAGACGCGTAACCATCCGACCTGCATTATACACAATTCAATAAACGAAAACAGTAATATACTAATATTAAGTCAGCTGAAAATAACTTAACCAAGATAACGATTTTATTTTGTCTTGTTCATATGATAATATTTTATTTTCTATAATCATAATAATTATCTCAATTCTCAAATAAAAAAGAAATTAATTTGAAATAGGTTCTAGAATAAACTTGGAGAGCATTTCCATTTGGGGTAAAGTTTTGATCAAACTTATATTTTTGTACTTTGTAATCATTATAAGTTACAGGTTAGCATTTGCTGTGGAATTTTGGTTCACAAGTATACATGCTATCCATATTGAGGTGCAAATTTAGATATTTGGATAGTAATCAAATACTTATGTTATAAAAGGTGTTACAAAACTTTTGTTTCGGAATTATGATATTTCATTAATTACAGGAGATTTTACAAGTATTGGTAGGAATATTATTTGATCATGCTTGATTTACAATTGAATTAGATTTTATTAAGCTTATCATGTTTATGAAATTGCTCTTAAAAACCAAGTTGCTTCGAATACAAGAAACAAACCTAGGCGCACTTGGGTCAACATGCAAGGCAAGAGAATCAACAGCTGAAAGATGGGCCCGGAGGCCCAGGCCCACTGGTTCCCTGACATTAGTGTCCCTTAATCTTGACAAATTTAAAGGTGGTTGATTCAATCCAAGTTTGCTCACCTGGTACTGTAAGCGAAATGAAGATTACTCGTGTTGGAACTCTAGAAATTAGAGCAAGGAAGAATTGAGCATATAACCTCCGAAAATTTAGTTTTGTGTTTGTCCTTCCAAAGTTTATAATATCATTTTCGTGCTTTCAAAATACCAAAAACAGAGCGCCAAAAAAATATTTCATTTTTACATAATTATCAATTAACAAATTGTACGACCAATTTACCCCTCCCCACAAAGTGCCAAAAAATTTCTCTGTGTTCCCACTCTCACGGCATTGAAGATGATACTTTTTAGGTTTGTGGGCTGTTAATGACTTTGGTAAAACTAGATTAGGACTCTTCTGCCCCCTTCGCGATTTTTTTTTCTTTTTTCTTTTTTTGATGTTTTTCTGCATCTTGCAGAAAGTGAATGGGGGTAATTTTGTATGTACACTTGTTTTAGTAATAAAATGTTGTTCCAAAAAATGGTTAGTGATAGTTCAGTTGGGTAGGTAGAATAATGATGCAGTGGCATTATTGTTTTTATTTCTCATATTTGGGTAGCTATTATTACAAGAGAATCAACCATCTCAATATAAGAGCTCTAATGTTTTGAAACGTTAAATTGAGAGTTTTACTTCACGATCATGCAACTGGTTCTCATTTTGTTGCTTTTCCACCATGCAGAAGGACGGTTAGATTAGTTTAATCAATTTTGGTTGTTTTGGGCTTCTATGCATATATAATGCTTCTATAAAATTTAGTGTACCTCATTTACTATGAGAGGTAAAATGGGAATTTATTGGTGTAGAAATATACTTAAAGAAATTGATGCTGGGGTGAAAAATACAAGTGTTTCAGGGTTTTAAAAGGGCATATATGATATTCAAAATATACATAAAATATCAAAGCTTTAAGATAGTGTGTGTGTGAAATTCTGCCTAAAACTAAAACTTAATGCATACCTTTGATATTAGTGAAGCAAGATATGCTCCCTTGTCATGTTCATCTGCTCCTGATAACATGAACTGTAGAGAAAGATATAGCATGATGATTAATGTATGAGCTAAAAAGTATTACTTGTGTGCAACAGATATCTTAATATTCAATAGCAGTTAAACCTGATCAAGAACTAATATGGCTGTAGATTCAGGTAGCCCCGCTAGATTATTAAGAGATTCAACTTCAATCTGCAAAAGAGCATTATATAAACATCAAAAATCCTAGTGTCAACTTCCCTAAAAGCATCAAGAAAAAAGTAAATCAGAGGATAACATACATCATATCGAGTTGCAATACCGAGTCGTAAAATGCGAAGCAACCGATCTCTGACAGCCACTGGTAGCAAAAGAACTGCAGCTTCATGGGGATCAGCAACTGCAGGTTCCTAAAATTAAGCAGAAAAAAAATATCGTGCAACCAAGTTACTTTTCAAGAAAAGAATAAGGATATTTATAATTTGATATCAATCTAATAAACCTTTTGAATTGTGTCTTCGCGGTAGCCATTGAAAGAACTGAAGACTGGCTCATAATTTTGAGGTTTGTAGTTATTTAAAATCTCACGAGGCTGAGTGATTTGGGAATCTTCATAAAACCTTTTCCTTTTCTTGTCCATGGGCCTTGCAACTTCAACCTATTATTATAATAGCATAAGATTGAATACTCAAGTCTCATTCTTGTTTGTTTTTCTAGCAAATAAATAATTAATAACCTAGAGTTGCGTACAGTACCAGTATCTTAAATGATGGACCACCCTTTGGCGCTTGGACGCTTTTTTCATTTAGTCCCCTTATCACATTATCAAGATGCTATTTATGGAAAGAAAGTTAAATATTAGTCATTACAATAACATCAAAAAAGATTAAAATGTTAAAGTGTTTGCTAACTTAAGCTTTGCCACTTACTGATCTTTGAGCAAAATGAATAAATCCAACTGTAGAAGTGCCCTTGTTGTGTACCACCACTTTTTCTACCTGAAACACAATCAATCAAACCATTAAAATGTACAACTTATGTACCTTAAATAGTTAAATTAAAAAAAATAATAATAAACTAAAGTGCCTCTAACCTTCCCAAAGGGGTCAAAGAGTAATTTCAAGTAGGTTTCATCAGTACCAAAGGGTAGGTTTCTGACAAATGCTATTTTTATCTGAAATAAAAAATGAACTCATAGATGGGATATCAAACTTATAATATCATCATACATGCAAAAATTACTGAAATTAGTAAACACCTTAGCAAGTTCATCTGGATCAACTCCAGCATTCTCCTCAGCCCACTTTACAGATGGATGCAAAGTACCACCAAGAACACAATCTGGCTTGGCACCAGCCTTTAATGCACGTGATGCAGCCTGAAAATAAAAGTATAATACCAGTATATTATACCACATGATCTGGTCTAAAGTAAATTTTGATCGGTCAACAAGATGATAGGATTAGTAAACAGAGGCCTTACAGCATGGGATGAAAACTTCACAAAACCAAAACCACGGTTCTTGATCTTTTTGCTAGCAGTGTCACTGCCACTTGGGGGCTGTGCAAGATCAATGGAAACAACATCTGGAAAAACCTATAACCACCAAAACAGTTAATAACATGGTGTTTTGATTAGAATAAGTTTAGTTGATAACAAAAAAAGAATACTAAAACAAAGTAATTTACCTGGTGGACAATCTTACTAAAATCATCAGCACTCCACCCTAAACAAACAATATAAGTAAGATAGAGGGGAGTAAATAACTTTAGTCATCATGTTAACAGTATTATGAAGAGATTAAAACAAACCTTTGTTAAGGTTTCCCATAAAAAGTGTATCGTGTCCAGCTGATGGAAGAACACCAATCTTTTTCCCGTCAAGCTGAAACAGGCAAGCCAAAAATACAATTTGATTCCACCAGTTAACCGTAAATTTGGTTAGAATTATTCTTTACCATAGAATCATGTAACTCCTTCAGAGCCTTGTCAGCAGCATCTTTTGTTGCAAAGCGTATAAAGCCAAACCCCTATGTATTTTGCACATAAACAGATATGTAAGCTTCAAAAAGAGATAATATAATTATAAGCAGACTATTGGACAAGCATAACACCTTTGGGTTGCCACTTGGATCCTTCATCAAGCGAATGTCAACAATTTCTCCACAAGCTGAAAACACCTAAAAGAGACATAAACAGAGGGTTGAGAGTCTGACAAAGTTGAGCAACTTTGTAATCCTTTTGCTAGCATATTTACATATAAAGAACACAGCAAGAAGTTATTTTATTATACATAAAGAGATGGCTGACCTTATGAACCTTGTCTTCAGTCAGAGAACGGGCTAAACCGCCAACAAAAACTTCCACGCCTTTGCTTCCATTCTCTGGCAAACCGAAAAGAAAGACCCCACTTAACTAAACAAGACACATCAAGTCTTTGAAAAAAATGTAGATGAGAATATGAGGCATCCCCTCTGTTACAACGGAGCTACATTTTACCCTTGAAATCAATTTAACCACAAAAAGAAAATAACAAAAGAATAAAAATCTTTACTTTTGGACCGAGTATTCTTTTATCAACCCAACTAGGGATTGGCTCGGTACTGTATCGTACGGTACCGCTCCTGAATTTCCCAAAAACTTGGTACCGTAGGCAAAAATTCGGTAAACACCAGCACCGGTACCCATCCCTAAGTTACCCAACCTAATAATGGTTAAAACTTTTGAGGAATAAAATGCATAGTTTAATTCATATGTAATTTGTTTCCAAAAAGTGCAGGCAGAAAGCCTAACATTAATAAACTAACAGGCTAGAGTTTGAGCTTCTTAGTTGTTAGATATGAAAGTGTAGTAATGAATTTCAGCTTCCAATTAAAACAAGTAAAACTTACGGTAATCAGTTGAATTACGATCCAATGAGTGGCTCATGATCTGCAATCAATTAGTAATCGGATTACAAATAAAGCAAGCAAAAAGATATTATTATTATTATTATTATTATTATTAAGAAAAAGGATTACGGTCTGTCTTCT
Organism: Bidens hawaiensis; assembly: GCF_021521415.1. Classification (NCBI taxonomy): domain Eukaryota; kingdom Viridiplantae; phylum Streptophyta; class Magnoliopsida; order Asterales; family Asteraceae; genus Bidens; species Bidens hawaiensis. The sequence continues at coordinate 80,863 of NW_027492726.1, read as the reverse complement.
TCCGATTGATTGATTGATTGATTGATTATCTGAAGATGCTCCGGTGGAGAAAGATGGATCACCGTACAAGCAATATATAGATTCTTCGGTCACTTCTGTGAATCTAATCTAATCTCTCTCGGGTTAGGGTTCTTTAACTTTTATTTATCCTTCCCGTGCCTTTGTTCTGTTAGCAACATAGTTCGTGCAAATCATCCGTCATAAACCGTTAATCAAATCATAACTGAGATAATTGAACCGATTTTAACCGAAAACCGACATAACCAGTGAGTCAGTTTAACGAATTTTTGAAAACCGTCAAATACGATTCGGTTTTAGTTATAGATAATTTCAAAAACGACATAACCGAACCGCCCCATTTATAAGATCCTCAACTTTATGGAGTATAATTAGAACATGATGATAATATGAAGAAATTAAAGAAGATAATAAATTAATGATGCTCTCATTTTTTTTTTACTATATGATTTAATTTTACTAAAAAGTTATTCATTTATCTATCACTTGTTTGAGTATCATTAATATTATGGAATATATATTTTGTTAAATTATGTCATGTCATTTTTAATTTTTGGATAATATTTAGTATCAAAGTTTTAGCTCAATTACATTGTTTTGGTCATGATTAACTGACCCATAACCGACTCGCTATAACTTTCAAAACAGATTAACCAAAACCGCTAAAACGATCGGTTATGGTTATGGTTATGGTTATCGATTAACCAACATATTGGTTATGGTTATGGTTTTGGCCTAAAACCACCCCCAAACCGACACATGTACACCCCTATCTACAGGGGTTGTATTAAAAGCATGTTTGGGATTAATTTTGAAAAATGCTTATTTGCTTATTGTTGCCAATTACAAAAATATTTCTTATTTTAGCTTTTTGAAAGGGTTAAAAAGCAGTTTTTCAAAAGCCACACATCATGGTTTTTCAAAATGGCTTTTCAAAAAAGCAATAAGCCAATAAGTATTTTTCAAACTCAATCTCAAACATGCTCTAAATCAAAAATAGCACATTATTTAACATAACAGCTGCCTTGTCGTTGCACATGAATGAAGTAGAGTAAAGTTAAATACATAGGAATAAAAATGAAAAGTGTGAGAAGAATTTATAATTATGCAAAAAAACCCATTAAAATTAATTTTAGAAAAATCATAACTCAAAACATTAATACAAAACAAAAAAATTTAAAAAACTAAATATTTTCCCCATCATTCCCGTTCAGAAAAAAAACACGAAAAGACACAATGCCGATATCAAAGACACAATGACGGAAATGAACAAAAGACACAATTGTAACTCAAAATGACACAATATATCGTAAAATATAGCACAATGCCGAACAAAATATAACACATTGTTGAGTAATATAACATAATATAAAAAAAAGACAATCAATGATAAAAATAAACACAAAACACAACAAAAAGACACAATAATGTTTTTCACTCAACATTGTTTTTTTAGAACAAGAAAGACGGTGGAAACACTTTTGTATTTTTTAGGGTTTTTTTTTATGTTGTTGCAAATCATTCTCATCCTTCTCATTTTAATCCCCTTTGTAAAATAACTTGACCCTTCAGACGTATACAACTATTTTCATGTTTTCGGTATAGTTATTTTTAATAGTGTTGCCTTACTAGTACCATACTGAAAATTGATACGGTGTTTGGCATGTGCATTCATTCATTTTCGGTATTGATGGTCGGGTATAAATCATGTATATGTGTGTGTGTGTGTGTGTGTGCGTGTGCGCGCGTGCTATTTCATTTGTTTTAATAGTTTAGATATGGCGAGCACGATTACTTTAAGTTCTTTTATGCTTGCAGGTGTTCGATGCTTAAACGAGTTAATCCGAAGCCATTATAACGATGATTAAAAAATCTCCAAGATATATGAAGCATAAGAAAGTGAGGATGAATGATATAGAATAATTTGGGAAGAGTTTGAATGAGAAACCTGAAGATGATGCTAACAAGATGAGTTGACAAAAAGCGACCAAAAAGTAAAACGAGCATATCATACGCTAAAAAAATGAGTTACGGAGCCCAGAATACATGAATTTGGAGTTTCTCGACGAGAAGTTATCTTTGGTCGCATATCGCGGCCACATGAGTATATGGCCTTCGCGATACATGATCAACTTAAAAAATGTGAAAAAACGGGTTTCGACCTATAACTTTTGTTTTACTGTAACACCCCAAAATTTAGGCGTTTTCAAAGTAAATCGGTGTGCGATACTTGTATGAGATTTCCGAAGCAAAATGATTAATAATTAAGTCGAGCTGAATTTAATTATTATGGTTTGACCGTTAACTGTAATATGATTTAATATTGTGAAAATATAAGTTAATAGCTGATTAATACTATTGGATATTGTTATATGAAATGTAGGTTGAAACGAGTGTTATTAAAATTTGAGGAACCTAAGTGGTCTATACAAGATCGATGATAAAATCTCATTATTCAAATTAAGTTTGTGATAAATAATTGATGGTTATTTGATTAACGATTGATGTATATTATTTATATGACATGATTATACATACACATACATAGGTATATTTAATAATAATAATAATAATAATCTATCTACTATAATAAAATATTACCACTTTCGCAACTTGTCAATCTCATAGTCCTACTCACATTTTTTTCAATCAATTTTAATATATGGTCTTTATCTTTTATGACATTTCAATATATGAATTCAATATTTTTTATTAAATGTAGATCATAACCGATTCATTTATTAACATTAATGGTGAAATAAGAAAATAAAGAAATATAAAAATTGAAGTTGTAGGTCTGTTAGAATAAAATTTTAAAGTCACGGGTAATTACAAATACAAATAAAATAAAGGTGCATCATTGTCGAAGAATCTGGATTTGTATGGTAAACTACAAATTATTTTTAAACTGGAATTCGGGTAAAAGTGCGTAATTTTTTATATAAGATTGGTTTCAAATTTTGATTTAATAATTTTCTCATATGTGTTTGAACTCAAGAAAATGTGTATTTTCTTAATTTTCTCCAAACATTTTGTATAAATATTACAAACATGAAGAACACCTATTATATATATCTTGATGTTTAGCATTAAATTATTAAAGTTGAATATTATAACTATAATCAATATGTATAACGATTTACTATATGAACCATCTGTCATTTTGTAAGGATACATAAGAAATTAATCATTTATTCATATGACTTTTTTGTGTAGTGTAAAATGTTTTAGCAATAAGAACGTCAATATTTAGTTTTCAATATTTAGTTTTCAATATTTTCTTTCACAACTCAGACCAAAATGTTTCATAAACATATATTTTATAACTTGATTTATACTTTTTTATACATTTAAATATAGTCAATTTAATATGTCTTAGAAGACAAAGTATTACTTAATTAAAAGCGTTCAAAATTTTAAACGAAAAATCTGCTTCAATCTCATTCCACTATTTTTGCTCTTTAAAATCATTTAGGATATCGAAACCTAGAATATCATTTTCATTAGTTGTTTACGTAATTTTAATATTATATTAACTTATTAATTTATTTTTATTCAAATACAACGAATTGGGTTTACGTTAGTGTTATATGTTGGTTAATACACAATTAAAGTGTTTATTATGGTTTATATTCAAAATAATAAAGCTATATATAGAATTAAAAAAAAACTACAGTCATAACATTTATTATTAAAATATGTTATAAAAATTCATTAAGATTTACACTTAATATAATGTTACTTAATCATGCTCCTCATTACAATTAAAGGAATATTCTATTTTCACATTAATTAAAAAAACAGTTAATCCAGTTAAAAGTCATTTGTTATGATTCCATAAAATCCAAAATCTTTGCCTCCTTTTTTTCTATAAGTTGTTTATATATATATATATATATCGATTAATTAAATATTCCAACAACTACTCATAATATTAACTAATAACACGGGATTAGTATTCAAATTTAAGTATTTCTAATCTAATACTTTCAACTGCTGTAAATAAGAATAACTACCTTCACTTTATACAACTTTAAATCTTTTAATATTCTGCTAACTCACTGTTATTTGAACATGGCTTTAAGGTTAGTATGCTTAGTCATTTTCCTGACAATTACATTTCATATTAAATGAAACAAATCATTTTGTTATAGTTTTTCGGTTTTATATGTTGCTTGATTATACAATTGTTAATTGTAAAATATAAAATCAATTAACAATTTGTCACACACATAATATTAACGCCAACAAATTTATCATAAATTCTAAGGACGCTAAGGATGATTATATCAACAACGTTCAGGTAATCGGGTTTTTGGGATAATCTGTTTTTTTGATAAACATGAGCAGATGATCTCAAATGGCATCATATTAATTGATTAAAAGGTATGATATTTTATATGCATGGATGTTTTTTTTGGTAGTTTCATGGATACATTATCATTTATCTAGGGTTGATATTTAAAAGCAGACATGAACTAAAGATTTCAATTTTTGATAAACAATATATACTGACCAATACAATCACAAATGTAGTGTACAAGGAAAGTTTTACTTATTTGTAGCATATTTGTGTAATCTTAATTATGTAATTTTAATGTAAATTGTAATTGTATTAACAATATCTTATTATTTTATTGACTGTATTTTACTTAATGGTTAAAGTTTAAATTTTTCATCAATTATCTATGTAATACACGCAATGACGGAACTACAGGAGGGTCAGGGGGTCCTTTAACCCTCCGACGACCCTCCAACAAGCCTAAGTTTCTTAGAATGGTGGTGTTTAACTTCGTCACTTTCTTCGCTTTGACCCTCACAAATTATCGTTGGTAGACATAGGGATACAAGGTATCTGAGAAAAAAAAAAGTGAGTAAAAGTAATATCTAGATTTTTCCGATCACCTGCATGATAAAAAAACTGCCATAGTTAAAGGAACAAGGAAAACGACGAGTCAACAACCTAATTTCATTTTAGAATGTGTTGGGCCTGTTTAATTAAGCTTTGGCCCAGTTTAAAACAGTTCTCTCTCTTTCTTTTTTTTTGGTTGTTTTTTAATGAAGAAACTGTTCAAAAAGTTTAAAAAACTTTAAGAAGCAAATGTACGTTATAACATTTCATCTCTTTGTTATTTGTTAATTTATCAAACTCGATATATAAAATAAAAAGAAGTTTATATTTTTGTTTTATTTTATTTATTATGATTAATTTGTTTATACATTTATCTTGTTAATTATTTATTAAATTTTAAATGCTTTATGGTTTTTTCTTTTAATCTGAGTAACAATTTTTATTGCTTTTTGGTTTTTTTAGATCTGAATAACAATTTCTATTGTACAGCCATACCTCTTACAAAAGTGCTTTTATAATGTATAAGTATATGATTTATCAAATCCACTAAATACCAACTATAGCAATGTTAAAAAATGTCGACAATGGTTCTAGTGTGAGATCGATTGTTAAAAAAAATGGCCGGCATATGATTATGAATATAAAACAAAATTTATATGATTATGAATATAAAACAAAATTTATTTTAGACCCTTTATTAAAAATTTCCTGGTTCCGTCCCTGAATACACGGGCCTAAAACTAGTAATAAAAAATAATAAGATACAAACAACACGTTCGCATGGATTGAGGCTCAAGACTTGGAGATCTTTAAATTCAAATTTATGGATATGTATGATGAGATCAAAATTATCTGTAGTCCACCCTTATTTGTTGTTGCTAACCAACACACATATCGGGAAAAAACCACATAATTGAGGTGTTATTCGTCCAATGAAGAACCCATTATGAAGAGGAATTAAGAAGGTGCAAGCAGCAGCAACAACAGCTGAATTTTGTGGTGATCGGCCTGTGTTCTAGTCTAAACTTGATGGCCAAACGACAACAAATAGCAGCGTCATTAAACTGCAAGAATACAGCAGCTAACATAGGGCGTGTAGTGCATCACGGGATCGATATCGGGGCCAAACCATGGCGTACAGGGCTGCTGCAATTTGGGCTGTTTTACAGCTTTGTGAGGGCTGCAACGGTGTGCAAATAACACCGTATAGTGGAGGTAATGGCTGTCAGAGCATAATCCACATTGGGCAGCAACATCGGGTAAAATCGGTGAGTTTTGATAGCCATTAGTAAGGAGAAACAAGCGAGCAAGTCGGTTGATATCAGCCCTCAACAAGAACTTCAGTGGTGTGATCTGAATCAGAATAGTTGCGCGATAGGAAAGTTAGCATGAGTGTTAGCACCTAGCAATGTACAAAGGACTTGTTTTGGGTTCACGTGATGATTGAATGAATTCAAACCGTACGAACTAGTGGAATGCATAAGATCGACTTACTTGACCAAGGTGAGTTTTATGAGCCTACTTTTAAATGTTTTATTATTTTTAGGGATAATATATATGCGGAACGAAAATGAGATTTTATGATTTCACAGATTATGAAAAGGCTTTATATTTGAATGAACCTATGTTTTATATGTACATATATTTTGTCTAGTTATTTTACACGCCACTATAATACGACTTATGTTATGCATGTATTACTTTATGTTTATACATTACGTGTGACGCTATAAGTTTTACTTATGATTTGATGTAGGAATATGGATGTGATGATTATGTATGTTTATGGTTTTATGGTTATGCATGGGTCGGGTCAACTTAATGAAGTCGATCTATAGCGAGATTCCCCTTTAGATTCGATGATTTGAGGAAGTCCAATTTATGGGCATTATGATGATGATGATGATGATGATGATCTCCGCCAAACCTGGGTGAGATGGGGTAGCCTCTCCGACTTTGTGTTTGGTATGTCCTTGGGGCAAATGATGGACCCATACGACCCTATGCATTTCATTATGTTATGTTATGATATGTTACATTTATGGTGTTTGTGAATTGATTGCCAAATAATTATGTTTCTAACACTTTTTATAAAATAGAACTCACTCAATGTTGCTGACTTTTGCATATATATTAGATCGATTTCAAGTTCAGGTTAGATGATGGAATGAAGAGCGCTTGGCTGATTGTGAAGTTATCCGTATCGAGACTGGCATTTCATTTTTAAGCAATTTGTTTTTAAACTATGTTGGCTGTATTTCCTGTTTTTATCCGGATGTTAAATGATTGAACATTTTCTACTGCATTGATTTATTTGATTCCAGTAGTTGAACTATTTGCTTATGAATGACCAACTATATGACCTTTCGGGTTTCGGGTCTTATATTTACGAACCCTCAACCATTATCATGACTTCCAGCGGTTGTTAGGCAATTTTGGGTGAATTCCAAGGCTACCAATCATCTCTTGATCAATCCTAATAGCTTTCCTCATCATGATTGAAGACCTATTGATGACAAGGCTCGGCTAGTCTTCTCGGGTCATACCCGGGATGTAGAGTATGCATTTTTAATAGTTTTTCTCATGCTTTAAGAACAACTAATTGTAATTGTTTGTTACTGATCTATGAGCATTGATGTTTGGTATTTTTGTGCATTCAGTCGGTTTAAGTTTATTTCAATCAGAATGATTAGTTTGCCAGTTGTTGTGATACGTGTTCATAGGGTTGTATTGATTAGTTTGAATGTAATAAAGCAATGATGATACAATTGCCCTTAGTTAAGTCACACTAGCATAGACCATTTGACAACCAGTGCCGTGTGTTAGTGACTGTTGATACCTAAGGTTTATCTAGTTAATTGACCTTATTCGATTATTGGCAATTAATCTGTTAAATGACTTGAGATTGCTGTTTGTTACATATTTGAACCCCGGTGTGATTTGCTTTTGTTAATTGTTTGAACTTTTGAATTAATTGTTTGCTTAATGTTAAAGCCAAATCCTTGCTAGTGTATACTTCATAATGTTAGGAATTAATTGCACATTGCATTGACCGCATACACCTCGTGGTTCGACACTCTACTTGTCCTAACTAGTTTAAGGTGATTAGGACACCATTTAATCTTATTTTTGACTAGATAGCGACAATCTGGCATCAAGTATTGGGATTTCCTTGTACGGTACTAATCTCATCCAAATAGACCAAGACCAAAACATTAACTCAGACTCACATCTCGCTATGCAACCCGAGATATCGAATTATTTGAATCAAGTGATATTAGCTACCCGTCATGTACAAAATCGTGATATAAAGTAAATGCACGCCATTATAAAGGTCATAATCTAATCTAAGGTACTCAACAGAAAATTTAAACAAACATCACAGAAATAAAAGTTGGTGCCATTGTAAAATTACAATGGTCTGATATCAAATTTTCCAAGAGTTCATTATAACACAAAGATAATGCAATGATGGCAAGACTCCGGTCTTAACATTAAATTCTCGTACTGTCAATGATCATGAACAAGTTCAAAAACCAAATATACCACATCAACAGTTTAGATTTATATACTTTGTTACACGCTCGGTTGTTGAACGCACTTACGCACATGTATTTTATGTATTATAGTGGTGTACCTAATTGTTATATCAATCTTCTCTTTTGTTAAAACATATATACTCCACCCATATTACATATTTCACAAGATAACCTTCTATTAATTATTACTAGCATTATTTGTAATCCAATTACATGGTTAATCCAATTGTTGAAATCAGAATCACCCCTTATGGTGTCGGGTCTTGTTTCAAGGAGGGAGCACCTCTGGTGTTGGTCCGTGTTGGTGTTGTGACAGCGTTAGCTTTCATCTTCTAAGGTTTGATCCAACCACTTCAAATCCTATTTACTTTTTTTTTGTACAATAGAGCCAATATCATGTTCCTGTTAAGATGCAGGGCAAGGTGTAGTATAGTGATTGATGTTAAGGGGAGAGAGGCCGCTGACTTAGAATAGTGTCATCACCGCCTTCACAGGAGTCTGTTCGTGCATGGTGTGTACACGCAAGAGGGAAAGTAAGAGGCTAGATAAGACATGTTACTTTTCGTTAGAAAGCCTTTCTGTTTATGAGAAATACCTTGGGCTTAAGCCCTAATGAACAGGCCCTAATTGGGCTCACCAGTATTAGGCCTAAAACGGTTGTTGGGCTAATATGTTGGGACTTGGTCCGTTTATAGGGGTAAATCTTATGATATGTGCTTCTTATGTTTTATTGATTTTATAATGAGTTTTTTTTTACCAAAACAGGGCGGGAGAAAAATTATTTATCAAAATGAATGATTTAAAAATATTTACTAAATTAAGTGATTTTTGAAAACCCATTTTTCTAACTCCTAATCTCATGAGATGAAAATATTTTCTACAGATTTTTTTATCTAAATTTAGTAGACCAAACTATTTAATTGAAAAATAAAAAGTTTACATGCTTATTTTTCATCTTGTTTTTCCTTTTTAATTTTTTCGATGGCATTACGTTAGGCAGTGCAAGTTACGATGGAATTATTTTCTAGAAAAAATTTGTTTCATTTTATATTTATTATTATAAAACTTTTTGAAAACAATCAAGAGAGATCGAATCTTGATATATAAAACATATAAGTTGCAAATTGCTCTCTTTTTTACGGTGAATGTTTTCAAATGAGAACATGAATTTTGAATAAACATTTTTTTAATTAACTTAATAAAAATACAAGTTCAGCTCGAAAAGACTATAGGGATTTTTCAAATACGCACGGTTTGCCTGAAGTTCGCTTGAAAAAAAGCCGCTAAAAGGGCTCGTATGTAAACAAGTCTTGTCAAGCCAACTCAGTTTACATTCGATCGGAACCCGAGTTTTTCAGGGTTCGGCTCGTGCACAGTCGTACATCTAAGGTAGGACAAGCCTGAGACAAACCGAGCTAGCCGGCTTGACTCATTTACATTTTAATTTTTTTTCAAGTCGAGTTTTTTTAGTGATATTCAAGGATGCTGCTAGCTTTTAAACAGCCATGCAGTTTTTTTCGAGTGAGCTTTTCTCTTCATAAATTTGAAAACGTTATTTATGTAGTTTTGCTTTTCTTTTAAATGGATTTGTACAGTTAAAGACAAAATACTTTTTTTAATTAAAAATCATGTATACATGCGCTAAGTTTATAGCATGTGATGTAATGAAATTGCAATGAAGTAGTTCACAGTTATTTTTATTATTATTGTTATTAACTCGAGTTTTCGGGACACTTTTTTTAGTAATTTAAAAAAAAACGAGATGAAAAATAAATATTCTTTTTATTTTTCAGTTAAATAGTTTGGTCCGTTAAATTTAGATAAACAAAACTCATAGAAGATATTTTCATCCAATGAGATTAGATATGAAAAAAATAGAGTTTTTAAAAATCACCTAACTTAGTAAATACTTTTGAAATCACCCATTATAGTAAATAGTTTTTCCTTCCATCCCATTATGATATTCCACCTATCTAATTTACTCAAATTCATTTCAATGCATTATAAAATCAAAGCTCTTGTTCCATTTAATATGAATTTAACTTGATTTGTTCTTCTATTGAATAATTTAGCTAACACTATCTAAGGCTATGTGAAATGGTTTCACTAAAAACGAAAAATGTTCCACCATGCCACTTTCACATAAGCAAAAGTTATTTTACTAACCATTTATATTAAAGTGTGTAATTGTTTCACTTGAAAAGTAAAAAATAAAATAAAGTGTGTGAGGTGGCCATATTTCATTGCTAATGAAATTTAATTAGTATATCATCCTTGCCAAACGCTTGTCATTTGCTCCACCCACCCAAAAACGCCCTGAGGGCGGTGTTCTACGCTCTTTTGGGATGAGGTGGCCATGTGCATTGACCCATTACACATGACCTAAGGTTCACATTTAGCAAATTTGGCAATATTTTCTGAAAGCTTATTTATCAATTTACCACATACTTACAACAACAGCAATCATACCCAGTAAATCTCACTTAATTTCCTTTATAATGCCACCCTAAATAGTCACAATAAACCAAGTTCATCAACTATCGAGGTTGCTAACCTTTAAAACACTTTATCATATACATGATTTTTGGTCAAATTTGCTTACCACCATTGGACTATTGGAGTCATGGAACTTCCATCTTGTATGGCTAGCTAGCACTTAATAATCAAGATTTAAACTACAGATTGATTTGAGTTTTGGTGACTTCCATGGGCCTTCACACCACCATGGTCGCACACGTGAACTCACACGAAAATTTCTCTCTTATTTAAGAGGTGGAAGAAACGCGCACTATATCAGGTTTTATATGAGTTTTTTATCACCCACATTTGGTGCATTAACTTGAGTTTTGGCTCTTTAGTACACAATTTGATAATTTTTCCACCAAACCACGAGAATCAATTAATTGACCTTTCGACACAAAATGAGGCGACAAAATGGCTTAGTACTAAAACATCACAAAACATTATTTATCGTTGAAAATTAATATTTCGCATATGCCACTTAAAATTGGGATATTACAATTACAAAATGAACTTAGGAATTTGAACTATAGTAAAACAAATGATTTCATCATCAACATATGCAATTAATTACGCATCATCACAAATGTATGTAGTCTTTAATGAAATAGGATTAGAAACAGAGTAGATGATTTCATTATCACATTTAAAAAATATACATGTTGTTGGAATAACTAACATAAGATTGTTATTGCAACTCAAAATTTTTAGAGGGTAAAGAAGAGAATTGTATAACTAGCAAAAGTGTATATAAAATATGCACTTTCTCATACACTTTGAGGAGGTATGTGTATTACATAAAGATTAACTATTTGGTAAACAAGTAGTCGTGAAGCAAAACTAAAAATATGTTCATCCATTTAACATTAGTAATTCGCAACATATATAATTTGGCTTTATAATTAACACAACTATACAGTAAGCATCTCATGAAATAAAATTCTCAACACACACCACAACTAAAAGAATAAGTTATCTATGCGTCGTGCGGGCTTGCTAAATCAATTTGACAAGTGATCCTACAATGATGTAAAGACCTGGTTTCTTAAGCCTTTTATATCGGGTTCTCAAAACATATGCTTTTCACTTTTGGGATTTTATGGAGAGCTAGGAAGTATGTTGTGTTTAGTGGAAAATCAGTGAACTTTGGTGGAAGGCATCTTTAGGGATTTTATAAGTTTGTCATCGTTCGAGAAGGAAGGACATTACGTGCTGGTAAAGAGTATGTTTGCGTTGCACGCCTTCACTCCGCGGTGCCCGATGTTGCGAAAGTGGCGAGGGCGCTCGAGACGTTGACGGGCGCGGTGTTTCAGCGTCCCCCGTTGATTTCCGCGGTGAAGCGGCAGCTTAGGATTAGGACTATTTATGAAAGTAAGTTATTGGAGTATGATGCGGATAAGCATTTGGTTGTGTTTTGGATTTCGTGTGAGGCGGGTACGTATGTGCGGACTTTGTGTGTTCATTTGGGCTTGATTTTGGGCGTCGGTGGGCATATGCAGGAGTTGAGGAGGGTGAGGTCGGGTATTATGGGGGAGAAGGATAATATGATTACGATGCATGACGTGATGGACGCGCAGTGGATGTTTGATAATTATCGAGATGAGAGTTACTTGAGGCGGGTGGTTATGCCGTTGGAGGTGTTGTTGACTAGTTATAAGAGGTTGGTGGTTAAGGATTCTGCGGTGAATGCGATTTGTTATGGTGCGAAGCTTATGATTCCGGGGTTGTTGAGGTTCGAGAATGGTATTGAGAACGGTGAGGAGGTGGTTTTGATGACGACGAAGGGGGAGGCGATTGCTTTGGGGATAGCGGGGATGACGACTGCACTGCTGTGATGGCGACTTGTGATCATGGGGTTGTGGCGAAGATTAAACGGGTGGTGATGGATAGGGATATGTATCCGAGGAAATGGGGGTTGGGTCCCACGGCTTCGATGAAGAAGAAGCTGATTTCGGAAGGGAAGTTGACTAAACATGGGAAGCCGAATGAGAAGACCCCGGCTGAGTGGACGAGGAATGTTGTGCTTCCTACCGGTGGTGATTCGATGGTTGCTAGTCTTGCTGCTGCACCTGCATCTGGACCTGCGGGTGAGCAAGTTGTGGAGGAAAGTGTGAAGGTTGACAGTGAGAAGAAGAAAAAGAAAAAGAAGAAGGATAAGGACGGTGAAGATGGTGACGAAGGGCGTTAACGTAAGTTAGAAGATGAAGATGTTGCAGAGACACCGGTTGTGAAGAAAAAGAAGGTTGAAGCAGCGGAAGAAGTGGTGGAAGGTGAAACTACTGAGAAGAAGAAGAAGAAAAAGAAGAAGAAGGATAAGGACGGTGATGTGGATGCTTCGGCTGAGAAGGACGGTGATAAATCCGAAAAGAAATCTGAGAAGAAGAAGAAAAGTAAAGATGCTGAAAATGGTGAAGAAGTGAGCAAAAGTGAGAAGAAGAAAAAGAAGAAAGATGCAGTGGAAGAGTAGTTATAATAAGATGTGGTTTCATGAATTTTTAGTTGAACTTTGATGTTCCTATATTCATGGATCCAATAGCTGCTGCATATTTCTAGAAGGTAGCAAGTATTTTAGAGTTGAATTTCTATGTTTATTTTACATGTCTTGTTTTATTTGCTGTGTTTTTGAGATGTTTTGTAAGGATTTTGGGTTCCATGAGTTTTGAAATTTTATGTAGTTTCAAGTTGCAGCTTTTAAAGCATTTTGGTTTTTTAAGCTTTTCTTCTCTCTTATTAGCTTGTTTTGGTGTAAGTTTTAAACACTTAAACCTGACATTATCAACTTTTTATTGGTTTTAGGAATAATAAAACTATTAGTGTGGTTTAAGTAATAAAGTTATAACCGATGCTTACTAACAACAGAAAATTGTGAAAATTAAGTCTAAAAAGGCGGAGCTATAAGTTATAACCATCTTCTGAAAGAGGTGATGTTTATCTCAAGTGAGTTTGAGTAAAACATTTGCTATTAACTATTTGAATTCTTGACTCTTCCATCCGTATAATTAGAATATATTAAAAAATATAATATAGAATAAAAAATAACTGTTAAATATTATATTTTAAATGTTATATTATAGTAAATATTATAGAACATAACGATTAATTTAGCGATGTAAAATTTTTTTTATCACGATTAAAGATTCTAAAGAAAAAAAAGAAAAAATCGATCGTTGAAGTATTGTTTACAAACAAAATTTAGCGCAAGAATTAACCTTTTTCAAGATTTAGCGCAAGAATTAACCTTTTTCAAGATAGTCAAGGAGAGCCACACTCACATCAAACGATAAATAAACACTTAACTAAAGGACTTGATATCATCCACATATGGGTAAATAAATATATGGATACGAAACATCAACCATCCCTAATTGTCTTTTGGCTCTTTGAATGGTTTGTTTAGGTTGTAGACATTTCATTTTCATGTCTCTTAAAGGGGTGTTAAGTAAAAATCAAAATAACTTTTAACAGTCATAACACGCGGGATATTTGTAACTATTGCACTTCATACTAACTTATAAAAGAAAATTACCATTGTGCTTGCAAATTAGAATAAAAATGTTTAATTGTATTTTTTATAACTACTTTCAAGATATTTACAAAATTTATAAACTAAACCAATGTACCAGAACCGCAATCACCTCTTCCAAGTAAAAATAGTCAAGAAGAACCACCAAAGGAGTTGATGCCAACTGCGCATGGGAAAATAAATATATGAATCATATTTGCACTTATTAGTTTTAATCGGTCAAACCCACAAATCAGTCGACACAAAACAACCCGTGATTCTCTTTGGAATGGCATGTTTAGGTTCGAGACATGTAATTTCCATCTATAAAGTGGTGTTATGTGACACACCTTGTCAAACCATTGCAGTTGATTTTAACTTCTGGAAGAAAAAAAAACATTGCGCTTGCAAATCAAACCAAAAATGTTACTTTCCAGTTGCTTTCAAGATTTATACAAAATTCAATGACTATGGTAATGTACAAGAATCGCAAACACCTTTTCCAGGTAAGAATAGTCAAGAAGAATCACACTCGCATCAAACACTCAGACAAGCAAAACCTTTAGGGACCAACATGCATCTTCTTTTGCTGAGGGTTATAAATCTTTGGTTGTTTGGGCATGGTTGGTTGCTTTTCTGACCTACAAAAACGCACAACAAGCAGATCATTCATAAGAGTTCTATTAACTTTCACATTTTTTGTGTTCCTTGCCAAACAAGGATTACATTCAGCAAATGATCGATAAACTTGGATTTGATTTTTGGTTAACATAAATAATATACCTTTTTGGAATGAAAGGTTTATCAAAAATAGGCATAGGTTGAGCCTTTGGCTCAAGCTCCTTTCTCAACCTCGTCAATTCTTCCTCTTCTGCTAACTACAAAAGCACACATATCATTCAATCAATGCAATGCAATGCAATGCAATATATATAAATAGTAAACCAATATATTTATATTAGCTGGCTTTCTACCTTTTGTTGTTTTTCTTTTTCAAGTTTGAACTGCTCAATGAATGATAGCTTTTCTTGCACCTGCCATCAAACCATTTAGTCAAAGTAAGTTGACTCCATAGATTTAGTCATCTGGTTCAATCTTCTAAGCATAATACCTGCTGGTCAAATTCAGCACGCTCAACGGCCCTCATGTCACTATGTAGAACTAAATCAACAGGTCTGGTAATTTCCTTAACCGGAGGTTTTGCAAGACTCTGAAATTACTTAAACTATGAGTTAAAGGTTTACATTTTGATACATGTATTAATGAGAAAATGATACTGTAAAACAACTTCACCTCTGGTTCATCTGTTGTCCATGGGAGACCCTGTGCAATACGAATTCTCTGTTTCTCCTGCTCAATCATCATCTCTTGTACCTTCTTTGTGAACTCTTCTTGCTTTGATTTTCCTCTTTGCTGTATAAAAAATGGTAAATCACTCCATATACATCTTTCCGGCTTTATCAACTCAAAATATGGCACTCTTAATCTCTTTATTCTAAACTAACAGGAAGGCAAATAGAGTGATCAAAAACTAACCTCAGTTTTGAGATTGAAGGGTTGTTGAGGAGTAGTCTTAACTGTCCTCTTACCTTTTCTACCTTTAAAAGTTGCAGAGGATTCAGAGCTCTACATGATTAACAAAAACAACATCAAGCCATTCATCATCAAAGTAAACAAAACAAGCCCTATATTAATAATGTAAAAGCCACAAAAGAAGCTAACATACATTCCGCCTGCTCCGTCTCCCACCACCAGAATTCCTATTCGAAACACTAAACCAAAGAGACCAACAATCCATTCAGAATCAAATCCACATAACAACGAATAAAATTAAAATAATCGCAAAACAAAAAAAAGAATCCAACCTTGGCTTACTGTGATCACTGACAGATGAACACGAACCACGCGAATCCAACCCTAAGCTCTCCGGCGTGAGAAATACATCCGGCGAAGAGAACTCAGTCACCGGAGCCTTCGGTCTCAATCCCGGCAGCTCCCATTTAGGAACCTTAACAGTTTCATCTTCAGCTTCTTCATCCGTTTTCGGTTTGGTTATCGTCAACGCATTCTCAAACGCCTTCACCAAATGCAACACTCTCCCACACCCATTACTCGGAATACTCTGCCTAGCTACCTCCAACACCTTATCCCTTCTCCTCTTCATCTGTCCACTAAGCCTTTCACCAGACACCTCACTTTCCCCCAATTCCAAATTAGGGTTTTTTTCAATTAGGTTCTCCTTCTGTTCCTCTTCAGTTATAACACTACCAATCTTTGTAAACTCATCTTGAGAAGCCCTAAGACTCTCATAAGCAACACAAACACACTTATTCAACTTAGAATTAGCTCTACACTTACAATTGACAGATTCTAGGGTTCCAGATTTCGAATTCTTCTTCGCCACTACAAACTTCCTCTGACGAATATTGTTCACCGGAATCGGCTTCGATTTAAGAGATTTGATTGGCGGAGATTTTGAAGGCGTAGGGTTAGGTACTCTGGTGGTGGAAGTCTCTGGAAGCTTAGACTTTTTAGAGGGTTTTGGTTTAGACGGCGTTAGTGTGGATGCTCCGGCGTTATGCGATTCCATCTCCGTCGCCGGAAAACGCGAAAGTTAGTTTATTTTATTTATTGGAAAGTAGTTAAAAGAATAAATGACGGAGGTTTGGTTTGTTAGGTGATGATGATGAGTGGAGGAATGAGTATAAGAAAATATGAACGTTGTAGTTGAAGGGAAGAAGCGGTCTTTATAACGGCTATTTTTCTTGTTTGGGTTTTCCGGATCTAATGCGGGTCGGGTCACTCGGGTGGTTAAATTAAATCGGAATGTAGTTTGGTTCAAACTAGAAATGGAGCCTGCTTTATTTATATATTCAGGGATCCTAGGTAAAACATGAAAAACATTTTACCATAATTCCATAATCAGTTTTATGGTATTAGAGCCATGGTTTTAACCCTAAAATCACCCGCAGGTGACACGGTCGATAGGGCTGCAAACTAAACGAACGAACACGAACAAGATCTTGTTCATGCTCGTTTGTTAAGGAAATGATGTGTTTACGAACACTTACCGAAAAGATATTATGTTCGTGTTCATTCATTAAGGAAATGAATGTGTTTACGAACACAAATAAAATCGTCAAAGCCTAGAGATTGAGACCGATGTATTCATCAATGTGACTAATGAAAACGAATTGAACGAACACGAACAAGGGCATGTTCAGGTTCGCTCAATTAACTTTAAATAAACACAAACAATTATCGAACAAATATTTGTGTTCATGTTCGTAAATTTAAAAAATGAACATTTGTGTTTGTTTATGTTGTTTATTTAATATCTAAACGAACATAACTGAACAAAGATGAACAAGCATAAATGAACATATATGAACAAATGTAAATGAACACAAACATGAACAAACATTAATGAAAACACTTAAATGAGCACAAATTAACAAATATAAAACATTTAAGTAGATAACTCATTCAGTTAATATTTATTTAATTATTGGAATATTGGTTTTAAATAATCCCAACTATAACCTATTGGTAAATATCAGTCCCAACTTTATACTTGCCTGCTGACAGTCCCAACTATTGTTGTATTTGTTTTTAACGGTCCGCGACTTAACAGATGTTAATTCCGTTAGTCTAATGCTTACATGGCACTCTCTTCATTTTATTACTCTCTCTCTCTCTCTTATCTGCCATTAACCAACTTTGTTTTAGAGAATCCGACCATCATAGACGCCGACCACCACCATTGTTGTTGTTAATATGTCATCACCATGTCCTTACAATGAACTTTCATGCCATTTTTAGCTCTAGGTTTATGATGGTGGGGATTTTCATTAGAACCCTAGAAATAGTCACCAATCAGAACCCAAAATTCGTGTTAGTTGATTACAGTTTGCAATTAAAATCTTAGGGCTTTTATTTGGTTGATAAAAACAAGTAAAATTATATATTTATTACCTCAGATGGTGTTCAAATGGATAGCCTGCATCTAGAGGTGTACAAAAAAAAACTGGTTTCACCCAAACCGGTTCCCAACCCGACCCAAACCGCCAGTTTCAGGACCGGTTTCCCTTAAGATCTACCAAACCGGTTTTAAAACCGAACCGGTTTGAGAAAAACCGATTAAACCGGTTTATAAACCGAACCGAACCGAACCGACGTGACTAGGTCGGCCTATCTTGTGACTGACCGGTTTATAAACCGAACCGGTTTGAGTCAAACCGGTTTTGACCAGCCGTTGACCAAACTGGTTCGGTTTGGGTTTAAAACCGGTTTTGTACACCTCTACCTGCATCCAGGGTTGGATTTGGGCATGTGCAGGCTGTGCACCCGCACAAGGCCTAAAACCTAAAAGGGCCCTAATATTTTGCACACTGCAGCATAGGTCCAACAAATATTTAAACAAGCCCAAGTAAAATAATTTATGTCCTCACCCAAATGCTAGTTGTTTGGCCCAAAAGTACTTTGAAACTAAATAAAAGACCCAAATTTAAAATCCTTATTCGTTGAGAATTAATTAGTATTTCTTATGCTTTTTACGAGATAACAAGTTTTCTTTTTATTAATTATTTTGAACTATTTTCCTTTGGAGTTTAATCATATATGTTTATTATTTGAAGTTGAAACGAGTTTATTTATTTATTTTTCTCATTATGAAACTTTGACCGGAATGCACTTAAATACCCTTCATTATGAATACACAAACTATTTTAAACAGATCATCTTGTTATAATAGTATTGTTTTGTTTAATGCTAACATGTTATTACGTTTATCGTCTTGTTAGTGAAATAAAAAAATGTGTGTGTGAGAGAGAGAGAGAGAGAGAGAGAGTGTGTGTACATTAGGGCCCATTTTTTTACTTGCACAGGGTCTATGAAGACCCAAGCATTCTTAGGGACGGCCTTGCCTATATCGCCTTGCCGGAGTTTAAACGCAGTTCGGTTTCTGATTTTCTGGTTCAAACAACCCGCTGGAAAAACAATTTTGATTTTATCGGTTCAAGAAACACACTGGTGTTGTGGTGATTCGTTTATTCACCGGAAAAACATGGGTGATGGTAGGGAGATTGGGTCATTGGGTGGGAGGGAGGAGCCGGAACACCTGCAAACCAGCATAAAAGACATGTTAAAAGAAGTGCTGGAATGGGGATGGAGGCGGCAGTAGTTGCTAGTGGGGATGGCACGACGGTGTCGTGGTAGCTCCTGGAGAATAAACGGGGAGGAAGAAGATGCATATGAATACATACATAGTATATATTACTTTCATTGTCACCTAAGATCCTTAATACACAGTCAACCGCCACATAATCTTTCGTGTAAGAAGTTTTTTGACAGCTGGGATGGCCAACTCAGCAATGGATTAATAGAATTAACATCCGTTAGTCGCGGACCGTTAAAAACAAATACAACAATAGTTGGGACTATCAGCAGACAAATGTAAAGTTGAGACTGATATTTACCAATAGGCCATAGTTGAGATTATTTAAAACCAATATTCCTTAATTATTTTCTATTGATACATAAATCAATATAAAGAAACAGACATAAGCGAACATCAATAAGCGAACGGTGTGTTCGCTCGTTTAATTAAACGAACATAAACGAACTTTCCGTTGAATGGTTCACCGAACGTCCGGTTCATTTGCAGCTAACGGTCGATACATTGACTGTCATTTATTGTCGTCAATCGAAGATCAACAACTAGCCTCTAATCTGATCTATTATTTCACTCCGATTGATCCTTTCTTTCAATCCAGGAGCCAATGTTGGGAAGTATAATATTGGAGCCAACCATACTTTGCATACGCTCCTGGTAAACATAGTCACAAATATACATAATAAAATTCGTGTCCTTGATGGAACCAAGGTAACATACTCTTCATAAGTGAAGAGGTAGGTCCCAGCAGAGCCCAGTTGGTCCCGCAAGACTCACCTTAAACAGGGACGTCTGCGCAAAGGCCATCTGCTTCCGCAGGACCCACCATGCTCAGAGAACCTTACGCGCAGTACGCAAGCTGTACACGCAGGGAAAGCCTCCCAATGGTGAAGTACCCCGCCTGTTCCCGCAGTTGCGGATACAAGCCATCAGGGAAGGCTGCCCGCAGACAGCAGGGCTACACGCACAAGACAATAGATACTTCAGTAGTCACATGAAGGAATGAGCAAGACGGGAACAATCCCGCCAAAATGAGCCAGTCCGTATGATTCTGAAAGATCTGTACTATACCTACCAAGGTATGGATAGGACAGACAATCTGACCAGAACAGCCCATGAGCCAATCACAGGGTGACAGCTCACCGACAACAGTACGAGGAGGAGCACCCTCTAGTACTGTTTGTTATTATTAGCCGCTGCCTACTCACCAACCCTTACTGCAGGGCATGCGCAGCCTACAGTTGGTGAAATAGTGTTACTGTGGGCCGTAACTTATTCACCAACCAGCATGGCCTGCGTATAATCCACAGTAGGTAGGACGTGCATAATCTACAGTTGGAGGAATAGTGCAGCCGACATAGTTACTGTTGGCCGTAACCTATCCACCAACCAGTATGGCCTGTGCATAGTCCACTGTTGGTAGAACATGAATACTATTCAGCCGGCTATACCTTCTAACCTACCTTCAGCTATAAATACTCCAACATCTTGGAATGGTAAGATCATCTGCTACCCAGTTATCTAGCAATCTCTTAATATACACTTATATTCAGAGCAACCTAGTCTGATTCTCACGCCGGAGGGTGGTCACAAGGAGGAACCCCCCCCCCTTCTCAGTGACGAGCTTACGGTGTTTGTTTTGCAGGTCTCCTGAAGAACAGCCTTCTCAGCTAGATCTCATCCGTGGGAAACATTACTTAACCCCCAGATTATCTATAATCTGTCTAGATTATCTATAATCTGTCCAGGGTTCACTTAGTGTTTCTTCATTGGCGCCATCCGTGGGACAAAGCTAGAACTATTTTAGTTTTTTCACAATTTCTGAAGAAATGGTTAACGTTACTCCGGTCCAAAGGCCAGTAACCGACCAAGAAACCCCGGTAACAACCCCAGCAACTGGGGGGAACACCGGCGGTTATACAATCCTTACGAACACTACTCCGGCCACAAAGGCCGGAGCAAGTGCAGTAAATATTCCACTGGGGTTCACCGACACCCAGTTGGAAAAACGAACAAGGGCCCCTCGCCAAACACTAGATCAAGTGAAGGCGTGGGCCGAAGCACGGCAAAGAGAATTCCAAGCCGAATTGGATGAACGCTTGCGTTCAGCTCAACAGGCTGACGAATTCGGCAGTACTCGCCAACACCTCAATATGAGCAGTGACTGCGAGTACTCAGACGAGTTGGAGTCCGATACCGACGCGAACCCTCGCCATAAGGCGAAAGGGAAGCGTAAGGAAACGGACGTCCAACCAAAAAGGAATTTTGGGGAAGCTTTTCAACCAATCGCGGAGAGAAACCCGCGTGACTTCTCCAAAACCTTTAGACCAACTGCTACAAATGCAGGAAAATCAAAATTCGCAAGGGACATTGCGGAAGCAATCGCCCCGAGAAGTGCCAAACAGATGTCCAACATTGGCACTTATGATGGTCTATCCGACCCAGACGACCATTTGAACAGGTTCATTGCGGGGGCTACCGTCAGCAACTGGACGGAACCCACGTGGTGCTACATGTTCCAGATGACTCTGGTCGGAGCGGCCAGGGCATGGTTCGATCGTTTACCGATCCACCACATATATGACTGGGCGGACTTTCAGAACAAGTTCAGCCAGCACTTTAGCCAACAGAGGAAGTACACTGAAGAGCAGTGGACGATCCTCAACTGCGTGAGAGAAGAGGATGAATCTTTACTAGACTTCATCACCCGCTTCAACTCCAAGAAACTGAGTCTGGGCAACGTAAGTGAAGATCTCGTTCGCGCCGCTTTCATCCAGGGCGCCGAGTACCCAGAGCTTATCCGCACATTAACGGGTAAGGACGGCATGCCATCCACATGGGATGCCATCATGACGGCAGCCAAGCGCTTTGCCGAGACAGAGAAGCAGCTGGGAAGAGATCTTCCCCAGAGTACTCACCTCTATACGCAGAGGACAAGGGAGAACAACGTTAGGATCGCCCGGCAGAACAAAAAGAGGCGGCTAGGTATTTGGCAGTCAAGGGTAAACTTTGACACCTCATCCAGCTCTCGCCCTCTTGTTGGCGGAAGGGACAACACACACCCTTCAAACCGAAAACACCGGTGGACGCCACTCACCAAGAGCGTCACGGAGATATTTGCCACGGAAAAATTGCCATGGCCAAAAGCCCCATTGATCCGGCAGAAACCTAATGCGGATCAAAGCAAATCCTGTGATTTCCACGGGACAAAGGGTCATGGTACTGAAGAGTGCACATCCCTGAAGGATATTGTTGAGACATTTGTGAAGGATTGAAGACTTGCACATCTCGTGGCATCAATCAGGAAGGGAGGAAGAAATGACAACCGGTACAGAGGTAACGGACGAAAGCCCGTCGACATCAGCATCAACATGGTCCATGGCAAAGTCGCAGGAAGAAAAAGACGAGCGACAGAACCATGCGCGTGGAAGGAGGCTGAGGTGCGCTTCCCGCGAGTGCCAGGAGGCCCCAGCAAAGAAGGCCCCATCGTCATCAAAAGCCAGCTGGGGCATTACATCACTTCCCGCACTCTTGTTGACAACGGCGCTTCGTCAACAGTGATGTACAGGCAGTTCTTTGATAAGCTGGATGATGAAGACAAAGAACGCCTGGAAACGGTCTACGCTTCAATGGAAGGGTTTGACGGCAGTACAGAAACCCCCCTGGGTATCCTATCTTTCCCCGTCACTCTTACAGATGGAAAACACTCCCGCACAGAGGATGTGGACTTCGTCGTGATGAGGAAGCCACACCACACATACGACATCCTCTTCGGGAGAGACGGGATGGCAAGGTTCAACGCCGTGGTATCTTCAGTCCACGGCATGATGGGATGGCCAACAGCTGAGGGTGTGGCGATGATCACTGGCATTCCCCAGGTATGCATCGCATCTGTCTCATCTAAACCCAAACCAAAGATGGCTAAACCAACCATCACCGAACCGGAAAAATGGGCCTTCAATGGCAAATACCCCGACCAGGCCGTTACCATTGGACCAACAATCGTTGATCCCACCCGCACCTTACTCAAACGCCTACTGCAGAAAAACGCTGACATCTTTGCGTGGACACCAGCTGATATGACTGGTGTACCCCGAAGTAAGGCGGAGCATAAGCTCAAGTGCGATCAGGCTGTTACGCCAGTCGTACAAAAGCGCAGAGTAATGGGGCCTGAACAAACTAACGCGTGTAGAACCCAAGTCAAGGAACTCCTTGACGCAGGCATCATACGTGTTAGTAGATATCAAACATGGGTTGCAAATCCCGTAATGGTACCGAAGAATGACAAACAATGGCGCATGTGCATAGATTTCAAAGATTTGAACAAAGCATGCCCCAAAGATTGTTATCCGTTACCAGAAATTGATCTTAAGGTGGATTCGTTGGCACCATTTCGCCTTAAATGCTTCTTGGATGCGTATAAGGGGTACCATCAAATCCACATGGCCGTAGATGACCAGGACAAAACCGCGTTTCGGACGCCCGATGGTACATTTTGTTATAAAATGATGCCCTTCGGACTTAAGAATGCAGGGTCCACGTACCAACGCCTGATGGACAAAGAGTTTCATGCCCAAATCGGGAGAAACTTAGAAGTCTATATGGATGATTTGGTCATCAAAAGCCCCGAGCCAGAAGCGATGTTGAAAGACATTGAAGAAACCTTCAACACGCTCAGAAAGATAAACATGAAGCTCAACCCGAGCAAGTGTTCATTTGGGATGGAAGAAGGGAAGTTCTTGGGAGTCATTGTTACTAAAGATGGCTTCAGAGCGAACCCTGAAAAGGTCGAAGCCATTGTTAAAATGGAATCACCTACCACCATCAAACAGGCTCAGACACTGAATGGACGACTAGTCGCACTTAATCGCTTTTTGGCAAACCATGCAGATAAGTCGTTTCCTTTCGTGTCAACATTAAGAAACTGCTTGAAGAAAACGCACTTCCGCTGGACACCAGAAGCGGAAGCAGCTTTTCAGGAGATTCGGTCACGCCTGATCGAACTCCCAACACTTACAGCACCACAAGCGGGAGAGGAGTTAATCCTATACCTTTCCGCAACAGATAGAGCAACCGGGGCAGTACTGCTAACGGAACGAAAAGGCATCCAGATGCCAATCTATTATGTTAGCCGTGTACTAACAGACGTAGAAACCCGGTACTCTACCCTCGAAAAATTAGTCTTGGCACTTATACACGCTTCACGCAGGTTAAGACGATATTTCCAGGGCCACCCAATCACCATTCTCACCAACTTCAAACTCTCAAACGTTCTAGGCAAACCCGAATTATCGGGACGTCTAGCCAAATGGGCAATTGAATTGGGAGAATATGCAATTAAGTACAAGCCAAGACCAGCCATAAAAGGCCAGGTCCTGGCCGATTTTATTGCAGAAGTCCCCGCTACGCGGGAGAAAGAGTGCCAGGAGGAGGCTCAACCCTCCCCAGCACAGGACATCAACGATATCTGGCGACTCTATACTGATGGAGCAGCCAACAACGAGGGTTCAGGCGCAGGGTTAAAATTAACCAACCCAGCGGGCCAAGAATATACTTACGCTATTCGGTTGGATTTCCCAAGTACGAATAACGAAGCCGAATACGAAGCATTCTTGGCCGGATTGAGAATTGCGCGTAAAATGGGAGTGAAAAACTTGGAAGCCCACGTGGATTCCATGCTGGTGGCCAACCAAATAAATGGGACGTACACGGCTGTGAACGACATAATGGACCTGTACCTCGCCCAGGCAAAAACCCTTATGCGTGATTTTAATGATTGTAAAGTCATACACGTTAAGCGCAGCGAAAACAAATCTGCGGATGCGTTAAGCAAGCTTGCATCACTGGCCTTCACCCACTTGGGAAAGGACATCCGCATTGAACTCCTCGAAGCACCATCAGTCCCGCACAAGGAAATTTGTGTCATCCAAACTGGTACAGAAACGTGGATGACACCAATAATAAATTACCTTGCAGCAGGAACACTACCAGAATCAAAAACACAGGCAAGAAAACTACGCTGTAAAGCACTAAATTATCAACTCATCAATGATAACCTTTACAGACGTAACTTTCTTGGCCCACTTTTAAGATGCGTGGACAACCAAGATGCTGACTACCTCTTAAGGGAAGTACACGAGGGCATCTGTGGAGTTCACGCAGGTCCCCGCGCTGTTGTGGCTAAGCTGAACAATGCGGGATACTTTTGGCCGGGGATGCATATGGATGCACTGGCATACACTAGAAAATGCAGGTCTTGCCAGCTTTACGCACCCAACACGCATCGCCCGAAGAACGAACTTGTTCCAGTCACTTCTTCGTGGCCATTTCAGAAGTGGGCAATCGATGTGACAGGCCCATTTCCCACAGCAGCAGGAAATGTCCAGTTCCTAGTGGTAGCCATCGATTACTTCACCAAGTGGATAGAAGCAAAACCTTTAGCCCAAACAACCGCAAAACATATTAAAAAATTTATTTGGGAATTTATTATCTGTCGTTTTGGACTTCCACAGAATCTGGTGAGCGATAACGGCACCAACTTTGCTGACAAGAAGCTACAGCAGTGGCTGAAAGAACTTCAAATCACCCACACCTTTACCTCAGTGGCACACCCGCAAGGTAACGGTGAGGTGGAAAGAGCAAACAAGAGCATCTTCGATGGCATAAAGAAAAGACTCCTGAAACACAGATCCGGCTGGGTGGACGAGCTCCCGCACGTCCTTTGGGCAAACAGAACGCTGAAAAAGGCCAGTACGGGGGAAACCCCGTTCAGTCTCACTTATGGCACTGAAGCCATGATCCCAGTCGAAATTGGTTTACCCTCACCAAGGGTCTTGATCCAGCCAGAAGACAATGATGCGGAAAGACGGTTAGACCTTATGCTAACCGAGGAACGCAGAGACTTAGCCGCAGTGCGTGAAGAAAATTACAAACGACAAATGCAAAAGTACTACAACACGCGGGTAAAACTCTGCAGCTTCAATGAAGGAGACTACATACTGCGTAACAACGAGGCTTCAAACCAAGAGCGCCCAGGAAAGCTGGCCCCGGTCTGGGAAGGGCCATACATTATCAAAAAAGTCCTGGGAAAAGGCGCATACCGGCTTGAAAGGCTCGATGGCACTCCTATCCCAAGAACATGGAATGGAGCTCAATTACGCAAATGTTATATGTAGATCAATTCCAAACTTGTAAAGAAAAGGCCTAGAGCCACTTCTAATGGAAATGATTCTCCTTACACAATGTATTGATAGCCTAAACTTATGAACTTCCCATGTGTCGGTATTCACCGCACCAATGCGTGAAGAAGTAAGTAATTGCGTGTGGAAGGCGGCAAAACCCGCATAAACACAACGCTAAAAATGTTAAAAAGTTCTAAGGAAAACCTACACGCAGGTCAGATGTAAGTAAAGTTTAGCCATCCTTGTAAGTGCAAGTGACGGTCTTACCCGCACAATCACAAACAAGGAAGCAAAACTTCAACCTATCATCTACCACGTTCAAAGGTTAACTTATTCTGAACACTTAGAAAATTTCAAGGAAAAGATAAGGAAAACTTCCACGCATGATAAATGTAAGTTTAGCCATCCTACTAAGTGCAAGTGACGGTTCCACCCGCACAATCATGAAAGAGGAAGCAAAAATAAACTTATAATTTACCATGTCAAAAAGTTAACTTATCTAAGTACTAAAGAAATTACTAAGTGTAAACATGCGTAAAATAAACAAAGAAAAGGACATTCTTTATTTCATCAACTTGAATATTACAAACATTGCTGGGTATATACCCGCATACAGAAGAAGTACAAGAGCAAATATCTACGCTAGTGGCGGAAAGGGATCTTTTGGATCATGCTTCAGGACCACTCCCACTTGGACCCGCACCATCAGCAGAGGGTGACGGTTCAAGGAAAGCTCTAAGGACAGCAAGCCAATCATCAGCAGCAACAATTTCATTTACCTTCTCCACCACCGGATGCGGGAAGGCAGCATACTGGTTCACTGCTTGGTCATAAATAGTTTCGGTATCCGCATTATACAAAGGGAAGTTGGAAGGCGGGACGCCTTTCTCAGCAAACCCTAGACCAAGCAGGAAGCCGGTCCGTTCCCCATCCTCATGAGAAGCGTTGAGGGCTGCGCTCATAGCATCGTCGTAAGATGTCTCTGAAAAGACCCGATGCACAACCTACAAAAAATGTACAAGTATAAGAACTTCTATCCTACAAAGGAAAGCGTGACGACATAAAGCTAAAATACCTGAGGCAACGCTTCTCGAAGAAGCCATTCCTTGGCAGCCAGAGCTTGGGTGCAGGCGCGTTCAGCTTCGTTCTTATTAAGATTAGCGAGAAGCACATCCTTTGCAGCGGCCTCTTCAATGCCCTTAAGCTTTCGCTCGGTGTGCGCAAGCACACCCCTCTGGTCCAGGATTTCTTGAAGCTTCTTCGCATCCTCCATGGCCAAGGCATCATGAGCCTGTTGAAGAGCCTCTAACTTAGCTTTAAGTTCTTCATTCTCCAGGCGGAGAGGCTCAGCAACAGCTTCAGCCTTGGTGGCCCTCTCGGTCGCGTTCCTCGCAGTCTCCTTAGCTAGCCGAAGCTGTTCGTTAACAGCTTGGGCAGCCTTGGAGCGGGCCTCGAGTCGCGCTTGAACCTCAACCTCGAGGGCCTTGAAGGCCTTCTCCTTCTCCGCAGATGCTGCGGTTAGTTTTTGGTTCTCCTCCCGGAGAGCACGCGCCTGAGATACTTCTTTAACGCGAGCTGCTTTCAACTTGTCGTTTTCACGACAAAGCAGCTCGACGCGTGGCTGCATCCGGGCCAGGAGAACCCGAAGCTCGTTGGTTAGCCTACCCTCCTGGTAGCTAACCATGGCTTCCCCCAACGCACCATGGGGAGCAGCGTGGCGAGCCCAGTCCACGCACTCCACAGGTGTGCGAAGGGTTGTTCCTCGGCGTATGTTCCATCTTGGAACATACACTTCATTGGAATCCGACACTGCAAAAGAAACAAAGCAGTTAGGAAAAGATGATAAAAATTACATAAAAGGACAAAAGAACCCTACGCACCTGTAGGGTCGATCACAGGCCGATAGCCACCGAACCCATCACGTGAACCTAAGGGAAATCCATTCAAAAGGTCAGGCAGATGGGAAGGTAACCAATATCGGCGAGAAGCCCCGCGCGTACCTGAAGGTCCAGCCGTCGAGGCCGATGGCGGAGGCGGCATGGTTTCCGCCGCAGTCGATGGCGGAGGCATGGTGTCCGCCGCGGACGCCGCCGAAGAGTCAGCAGCAACCGTAACCGCCGGCTCGGTGAACGATGCTGTAAAAATTGCACTCACCGCCGGCGGTGACGTCATCTCGGCTGGAACAGTTGGCTCAAAGGATTGAGCAACTGGACCAGCGGAAGCAGGCGAAGGTGCCTGGGTCGACGCCTCAGGTAGGCTGACCGAGCCTACCGTCATTGGCGGAGAGGTACTCCCCTGCGCTCCACCCTGGAATGCGTCAACATCCACGCCTGCACAAGAAGATAAGTGTTAATAAATTTATGAAGTGAAATCTACAAAAAGAATGTTTGTACTTACGGGTTTTCTTGAGCCTGAACGTACGGAGGGGCGGGGACAAGCCCGATGGGGCCGGTCTCTTGATGCCGGTCACCGTCGTCGTCGGTTCTCCGGAGGTAACAGTCGTAGCCTCCGGAGCAGTGGTCTTCTCACCACCGGGGTTCCCCGCCACCTCTTCATTATCTGACTCGGTGTCAGATAGAAGCACCGGATCAGCTGTGGAGGCCACCTTCTCCTTCCCTTTCCCGCCGGCAGCCTTCCTCTTCCGCACTAGCGGAGGACCATCTGCGGATTCCTCAGAAGAAGAAAGGACGTAAGGAATTCCAGCAGCGGGTACAGCATTGAGGGGTTGAGGATAGAATATCGCCTTACCTGGCCGCCGGTGGCTCAGGATCTCTTGGCCCGGCGGATAGACCTCCACAAACCGATCCGCCATTTGTTCCAGGATGGGCAACTCGTTCTCGTCTAGAGCACGAGTACCCATCCGCGCGGGACCGTCAGCTTCCCGCGGGTACAGGAGCGACTCCAAGTTGTTCCCCTCTGAAAGAAAATAAACAGTTAGAAGATAAACTCGTATAAGCAAAGAGAAACGGAGCATACCGTAAGGGATAGAGTTCGAACCGTATTCGAGGACGATTGGAACCTTTTGCGCGTCAGCCTCTTTCCACACTCGGCTCATCCCCAACATCACCATCCCGGACTCCGGAAACCGGAAAACCGGAGATTGGACCAGGGATATCTTTGCAAACCATTCCGCCTCCTGGTAGTTTGTGGCGTGGTGGCTCGGAATGGCTTGGCCATTTTTAAACTTCATGGCAATGGGGACGGCTGCGAGCAGAAATGTAGAAGAACTCCCGCTTCCACGATCGGAGACTGCGCTCTGTCGCGCAAATCTTCAAACCCTTGATTCGGGTTGTCAGGGTGTACCACCCCTGGATGCACCTCCAAGTATAGAAGGTCATCAGGCGGTCCACGTAGGGCTCAACACCCAATATCTGGCACACCCACTCGAAGTGGCCAATCTTCGCGATCGCCATTGGGTGCAGCTCGGTCAGATGAACACCGTGCCTTTCGAGGACACGGTAAACAAACTTTGTCAATGGGAACCTAAGGTTCCCATAAACAAAGAATGCAGCATATACCCCGATCTTGCCACTGGGGGCATCGTACACGGTCTGGTGGGGTTCAGGAAACTCAGGCTCGAGAGGATCGAGCATGAACTTCCTAACAACATACCGGTACTGATCGCCGGGCAAAGCACACTGGCACTCACCAGCAGTACTCTTGTCATCGGCCGAAGACTCAAGATCACGAGAAGACATTGTGCAGAAAAAAGAAAGCGATTTCGGGAAAATGCTAGCCTGAAAAGGGGAGTATTTGCCGGAAATCGCTAAAGAAGAAGAAGAGAAGGGTGAAAGTGTGGATTACAAACAGCCCTCTCCCCCTTTATATACTAATCGCAATTAATGCGATGAATTTAATGCGGAGGAGAGAGAAATCGAAGGTGCAATGAAACTATGACACGTGGCATAAAGCAGGCTGGCAACAGCTGTTGACAGGACGTGTGCCAGCAATTTCGCGGCCACGCGCCCGAAAAATCGCGCCCACGCGCCTGAAAAAGAGACTGGAATGACCATATAATGTCACGTCACCATAACTTCCTGCACGTCCTGACACAGTCAGAAGAAACCGTCGCACGACGTTTCAGACGTTTGGACTGTTCCTATCTTTCTACAAACTCTTCGAATTTTGAAATTCAAAATTCAAAAAAGATTCAAAAATAAGCGGGAAAACACCCCTTACCTTGGCAAACAAGTAACCATAAGCCGGGTGCGGGTACAGTGTTAAGGCAAAACCCTTCACATACCTAGCACCCGCAGGGAATTGAAGCCAAGAATACCTTGGCAACCAAGTAACTATAAGACAGGTGCGGGTACAGTGTTAAGGCAAAACCCTTCACATACCTAGCACCCGCAGGGAATTGAAGCCAAGAATACCTTGGCAACCAAATAACTATAAGACAGGTGCGGGTACAGTGTTAAGGCAAAACCCTTCACATACCTAGCACCCGCAGAGAATTGAAACCAAGAAGGATCTTCTAGGCAATGCTTGCGGATAGAGGAATAACATCCCCGCATAACGGGAACGTCGAGAATTATATTGTTTGAAACTCCGTAATGGAATTGGTGGTCTTAGCATAATTGATCACTATGTTGAAAACCACCAGAACCTCATGGAGACTATATACAAGTAAGCCTCAACGCTCCTGCCTTGCGAGAAGGTTACATACCTACCCGCATCATACCCAAAGATCAAGCAAAAAAATCGGGAATTTTTGCAAGTGACACTAGGAAACCCGCGGGAAGAATCCCCACGGAGAACCTTAAAACTAAAAAGCCTTTTCAAAACCCCTTGCTCAAAGTCCAAATGTTCACCTCACTTTATTAAACATTCATGAGAAGAACATTGGACTGGGGGGACTTGAAGAGGTAGGTCCCAGCAGAGCCCAGTTGGTCCCGCAAGACTCACCTTAAACAGGGACGTCTGCGCAAAGGCCATCTGCTTCCGCAGGACCCACCATGCTCAGAGAACCTTACGCGCAGTACGCAAGCTGTACACGCAGGGAAAGCCTCCCAATGGTGAAGTACCCCGCCTGTTCCCGCAGTTGCGGATACAAGCCATCAGGGAAGGCTGCCCGCAGACAGCAGGGCTACACGCACAAGACAATAGATACTTCAGTAGTCACATGAAGGAATGAGCAAGACGGGAACAATCCCGCCAAAATGAGCCAGTCCGTATGATTCTGAAAGATCTGTACTATACCTACCAAGGTATGGATAGGACAGACAATCTGACCAGAACAGCCCATGAGCCAATCACAGGGTGACAGCTCACCGACAACAGTACGAGGATGAGCACCCTCTAGTACTGTTTGTTATTATTAGCCGCTGCCTACTCACCAACCCTTACTGCAGGGCATGCGCAGCCTACAGTTGGTGAAATAGTGTTACTGTGGGCCGTAACTTATTCACCAACCAGCATGGCCTGCGTATAATCCACAGTAGGTAGGACGTGCATAATCTACAGTTGGAGGAATAGTGCAGCCGACATAGTTACTGTTGGCCGTAACCTATCCACCAACCAGTATGGCCTGTGCATAGTCCACTGTTGGTAGAACAGGAATACTATTCAGCCGGCTATACCTTCTAACCTACCTTCAGCTATAAATACTCCAACATCTTGGAATGGTAAGATCATCTGCTACCCAGTTATCTAGCAATCTCTTAATATACACTTATATTCAGAGCAACCTAGTCTGATTCTCACGCCGGAGGGTGGTCACAAGGAGGAACCCCCCCCCCCCCCTTCTCAGTGACGAGCTTACGGTGTTTGTTTTGCAGGTCTCCTGAAGAACAGCCTTCTCAGCTAGATCTCATCCGTGGGAAACATTACTTAACCCCCAGATTATCTATAATCTGTCTAGATTATCTATAATCTGTCCAGGGTTCACTTAGTGTTTCTTCAATAAGTTATTTAAACTTTATGCTAATGGTTACAAGGTGTTGCACCACATTGACAAGACTGGACCACCCCTGAGAGTTGAGATACATGACAAAAAAAAAGAACTCAAACAAGCATGACATAGACCATTTTAAATAGTACTTAGTAACTTTTGAGTATGATCACATCTTGCCGTCTTATAAAAGTAATTAGTTACACCTAATATGAACGTTTTAAGTAAAGCTTTTTTTTTTTTTTAACTATTTTTATGTATATTAAAGGAAAAATGAGTTTGAAAAACTGAATATCCTATTTTCTCACTAGTGTGTTCTAAATAAAGTATTCTACTAGAAGTGATAGAGAACTTGAAAAAGTATGATGGAAAATATGGAACAAAGAAATACATATTACATGTTTATAATATCAAACTTACACCCCGATCATGATTGCACTTGGACACGTGTTCACTTCGTTAAACGTTTTGTTGTTCCTTGCTCCCCAATACTCCGTAATACAACCTGAAAAATTACTTGGATTATCCTACTGTGAGTTGGCCTTTGGCCCAAGTGACTATTGTAATCCATGACATCCGACACTGAAGTGGCATAAAAGGGTGGGGTTCTACACCATTTAGCGATACCTTTCACACCGTATCCGCCAACAAACACATAATAAGTAGATGTTTAATATTTTCTGCATGGTCTATGCAAAAAGGACACTCCACCATCCCAACATGAATGTTCCTTCTCATTAATGCGGGTCGGGTAGCTTTCCTCTCTAATAAAGTTCGCCTACAAAAAATATTCACCTTGTAGGTATCAAACAAAGCCATTCGTATGGACGATGATTGTTTGTCACAAATTGATTTTGTGACAATTTGTGGGCTGATTTGAAGGCGAAGACAATACACCATCCGGGTCAGCCAGCCGTACCCATTTATTATCCTCGCTAGTAACCTTAACCGATCCAAGAAGTGAACACTCGCAATTGTGACCTTTCTATTTGTAGCTTTTGAATGACCCATCTTGTCTTATAAAAGTAAATTCAATTACACCTAACACTAGTTGACAAAAGGCACAAGAATTCATTTGTCACCGACAAGCACGCAGATTTTCATTACAATCACTTACCACCCATCATAGTTAATAATAACAAAAACCACCCCTCAAGTCATCAACAATTGTTGGACTTACATTTATGCTTAAGCCATATCTACACCAAGTAGGGGTGTCGTTTTTACCAGAACCCAAACACCGACCCTGAATAGCGCTTAACCTAACCTGACTAAACCCGAAAATGAACAAATGGAGCCCAAAACCCAAAGATAGTATTCGGTTTGGTAGTTGAGGGGTTAAAAAAGATAACCTGGTTAACCCAAATTTACATAATACACACACGCACACACATGTTGCTTCTAACTCCATCCCAAATAAGCAATTACTTATTGTGTTGGTTGTTTGAGTGACTAAGAAGATTTGGTTTCATTAATACGATTTGAAAAATCATATTGGGAGTGTTTTTATATGACATGTGCTTGTTATTTAATATTCCATGTTAAATTAAATTGTAAAGTATGCGTTATAGTTTATGCATAAAAACCCGCATACCTGATGTTCGGTTTATTTGTACATATTTAATTGTGTTAACGTACTTGTTTTACGTGTTTAGTTTAGGAACTTTGGTACTTCATACGTGTTTGTTGTGTTTCAGGTCACAGGTACTTAACGCGTTTAATTTGGACCTGTACGAGCATGGAATGAAGACCCGGGATGTCCAGCACGCTTACCGAGGCAATCATGTGAAGTTGCTGAGAAAGGAGACCCATCGCGTAGCGCGATGGGTGTTGAAGGTGGGGCATCGCGCTACGCGATACCCTGTAAATGACTGCGTTGACTTTTGGTCCATCGCGTAGCGCGATGGACCAGGAGAGGAGGCCATCGCGTTACGCGATGATCCCCAGAATCGTGAAAGTTAGGGTTTTGTTTTATATTACGTTTTGACGACCCGAGACGCCATTCTTGACCTTCCAGGCGATTTCCAGAGCAGAAGAGCAAGTCCCGATCATCTCTAAGTGTCCTACATGGCCTACCAGATCATAACCGAGGCCCGAGAGATGCCGATGCGCGGCTAGTTTCTTCGAGTCATACCTGGGATGTAGAGCATTGTATCTTTCAGTTTTTCTCATGTATTTAGAACGAATTGATTGTAATGATCTTTGATTAATCTATGAGTATTGATGTCTAGTATTATTGTGCACTCAGTCAGTTTAGGTTTATTTCGATCAGAACGATTATTGTGCCAATTGCTATGATAATTGCTTATAGGATTGTTTTGACTAGTTGAATGTAATGAAGCATACGCTTTCCCTTAGTTGAGTCACACTGGCAGGGACTGTTTGATAACCAGTGTCGTGTGTTAGTAAACGTTGATGCCTAAGGTTTGTCTAGTTAGTCAATCGGTGTTAATCAGTGATTGTTAATATGTTAAGTTGCATGAGTTTGCTGTTAAGTTAATTACTTGGATTCCCGGGTGTGATTTGTCTTTGTTAATTGATTTGAACACGTGATTACTTGCTTGCTTGTTACAACATATAAACCAATTGCTAGCGTGATCAGCACTTTAATTGATTACTTCATAAGTTTAGAAATTGATTTCACTTCACACTGACCACATACTCCTGGTGGATTGATAACTGACTTTCCCTAGCTGCTTAAGTTAATTAGGTTTTTGCATGACTCAAACGATGGTCATCAATACCTAACCTGAATTAATTAAAGGCGAAATCGAATAACCTGAAATCAATTAACATGAATCTTATTTGTGGTAATCGGGTAGGATTCCTATAAGAAAAAACCCGAAACCCAATTAAAAAAATCCTAACAAACACCTTAGTGGCTAAGTATAGCATGCTCAACGCCTTTGAAGATATATGGAAGAGTTAAGTGCCATTTTAGTACCTGCGTTTTGTCCAATTACGCAACTTTAGTACCGTTTTTGAATTTTGTGCATCTGGCTACTTCACTTTTCTAAAACTTGCCATTTTAATACTTTTTTCTAACCCCGTTTGTTTTTTTCGTTAAGTCAAAGGGTAATTTGGTAACTTCATTATTAGTTTCTTTAAATTTTTTTGTTTCTTATAAAGTACTTCCCACTTTTATATCCTTAGATTCCTAAAAATCTCCAAATCTTAAATCCAAACCCCCCAAATCCCTAAATCTATCGATCACAACCCTTTCTCCTCTATTGATTTATTTCTTGGCCCTATGATGCATTTACAGTTGAGTTCATTTCAAAACAAAATTTCAGTTATAATTTGTATATATGTGGAGTTGATAAAGTTTAGGAGATTTTGCTCCAAACACTACCTCTTATGAAAGCCAATCACACAAAATTATCACAGAATGTAACAAATCACAACAATCCAAACTTTTCTAACTTAAACTCCAAAGAATCAAACTCAAAAGCACAAAAATAACAAATCTAGATGAATAGAAACCCTAATTTGGTGATCGCCGGAAAATCGCCACTAAGGAAATCGTCGGAATTTCGGTCTAAGTACATATCGATCTCCTTAGAGGCGATTTTCCGGTGACGTCGATTTCCTAAGCTTTTCTATGTATGGATCGATCTCGTGATGGTCGCCTTTGAAGATCATGCGAACCCTAGCTTCTTCGGAAGCTGTAGTTTCTCGTCGGAGAATGGTTTGTTCAGTGGTTTCATAGGTATAGAATCGGTCTTTGGTAGCTCCATGTACACGGTATATTACAGTCAGGTATTTGAATCTTTGTATAAAGTACCAAGAAAGGATTGAAGGGCAACAGGTTTGATTTATACGGTGAAGGAAAGTGAGGTTAGGAGTTGTATCTGTATGAACACATGCTATGATTTAGGGATTTACAGTACTATAAAGTGGGGAAGGAGTTAAATGAAAAAAAATAAAGGAAATAACAAAGTTACCAAATTACCCTTGCTTAACGAAAAAATAAACGGGGTTAGAAAAAAGTATTAAAGGACAAGTTTTTGAAAAGTGAGGTAGCCATATGCATAAAATTCAAAAACAGCACTAAAGTTGCGTAATTGGACAAAACACAGATACCAAAATAGCACTTAACTCTAACATACTCTATATGGAATTTAGAATAGTAACTAGTAAGTCATGTACATGAGAATCTCGATGGATAATTTTCAATAAACCATATAAACTTATATACTCAATATTTGATGTTTAATTGGTAATAGCTATTCATTTTTATAATCAAGGAAAATTGGTTTTTATTGGTCCCAACTATTCCATTTTTGTCGGCGCTGGTCCCAACTTTCATTTTGGCTGGCAACGGTCCCAACTTTCACATACATTTCTTCCACCAGTCCGCGACTAACGGAGTACTAACTCCGTTATGTCATTGCTGACGTGTCCATCCTACTTGTCAAAAACGTATGAAATGGTAGCCTACGTGGATGTTGATTATACTTAAGCCCTAATCTCTCTCTCAATAAACATAACATGTTAGATAACCATCCAATGATTAGTTTAGTTGATCACACCTCACTCATTTGCTTACTCAAACTCAACCTCTCCGACAACAAACAATATCCAACATTCTCGCTGTCTTCATCAACTCTCCACTGTTCTTCCAAACCCACATCCCAAACCCCTCTTCGCATCTTCCCCAACACCAAACCCTCCCATCAAAATCATTCCTTCTAGTCTCCGCAGCATCCGACAACGGCCCGGGAGCCTCAGGCTTAACCACGGATCACATAATCAACAACGGAACCAAACTGATCACAATTACCACTGATTCGGGTTCAATTGAGGTGGATGAGGTGACAGAGGCCGATCTAAAGGAGAATGGGTTTAGGAGTACCCGGCGGACGAAGCTCATATAATCAAGGAGAATGTTTATTGAGTTGTGATCAATTTGGGGATTTTAAGAATTAGGGCTTGAGAGTGAATGAAAGTTGGGAGAGAGATTAGGGCTTAAGTATAATCAACATGCACAGACATAATATCTATGTAGGCTTCCATGTCATATGTTTTTGACAAATAGGATGGACACCTCAGCAATGACATAACGGAGTTAGTACTCCGTTAGTCGCGAACTGATAGAAGAAACGTATGTGAAAGTTGGGACCAACGCCGATCAAAATGGAATAGTTGAGACCAATAAAAACCAACTTTCCTATAATCAATTATGAGACCGAGATTCCTAATAGTTGTTCCAAACCGTCTCATTGTCGTCACTAAAAATATTTAAGTCAAATGTTTCGAGTGGATAATTAATAGCAGTAATATGCTTGTAAGGGTTCGAGTCTTATTCTAAACAAATGGTGTATATTTAAAAATAGGTTTAGAGGTATATATGAATTTGTTGCTTTGTGAATTTCAAAATTAAGGAAAAAATGGCTCCATTAGTCCATTAATAAATAAGTTTTGTTATTTATATGAACGTTAAAAATATATATTTTGGTTGGAGAATTGAGACTTAGGTTTCACTCAATTCCAGCTATGTTGCCATAATGCCATTGCCCCCAACTTTCAATCTTGATGTTCAAGTTACCTTTTATTAAATTTCTTATACAAATCTTAAATAAATCTATTATGTTTAAACTTTAGAGACTTTGCAACTGCTTTAATTATATACTAGATAGATATTTAAATAATATTATGACAATTTAAAAACATTTCTATAGCATGCA
Source organism: Bidens hawaiensis (assembly GCF_021521415.1). Lineage (NCBI taxonomy): Eukaryota > Viridiplantae > Streptophyta > Magnoliopsida > Asterales > Asteraceae > Bidens > Bidens hawaiensis. The sequence continues at coordinate 42,501 of NW_027492726.1, read as the reverse complement.
CGGCATATTCTATTTACATAAAACTCTTTATTTGCGTCCAACTATGATCTTTTTTATTTTTTTCTATTTTGTTTTTAATTAAAATATGTTCTATATTTTTTAAAACTTTTAATATAGTTGTTTTATATAAACCTGAATACTACGTCACAAAAATTCACTAATACAAATTTTAAAAATTAAAACAGGTTTTGAGACGAAAACAGAATACATGCTTCCTAATTATTTTAGAGCACCTGCAATGTTAAAAACTACAAACCTCCACGTCAGTATTTCATATCATATTCAAACCTCCCTCTAAATTCTTTTTATAACACCAGACATTCACAAACCCCACTAAAAACTATTAAAATCTCGTTTGACCCTTGCAATTTTTTTTCATGGGCCCACCACTGTGTGTGAGAGTGGTGGCAGCCCATATCTCGTCGGACTCTAGTTTGCCGCCACAAACTAATTAAATTGGCTAAGCATGATGTGACACGGTAAATATATAGTATATTGGCTTTACATTTACGTGAACAGTATCAACGTCTCTTGAAAGTACTTAGATAGAAAAGTGTTAAATATAAAAACAAGCTACCATAAGTCATGCATCATAAAAAAGGTGTTCCAAATTTTTGTTGAAATTCGTTTTGCAAAGGTTCTCTAATACATAATCCTGATTTTTATACATGCAATCCACTAAAAGTTTAAGATTAATTTTAATAAAGAGTTATTAACCCGTGTGTTACACGGGATTCGTCAGATGATAAAAATAAATAAGGTCTTTTATTTGAAGTATGAACAAACTTAAATATAAAAAAGAAATGAAATATATAATACAAACAATAAGAAGTCTAAAGTCTTAATTTTATAAATTTGAGAAAATCTCTTTATATAAAGCATTTGTTGTTTTATCACAAATATTCTCATTTTCATCAAATGTTAACAATTTTAGACCACGTATGCTAGTTATTCTTGATAATACAACATGTAGTGTCCATGAGAAAAAACTAGACATCGTAGGAACAACCCACCCTAGAAAAAAGATTGTTCTTGGCTATTTTATACTTTTTTAACTTTCATATTTCTACTTGTTTGATATTCAATCGCTATTTTACTTTTAATCTTCTGACTATTTTCTAACCTAGTTGTCAAAATAGTTTTGACTCATAACTACGGATAGCTAGGATGAATGAGATGAGAGATCAAAAGATTTTGAGGGAAATTAACTATTTTATAACTCATTTACCAAAATGGTTTTGATTCATGATTCGTGGATAGCTAGGATAACGAGATGAGAGATTAAAGATTATGAGGGAAAATTATGCTATCTACCTATACTAATAAAAGAAAATAATTTTGAACACATGGCATTCAGAGATTAATTCTCACTATTAAATTCCCTCATAAATCACTTCTCTTCTATTGATGGAAAAGAAAAATAAAATATTTTAGTTCTAAATATAGTATTGATTATAAATTCAACATACCGTATATTAATTCTAAAAATTATATTGTAAACATACTTAATAGAAAAATATTAATACATATAATAATTACGTGTCATAAAAATATTTTTTTTAAATTAAAAAATATATAAAAGAGTTTATGTTTAAAGACTACACTAACATTTAATTTTTGAGACATATTAATATTGAAGAAAACTATAATAATTTTATTTATTTTTTACAAATATTCAATGTTTAATAAGTTTTAAAAATCATAGACAAATTTTTCATTTTTTATATATAGTATAAGACTATTATGACAGTTGAAGTGTTGAACAACAGTGTGTTTATAAGGATATCATGAAAGCTGTTTAAAAAGAAAAATCAGGTGTCTTTTTTGGTTTATAGTTTAGCGTTTAGCGTTTAGCGTTTAGGGTTTAAGGTATGGAGTGAAACACATTTTTGTGAAAGACTTTAACTACATCTACAGATCTAAAGGCCTCATTGTTTTAAATGTTGTTTTTAGTGACATTGCTTCATTATTGTATCCCGATGGTAGAAAAACTCATTCTCGATTTAAAATTCAAATACATTTGATGATATAAAACTTGTAATACATTTTTTACATAATATAAAGAGACTTAATTATCTTTTATTTTATTTGTATTAAATTATTCATTATAATTTATATATTAACTTATACTATGTAATACACGAGTTTCAAAAGCTAGTAGTTTAATGTGAGCTTACACTTAAGCGTCGTTATTTTACGTTGTTAGAAGAGTAAGATAAGATGTTTGTTCATTACAACTTTCTGTTTTGGAAATAAGCTTCGACATGAGAAATAGTGATATACTATTAATAACTAGGTTATTGACCCGTGCACGATACAGATGGAAATATAGAAATCGTCAAGTAAACATATATACAATTTCAAACGACAAGTTATTTTTTAATATATTTTTTGAAACAACATGATTTTTAATTGCAATTCATATTCATACGCAAACAAGGTACTTAAATACATAAACTTACAAAAAATGACTTTATATACTAAAATGTTTATGAAGAAAATTTAAAACTTTAAAACATAAGCTTCATAAACTTTAAAAACTAATATTAATATAAAACAAACAAACTTCGCTAACATTATTCTGGAAAGTAAGCAAATCAGAAAATAAGCATTCAGGAAAGATTCCCAATAAGGATCCAAGCATCCAAGAATGATCCGGGCTTCTTTTATTCCTGGATCGGGAACACAGTTGACGGCATAAACATTCACATACCAATCTAACAAACATGGTGACTAACTGGCTACGAAAACTGATTTTACATTTCATGTGAAAAGTCATGCATCTTCATAAACTGAAGCATATTCAAAGCTCATTTAAGAACCAGAACCAATTCTAAACCTTTTTAAAATGACATGTTTTGACCAGAATCAATCGATACATTTTGAGAATATGTCATTTTAACCCGAACCAAATCGATATATTCTAAAATTGACCTGGTTTGACCCGAACCAAATTGATTCGATTTTAAAAAGACCCGTTGAAACCCGAACGAATACCTTTTTATATTGACTCGTTAGGCATAACTAAGCTGATAACCTTTTAAAATAATCCATTTTGACCTGAGCCAAAGCAAATCGAAATATTTCTAAAATGACCCATATTCATAAATGAAAATTGAAATAACACACTTAAAGATTAAGAAGAAAAATAAAGGGTAGCACATACAGTGTTCTTAATTAGATTTTGAAATCATTTCTACCAAATGCGAATTCATTATATTATTACTGGTTGTGAATATCCAAAATAAATAAATAAATAAAGCTTCAATGATTTCAACCCACGTGAAAGTTGAAACTCATGAAAACATTTCACTAATTAATTTGTGATCCTTCATATTCTTTCATTTTTTCAATAGACACTTAAACCAAACATCAAACAAACCAAATACAAATTGAAACGAAACTAAATTGAAAAAAAAACAAACAAAACCGAAAACCTAAATAAAACCAAATACCAATAAAAGTAAATGAAAAACCGAAATGAAACTGAAAAACTAAAACCGAACAAAAAACAAAACTTGTAAAAACCGAAACAAAAAACTGAATAAAATCAAAACCATCTAAAACAAAACTAAAAATAGAAAACTGAAAAGAAACAAATTTATAAAAACTAAAACCGAACAACAACCAAAAACCAAAATTAAACCAAAATAATAAATAATTATCATGAAACTTTGAAAAGAAAAACCCCAATTCATTAAGGAACACTTGCATTAATAATATAATAGATTAAAATATATTGAAAATAATTAAGTTAAATGTAATTTAATTTAATTTTGAAATATTTTATTAGTAGAAAATTATAAGAATGAATGTTATTTATGAAAAAAATTATTTTTTTAATAGTATATAAGTAGATAGTGATTTAATCATGGAAAGCATTCAAAGTTTTAAAAAGGGAAATATATTTGTACATTTGTGCATAAGACTTTTTGATGGCATAAAGCAATGTAAAATAAACTGGAGATCTCAAAAAGTATGTGAAGAAATGTGCTTTATGACCACATATTCTCAAGTATGATAGGATAAAACTTGTCAATGAACGGGTTACGGGTTTGTGATTTTTATTTATAAACAAAGAAGTGAAAATAAAATTGATGATTAAAAAGCACTTTGAAGGTAAAAGAAATCTTCCAGAAGGTACCGTTGTTCGAAGTAATTGAATAAAATTAAGTGTAAAAAAATAAATGAAATATGTAGTACAAACAATAATAAGAAGTCTAAAGTCTTAATTTTATAAACTTGAGAAAATCTCTTTATATAAAGCATTTGTTGTTTTATCACAAAAATTCCTCCATCTTCATCAAATGTTACCAATTTTAGACCACGTATGCTAGTTATTCTGGATAATGCAACATGCAGTGTCCATGAGAAAAAACTAGACATCGTAGGAACAAACCAACCCTAGAAAAAGATTGTTCTTGGCTATTTTATACCTTTTTAACTTTCATATTTCTATTTGTTTGATATTCAGTCGATATTTTACTTTTAATATTTTGACTATTTTATAACCCAATTGTCAAAAAGGTTTTGACTCATGACCTATGGATAGTTAGGATGAATGAGATGAGAGATCAAAAGATTTTGAGGGAAAATTAACTATTTTATAACTCAATTACCAAAATGGTTTTGATCCATGATCCGTGAATAGCTAGGATAATGAGATGAGAAATTAAAGATTATGAGGGAAAATTATGCAATAACTAGATTTTATCCCCCGTATTACGGGGTTGTTTTACATTATTCGTTTTTTAATATTTATATATGTATATTTGGATTTAATTTTATTTATTGTAAGAAAGTTAATAATTAACATACTTGAGGTTTGATGATGAAATGGTTTCACAAATAAATGATATGTTATAATCCGATGTAAAAGTTATCTGGGTTTGGTGATACCCATTACCCGTTTATTTTCTTTATTATAAAATTGTTTCTTAATTATAAATAATATCTTTTTTTAAAATAAAATAGGATATTAATTTTTAGTATATTCCTATTTTATAGGATTTTCATATCAAATATTTGATAAGATTATTTTTTTTAATATAATGAGATGTTATAATTCGTTTAAGAGCTATTTGGGTTTGGTGAGACATTTACCCGTGAATTCGGGTCAAATGCGTGAGAAACCTTCATTTACAAATAAAGTAATCTGATGGCTTGAGAGAATGGTTGTTTTACATTTTTCGTTTTTTAATATTTATTTTTTGGATTTTAGTTTTCTTTATTGTAAGAAAGTTAATAATATACTTAGGGTTTGATGATGAAAGGCTTTCATAAATAAATGATAAGTTATAACCCATTTAAAAACTATCCGGATTTGGTGACCCATGACCCGCTTATGTTTTTTACTATAAAATTGTTTATTAATTATAAATAATATCTTTTTGTTTTTAAATTAGATATTAAATTTTAGCATATTCCTATTTTGTAGGATTTTCATATCAAATAATTGGTAAGATTAATTTTTAATTTAATGAGATGTTATAACCCGTTTAAGAGCTATCTGGTTTTGGTAAGACCCATACCCATGAATTCAGGTTAAATCAATGAGAGGCCTCCATTTAAAAATCAAGAAATCTTGTGGCTTCCATAAAAGGGAGGAACGATCACATTACGACACATAGGATTTTTGGATTTTCGTTTATATATATTATAGATTTAATATGAGATTACACTTAAGCATTATGATTTTACTTTCTTAGAAGAATAAGAAAGATACTTGTTCACTACAAATTTCTGTTTTCGAAATAAGCTGTGACATGAGAAATACTATTGATAATAGTGATTTCATCATGGAAAGCATTCAAAGTTTTATAATAAAAGGAAATATATTTGTGCATTTGTGCAGAAGACTTTTTGATGGCATAAGCAATACAAAATAAACCGGAGATCTCAAAAAGTATGTGAAGCAATGCAAAATAAACCGGAGATCTCAAAAAGTATGTGAAGAAATGTGCTTTATGACCGCATGATGTTTTCTCTAAGTTTTTGTGTCTTATATACAGGGAAAATTCTTAAAATATAAAGAAAGATTCTAAATATGTTTTTTCAAAATTCAAATTCTTTATTTGTTTCTTTATTAATTCGTCTTCACCTTTACGTTAGAAAATCGAGATGATATGTTTCTTAACTTGCCGCCTTCCCGTCATATTAGTTCATAACCCGTCACCTCCCCGCCATGTTAGCTCAAAACCCATCCCCTCCCTTCTATGTTAGCTCAACACTCGTCACATCCCCGTTGTGTTAGCTAAAAAATTAAATCTAATATTATATCTAAATAAGTTACACATAAAATGATTTGATGGTATGCATGAGTTTTCTAAATCATATTATCATCCAAAATCCAATATACAAGAACTTAAAAACCAATAAAGTTTAAAATATTCAAATATTTTTTTAATTACGTTTTGGATCCACGTTTTTAGTAAATATAAGGTAGAATCTTTTTGTAGCTAACACAACGAGGAGGCGACGGATTTTGAGCTAACATGAAGGGGGCGATAAGTTTTAAGCTAACATGACAAGGAGGTGACGGGTTATGAGCTAATATGACGGGTTATAAGCTAATAAGACAAGTTAGTAAAGGAACAAAGGGGGGATTTGAATGTTGAAGGGACATATTTGAAATCTCTCTTTAAAAATGAGACATTTTAGGAATTTTCTCATATATATTCTCAAGTATGATAGGATAAAACTAGTCAATGAACGGGTTACGGGTTTGCGATCTTTATTTATAAACAAAGAGGTGAAAATAAAATTGATGGTTAAAAAGCACTATGAAGGTAAAAGAAATCTTCCAGAAGGTATTCTTAATTTGTTAAATGATAAGTATGGTTTAACCTTCACAAAAGTATTTAAGACCAAGAAACATGATCACCAACCCTACCACTCGTGTAAGAGACACAAAAGTGCAACACGAAGGACATAGTTGATACACAGTTATATGCTAAAACAAGAGAATCAACATAACAATCATTAACAAACATGAAACAAATATACGGAAGTAATATATATTTCGCACGTCTTACATTGTTTTGCAATAAAAAACATGTTTGATAATGTTACACAAACGTAAAGTTGATACACGATTTCATAAGAGCTTAATCAATACCGATAGAATAAAAAACTGATAAACAAGTTAACGTAGAAAGTGAATTGGAGTTTTCTCATAATTTTATTCTTGAATTTCTCTAAATTAAATTACTTGACTTAAGGGCTATTTTCCAATTATGCACGACTAGTCCTTTGACCTTTAAAGCAAATCACAAATCCATTAGTTTTTTTAGGCAAATGGTTAGCATCAAGGAAGTTAAAAAGATGCTACAAGGAAGCCGTTTGTGGATGACACACTATGACAGTGGTGAAACATTACCGTCAAAACGCGTTGTTAAGCATAATATTGTTCTTGTCAAACTTGCTATATTTTAATTCAATATGTTAAAAACTCGGTCCTTCATGTTATATTTAGTTTGCAAGTTTAGCACATCAACTTTTGTCCCTTTTTTTGTTCTTTCTTTTTTCCAACAAACCAACTATTTTAAATACAGTAAAAACTAAAAACTCATGATTCAAACCTGATTTTAAAGTTTCATCTGAGCGAAATCATAATAATTGGGTTAAGATATATAGAAACAAAGCTCAGATTCGTTGTCTCACTTCATATGCATTTTATGTGTTTTGTACATTAAAGATTTGTATCTTGTAATATATACGATTTAAGTATAATGTCAAAATACCAATCCGTTAATTTATAGTATAAAGGATTTAATCAAATAAATATTAACGAGTAAGAAAGAACATGAAGATAGGTGGAAGATAAAATGATGATTCAAGAAAGAGTAAAGTGTTATTTTCGTCCTTGTGGTTTGGCAAATAATGCGAATTTAGTCTAAAAAGTTTATTTTTTGCATATGGATCCTCCACGTTTCTCAATTCTTGCCAATTACATCCAAATCACTAATCTCGTTAAATTTAATCGTTAAGTCAAGGATAGACATGTCTTTTTACTATTTCTTTATTATATGAGTAAAGTGCCAAAATCGTCCCTGAGGTTTGGTCATATTTGCGAATTTCGTCCAAAAATATATTTTTTCGCAAGTAGACCCTCGATTTTTCCCAACCGTTGCCAATTTCGTTCAAATTGTTAACTCGGTCTAAATTCAACGTTAACTTATGGGTGTTACTGTCCTTTTACATGTTTGTTTACATTATTGTTATTATGTGTTTGTTTGATGACATATATTAGGGATGAGCTCGGTACCGTACCGGTACTGACCGGTACCAGTACCGAAATTCCCGATCCCGAAAATCGCAAATGTTTGGTACCGGTACAGGTACTGAAATGTTCAGTTCGGTACCGGTATGGTACTGGTATTTGAGGTAAAATTCGGGAAATACCGGTACCGTACCGTACCGGTCCCGAAAACTCAAAACCTTGGTACCGATTCGGTATTGACGGTACCAAATTGGTACCGATTTCGGTACCGGTACCGATTTTGCTCATCCCTAACATATATAACATTTCACGGTTCCTATGTTTGAATCCAATATATTATCCGTTTGTTTATTCTTCTTTATTTTTAGTCATATAAGGGGTTTAGCTCAACGTAATAATAACAATGTAAATAAATATGTAAAAGAACAGTAATACCCCTGAGTTAACGTTAAATTTAGACCGAGTTAACAAATTGGACGAAATTGGCAACAGTTGGGAAACATTGAGGGTCTAATTGCAAAATTTTTTTTTTTTGGACGAAATTAGCAAATGTGACCAAACTTCAGGGACGATTTTGGAACTGTACTCATGTAATAAAGATGAGTGAAAAGACATGTCTACCCCTGAGTTAACGATTCAATTTAACGGAGTTAGTGATTTGGATGTAATTGGCAAGAATTGGGAAACGTGGAGGCTCCATATGCAAAAAATTAACTTTTTGGACTAAATTCGTATTATTTGCCAAACCATAAGGACAAAAATGACACTATACTCTTTAAGAAAGATGAGAAAAAAGTTTAAAGGTGCCCATGTGTCATGCACATGCTACGATGTTATTTGAAGGAATAAACCAGCAATATAAATTCTATGTACCTGATTTACACGAATAAACAAATAGGTTGACTAAAACTTTAGTATATTACATTGCATCCTTCGCATTCCAGCTAGATTAGACACAAGTCCTGGTATGAAGGGTGTGCTACTTAGGTTATTCTAGATAATGAATTATAGAAGTTAAATTTTAAGACAACACATTTTGATTTTGTTACTCTCAGTTTTAACTTTTATGTAACTAGATGAGAGCATTCTCATCTGGTTTCTTAAATATTTGTGAGAGAAGTTTGTAAATTATAGGGTGGATGCTTGAGTGGTTGTGAGTGTAAATTATAAGGTGGAGAGAGAAAATGTAATGATTTTTTGTAAATTTGGGGAGAGGGTAGTGATTTTTTGTAAATTATAGGGTGGAGAGAGAAAACTGTAATTAATAAAATACAAAAAATATATTATTTAATTAAACAAAAGAGAGAAATGTAGTGTTTTTTAGTGTAATAGAGATAGGGATAAGAAACCAGATAAGAATGCTCTAACATACCACCGGTTTTTGTACCTATTAAATTTTTTTTCTTAAAATAAGCATGTTTGACTTACAAATGAAATTCATATAATATGAATATATGATGATGTCACAATAACTTTTTTAAGGAATCTGTTATTCGTACACTCTTTGATTGTAAAATTTAATTTTACAATAAATTAATAAGTTTAAAACTGTATTATATATAAAAAAATAGTGTTAACATTATTGTGTTTTTTTTTTAATTTTTTTAGAATGACGATTTTCTTGTATTTAGACTACCGCACTCTTTAAATTTGGAGAGTCCTACTGCCCCACTATGAATAAACTATGTTGTCTTAACCGGCCTACACTGGCTTTAGAGTTTGACTTGGGCGTTCAACTGGGAAACCATACTACCGATTACTACTTGACAGTCGTTGTGCCATCACAAGAGTAGAACTCTCTGGCGTAACACACGGTGAGATGAAAACCCAGGAGAGCTCAGGGTTTTAACTGACAACCTTTGCACAAGACATAGCTCAAATCATTCATTATCAATATCCACCCAAAAATAACGCAAACATAATTCAAACTTAAGTCTTCGCTAGAGAACTCAAACCTTTTATCACAAATGGGGATAATAAATACTTATTCAATTTACCCAACAATAAAAGAGCCACTTATATTAGAAGTCACACACCATGCACTTTAATCAGAGGTGATAGTTTTCCTTTTTTAACAAAAAAATGTTGTCTATCATTAACACCATTAAACCTTGCACTTGCATTTGCCTTATTTTTCACCTTATTTTTATAACTGAGACATCATACCAGTGTACCACAAGACAAATAGTAATATTAAGAAAACAAATCACGTATTGATCTATCTTTGCAAACTCACTAGTCGTGCTCTCTTGTGTGTCAAACAAACATGAGTAAAATGCGTCACCAACAGTCCTCTATCATTTTATTGTCGGCAAGTCATGAGGTACATAATACGAACACGGAATATCATGTATTGTTAAGTCACGAAAAGGATCTAACAACACTACCCTCATAATACAATCACTAAACTCGGCTTAAGCCCAACTATTCGTCACATGTTATTAAAATTTGCAACTACAACGCCACAACAACAGTGCATGACCTCTGATATGTTTAGACCGTCATCTTTGATAAACAAAAAGCGTCACACACACTACAACATCTCTTTATACGCGTGTTTAAACGAGCCTATTAAAACACTGGGTTCGGGGTAAAAAAGACATATAAAAAGACTCGATGGGCATAAAGTGTTGAGAACCAATTCTACTGTACCAAACTCATAAAGTATATTTCACAACTTCACCACTCCGTCTCCATCCAAATGCGTGTAGGTGGACGCGTTGAGCTGTCCGCATCATAAGGACCATAACCGTCAACCACCAAATCCCAAGGGGTAGATTCTGTACTTCCAAACCATTATATAAACAAGTCGCCCGCTTTCTTTGTTTCCGTATTACAAATAACAAAACAAATCTCTCATATCATTCACTGTAACATTATAAGAAGCGTATAACGCGGATCTAACAGGTAACATTTTACGCTTCATAATTACACGTTTCAAATCCATATTTCCGATTATTATGCTATTCATTTGAATTGATTTGTTAGTGATCTGGTTGATCAGATCTAGTCAATTGCAGTGTTTATATGATCAGATCTGTTGACATTTGGTTAATTAAGTTGTAATTGAAGGTTTTTAATTGTTATTGAGCTGAATTTTAGGCTGTCGGTTATGGATCGATAGTGCTGGATTTAGATCTGAACTGTTTGTATTGTTTAATTGATGTGATCAAGTTGATGAAATGACTAGTTTGATCAAGTTAGCTTACATTTGGACCAGATCTGAATGTTTAACGAAATTAAACCAAGTGATCCGCAATTAGACTAGATCGGCAATGCGGTTACTGGACTGATATGTGTTCTAAGTTTGTCTGATTTAACTAGAGGTGCAAATACGGTTTTTGAATAAATTTTATTAACAGATTTAGTTAATGCTAACATAATTTGATTTCCCTGATCCTATTTTAATGAAAGTTGGTGTTTAAATTGAAATGAAAGGCAAACAGCTGGCAAGCTGCGTCGCTAGCCCTTTTAGAATGAAAATCTAGGTTGTTTTTTGGAGTATCGGTTACTAACTGTAACTGGTTATTGGCCAAAAATTCAAAATCTTTTATTGGTTACGATTCCTAAGCAGTTTTTGAGTGGAAAATCCCTAACCTATTTAACCAGTTTGGTTCGGTTAGTAACCTGTTAATCAATAATAACCTATTAAAATTAACCTTAATCTATCGAAATTCCTAACTGGTTCCAACCTACGTTTGGTCACCGGTTTCTAACAGTTGGTTAGTAACCGGTTTCTCATATACCGTTTATTAACTGGTTTCGATTAACTGGTTATGATTTGCACTCTAGATATAACTAACAATTTCCCCTCTAATTAATAAGTTTTAAGCAGCTTTTATATCATGCTAGTTAGTTGTGTCTGTTAAGAGGATTTAATATTGGACTGGCTTCTAGTATATGTGGTTAGATAGTGTATGTTAACTATGTGTTGACTTTTATCTGCTACGATGATACGATCCACGTGATTCGATGCTTATTCAGAATCTTGTTATACAGGAACACCAGAAGATGGTGAAGATCTGCTGCATTGGTGCTGGGTATGTTGGGGGTCCCACCATGGCCGTCATAGCACTTAAGTGCCCTGATATTGAAGTGGCTGTGGTTGATATTTCTGTCCCTCGCATCACCGCCTGGAACAGTGACCAGCTCCCTATTTATGAACCAGGCCTTGAAGATGTTGTGAAGCAGTGCAGAGGGAGAAACCTCTTCTTCAGCACTGATGTAGAGAAGCATGTATGTGAGGCCGACATAGTCTTTGTTTCGGTCAATACCCCAACAAAGACACGTGGTCTTGGTGCTGGTAAAGCTGCTGATCTAACATACTGGGAAAGTGCTGCTCGTATGATTGCTGACGTGTCAAAGTCAGACAAAATTGTAGTTGAGAAGTCAACCGTTCCTGTCAAAACAGCTGAAGCAATTGAAAAGATCCTGACACATAACAGCAAGGGGATCAATTTCCAGATTCTTTCAAACCCGGAGTTTCTTGCTGAGGGAACTGCAATTGAAGATCTTTTCAAACCCGACCGGGTCCTCATCGGTGGTAGGGAAACTCCAGGAGGCCAGAAAGCAATCCAAGCTTTGAAAGATGTGTATGCTCATTGGGTCCCTGAAGAAAATATCATCACCACCAACTTATGGTCTGCCGAGCTATCAAAACTTGCAGCCAACGCCTTCTTGGCTCAGAGGATCTCTTCTGTTAATGCCATGTCAGCTCTCTGTGAAGCAACTGGTGCAAATGTTAGCCAAGTGTCTTACGCAGTTGGAAAAGATACTAGAATTGGTGCAAAGTTCTTGAATGCCAGTGTGGGCTTTGGCGGTTCTTGCTTCCAGAAGGATATTTTGAACTTGGTTTACATCTGTGAATGCAATGGCCTCCCAGAAGTTGCTGAATACTGGAAACAAGTCATTAAGATTAATGATTACCAAAAGACCCGTTTTGTAAACCGGGTTGTAGCTTCTATGTTTAACACTGTGTCAAACAAGAAAATTGCCATACTTGGATTTGCCTTCAAGAAGGACACTGGTGACACCCGTGAAACCCCAGCCATTGATGTTTGCAAGGGCTTGCTTGGTGACAAGGCTCGATTAAGCATCTATGATCCACAAGTGACCGAGGATCAAATCCAAAGAGACCTTGCTATGAAGAAGTTTGACTGGGACCACCCGCTTCACCTCCAGCCGCTGAGCCCCACCACTGTGAAGCAAGTAGGTGTTGCTTGGGATGCTTATGAGGCCACCAAAGATGCCCATGGTGTGTGTATCTTGACCGAGTGGGATGAGTTCAAAGCTCTGGATTTCCAGAGGATATATGACAACATGCAGAAGCCTGCTTTCGTGTTTGATGGTAGGAACGTCGTGGACACTGAGAAACTGAGGCAAATTGGTTTCATTGTTTACTCAATTGGTAAGCCCCTTGATGCATGGCTCAAGGACATGCCTGCTTTGGTTTAAACAAACAATTCGGATGTCGTGGAACCTGAGAGCACTAGTCAGTTCAAATTCTTCACTATTTTTGGCTGGTCAGTTTTTTTATTCTTATATTTGTTCCCTGTAGGGAAAAGAACCAATTATGTGGGTTTGCCATATATGTTACATTCATCCTATGTTGTATTCAATGAACCTTAATATGACCTGTTTTGTTCCAACAGTTGTTTAAATAGTTCATGTGATATGTTTTTTCAGCGAGCAGTCTTGTTAATGCATCTTGGTGTTGCACTTAGTACAACTCAATTTTGCTTTTCATTAATCCTGTCTTGTGTTGCCTCTGCAATTTGAATATTCGATTGCATATATGATTTTGTATGAATGTTTCGTAATCAATGGAAATATATGTCAAAGGAAACTGCTATATTGGCATAATGGATTTAAGTAGGCAAAATTGAAAATCATGCATGGATGAAAAACCTAACAAGTTCTTAAATTGGAAAAAAAATATATCCCTTCAACCGTGGCCTTAGGCCACCGGGTTCTGTTTATTTAGAAAAATAAAAGCTATGCACTAACACTGAACAAATAGACCTTAAGTACAATGGAGAGAGCCAGCTGCAACAGGGTAATTCCAGAAACAATCCAAACCCACTTTTCACCTCCTGAAACTATGTGGTTTCTTAGATTTGACGCCACAAACATTGCCGACATGAATCCCGCTACACCCACAACCACCCACCTTAATATTTCCACTGGAATAATAGACAGACACTGCAATTTAACCCAAACAATATCATATTTCTTGTATAAACCAAACCAAACCGAATTCTGCTTTTCAAATCACAAAACTCAGAAGCTTACCACTGCGGGAATGAAGACAAACAAGGAGTACCCATAGAGACAGAGTAGTTGAACAAAACCCAAAGGCACAGAAAAGTACTTGAGAACTACATACAAAGTGATCGGGACAATAATAGCATAGCCGTATAGCACGCAAGCAGACCAAGTCAACAAATGTATGTCATAGTCCCATTCCTTGTGACGAAACCTGTCCGCAAGATAAGTGACCGACGTACCAATCGAAGCTGATGCAAAGATCAATGTGGTGCATATCCAAAAAGGCCCATACCTACAACAAGATGCGACATTTTAACATCGGGTGATACCAGTAGAAAAATATAACAAAGAGTCAAAGTCGGCTCACAAATCCGGGCTGCCAGCAGTCTTCTCATTGAAGTTTCCTTTAAAGGGAAAGAGAGAATCTTTAATCCTCTCTAAAATGTCTGACGTGTCAACATCAAAGTATGGCTGGTATGCAGTGACTGTAAATGCTCTAACCCAGTTAGCAGTCTGTTGCTCCGATGAACCCGATTTTGGACTTGTGAATGTGACTGCATTAACCATAATCATTTTCCCACACTAAACAATAGTATTAAACAAAACAATTTCAATTTCAAATTAAAATTCGATATCATCTCCGTGATTCGAAATACGAACCATCAGCATCACGAGGCGGTCCAGAAGCGCCTGCGATCTTCCCTTCCGATGCAGAAGGTGGAAATGTTTGGAGTGCTGAATCTGCAATATGTTATGAAATGATTAACCTTACAATATTATTTATATAGAATAGAAATACAGCAATGTTACCGTTGAATTTGACGGAGACTTGTCCGGATGGATCCGGTGCAGGCTGAAACAAAATAAAAATAAAAATTTGATTATGTATCAAAGTGATAACATGCAATTTGAGAAGATGAGATATGTACCGGAACAGATGAGGATGCATTCTGTTTATTAATGTTGGTGTAATTTTCTGACATCATCGCTTTGCTCCGGCGGACCAGGGATCTGTTAAGCCAATTGATGAAAATGTCCTCCGTTGTTGTTGCCACTATCAAAACGGCAACGACTTTGCAAATTTTGCCATCTGAAACTACAAGATAACTAATTTATTGATTCAGTGTTTTTTTTTCATTTTTTGATTTAGTAATAACATTAAAAATAATTACGCAATTTTTATTGCATGCAAAACCAATTATAAAAACATAAAACCAACTTGGTTTTTACGAAAACATAAAAAAAAAAAAGAAAATATTTAAATTTGATTCGGTTTTCTATTATATGTAAAACCAAAATGAAACCAAATCATAACAAAAGTTCAGTTTTTACGAAAGCATAAAACTAAATCTTCGGTTTTTGTTATCGGATTTATATCGACCCCAAATTGTTTTATGTGCCACATCATATTTCGTGAAATGACCGTATATTTTTGTTGAAAGCTTAGGCTTTTGGGCTTAGTTTGGCTAATCCTGGGCTTTGGATTTTTACACCTAGCTCAACCTGGTCCATTTCAGGTTTGGGACTTTTAGTCTTAGACGAACATGTTTTTGACAAAATGAGACAACAAGCTTTCATGATATATCGATACATAATCATGTTTACACACATATGACAGAGGTACATAAGGCGCAGGGCCGGCCCTTGGGGTGGCTGGGTGGTTGACGGCCATAAGCCCGACATCCCACTAGGCCCGATTTTTCTTTTAAATTATATGTATTTTTATTAAAAAAATATATAAATTTAATGTTTAAACTTGATTACATAACTACTAGTTTGGTTGAGTGGCAAATGGGTGTTACTCCTAACTAAAAGGTAATGGGTTCTAGTCTCATTTGAGACTTTTTTTATTATATTTTTATACAGAAGTTTTTTATACAACCCAAATTATAACCAAGTAAAATAATATAAAAATTAAAATGTTTAACCCAAACAAAATACTCCTTTTATTTGAGGCCTGAAAAATTTTTGCCTTCGGCCCAAAACTTTTCTTTGCCTTTTCGGAGCCAGCCCTGATAAGGCCGTTCACTTTCGTATAGGGTATTCAATGTTTTGGATATCGGTTATTCAGATATATTTTTTTGGTTGTGAATATGGCTAAGATTTCGTTTTTATCTTTCGGTTTATTTGCACACAGCCGCTTTAGAATCATAATAATTATTTTGAGAATTACATCAATGTATATACACACACAAAGCGCTTAATTATTGTTCTTTAACTAATACTCTTGTTTTTAACCCCCTCTCCTCGTATCTCCTATTAGCTTCTCTCATTATCTCCAAAAATTTTGAATAATACAAAAATACACATGTGTAATGTGGGTTTTATGCACATATACATGTAGATAGAAAACGGTAGTGCACATCTTGACAATTTACACCATAACCCCACGTTAACATTGTATGCAAAAGATAAATTATAGGGAAAATCCCTAAAATAGCCCATCTACAAAATGGGATTCTAAGTTTGTCCCCTAAACTTAATATTTCCAAAAGTGGTCCTCTCTAACTCATCTTTGACCATGTATTAGGAAATCTAACGCGCCTTTGACGACATAACGATTTCCTAACACATGGTTAAAGAGGCCAACACGTCATCAAAGACGGGTTAGAATTCCTAACACATTGTTAAAGATGAGTTAGGCCTTCAAACACGTAGTCAAAGATATGTTAGCATCAAACGCGTAGTCGAAGATATGTTAGCTTTTTGTTTGTTTTTTTAATATATTTTTATAACTAGTTTTACTTATATTTGTTTTTCTTTTATAACTTTTAATATATAAAATTTTATATTATTTCGAATATACCGACGAGAAATGTTTACTTTTATTTACGGACCGACATCAATTTTATTTAAAACCGAGCGGGATCAAATTTTATTGAATATTTCGATATTGATTTGGCATGGCTCAAGTTTGAGTTAGTTTATGTCGGTCAGTAGGTAAAAGTAAGCATGTCTCGTCGGTATATTCGAAATAATATAAAATTTTATATATTAAAAGTTATAAAAGAAAAACAAATATAATTAAAATTAGTTATAAAAATATAATATTAAAGAAACAAACAAAAAAACTAACATATCTTCGACTACGCGTTTGATGCTATCATATCTTTGACTGCGTGGTTGGAGGCCTAACTCATCTTTAACCATGTGTTAGGAAATCTAACGCGTCTTTGACGACATGTTAGCATCTTTAACCATGTGTTAGGAAATCCAATGCGTCTTTGACGACGTGTTATGCTAACATGTTGTCAAAGACGCGTTAGATTTCCTAATACATGGTCAAAGATGAGTTAGAGATGGCCATTTTTTAAAATATTAAGTTTAGGAGACAAAGTTGGAATCTCCTTTTGTAGATGGGCTATTTTGAAGATTTCCCCTAAATTATATACACAACAATGATTTAGAAAGACCACGTGATAGCATGCACGTTTGCCTCCAATGTACATCTATACAATTAACTAAAACTTACATTTATTTATGACAGAATTACAAATTTTGTCATTTAAAAAAAGCCAAATTACGGTTCGTGTTATTTTCTTACTTTCCTTGCAGGCGGTGTACTTTAAACTTTTTTTTTCCACAAGTTTTGTCCTTTACGCTAACTGGGTTAGAAAAAGTCAGTTAAATCCCCTCACGTGAGGTGCATGTGAGGGCATATTGGTCTTTTTGCCTACCCTGCAACTTCTTCTTCTTCTTCTTCTTCATTTTGCAGATCTTTACCTTCCCCTCATTTCTCTCTTATTTCTCTCTCTACGCCACCATCATCACCATACCACAACCACTCTGCCCATGGATATCCTCAAACACCATCACCACCGCCACCACAGCTCCAGCTCCGACCACTCCTATGACGCAGAAGCCGCCACAGCTCTGCCACCAGCCACTCCGGCCATGAATTAAGATCTGCGATTTCGATTTTTCAGATCTGCGACCACCAACCACAGCTCCGTACACCGCCGCCACCAACCACTCCGGCCACCACCACAGCTCCGCCACCACCGCTCCATCTCCGTCACTGCTTATTCGCCACCACCACTGTGACACCCGGTAAATTCCCAATCCCTTAAACCAAGTAATCAACCTAAATATTAGGTAATTATGTTATATGCGCCTTGCGCGAGCGCGCTATGTTAGAATCAGCGCGTGCATTTGTTATGTGCGCCCTGCGCGAGCGCGCCATGTTAGTCAGCGCGTGCATTTGTTATGTGCGCCCTGCGCGAGCGCGCCATGTTAGTCAGCGCGTGCATTTGTTATGTGCGCCCTGCGCGAGCGCGCCATGTTAGTCAGCGCGGGCATATTATGTGCGCCCTGCGCGAGCGCGCCGTGTTAAGAACCTGCGTGGGCATATGTTATATGCGCCATGCGCGAGTGTATTGGTTTTATGTTTCTATAACTTAATGTTGTCTAATGGGCTGACCGTCTCGCATGATGCTAAGGCGGGTGCATCCCAAATCGTCTATGCGCGTGCGGAAGGGGAACTAACCTCCCCGCATGGCGGGAACATTGAGAGCTAGTTTGTCTGAAGCTCCAAGATGGAATTGACTTCAACATAACTGATCACTATGTTGAAATACCAAGACCACCTGGAGAATCTACAAATGAAACTCAATGTCCCTAACTGCGAGAAGGTTACGCACCTACCCGCAGCAAAGAAATGTCCTTCACGCAGAAAGCTATGCGCACAAAGTGATACGCACAGAACACTTAGTCTATTCTCCAGACGTAAGGAGATTACTCCCGCCCAAAAGGAAACAGTAGCGTGTTTCAGAGATTTTCCACTTTTTACTGTACACTGACAAAAGTACCTGAAAAAGCACACTGTAACATGAAAAGTCAACTGTCAGCCACCCTATTCTCACCAACCCCAGACCTGCATGTCCTGACCAAATCAAATCAAAATCTTTTATCCACTACTCCACTTTTAAATAAATAATAATAATTTCCATACTTTATCATCATTACACCTAGATATGAAAAGATTACAATCCCCTAAAGCAAGGGATTGTGTTCCCTTGAGTTTGCCTATAAATATGTAACCTAAGTTATCACCCAAACACACTTCAAACTTCTCTCTTAAGAACTGCAAACTTGCACTAATCATCTCCCAAGCATCCGTTGTTTTCATTTCCGATCCTGTTACTAGGTAAGCCGAGAATATAACCTTGAGATCTACTTTCCAACCCTTATATTCTCCTATTTCTTGATCTTAATATATATACTTCTTGTTATTTAATCGTATTCTAGACCTTCAATTCAAAGGCCAACACCAAGAAAACCCGAATCTCGATTAATCCCTTAACAAGAACCACAGGTGAGTCTCACAGCCCCTATTTTCACTGTTTTCACTATTTTTAAACTGTTTTCGGGGCGAGGGACACGTACTTAAATAATGTTTTATCATGGTATACTTACAAGCTATGCAAGCGATTATGTGTTTAAGTTATGTTTCATGATGAGCAATGCGAACGGTTATCTATGGTTTTTCGATGTTAGTGCACCAGATTCGAGTAAGTGATCACTTTACCATTGGAACTCTAAGGGTAGGGACTGCTGGTTTGATCCACCCACTCGTAGGGGTCGCACCTCTTACACAGACGAGTGCCTAGCATGTCACGGGGCAGTACTATGGGATTGAGCCCGCTCGTAGAGGTCGCTCCTCTTACGCAGACGAGCGCCTTGTTTTCCGGCACAACGTCTGCGCGTAGCCCGCGGGACGGTATTATTCGCTCGTAGTGGCAGCGCCACTTACACAGACGAGCACGGTTTTTCAGATGTGTCCGCGCGTAACCCGCGGGACGGTATTACTTGTTTCGCTCGTAGTGGCAGCGCCACTTACACAGACGAGCACAGTTCCCAGAAATGTTCGCGCGTGACCCGCGGAACGATTTTATCAGATTATGTTATCAGAACTATGCTTTACTAAGCATGTGTTTCAATAATGCTATCAGAATTATGTTATAGAATGATTTTTATCAAGACTATGACGCGATACGATTTATCAAGTTACTAAAACTTGTGAACTCACTCAGTTTATACTGATCCAAATGTTTTTACGTGTCTTTCAGGAGATAACTAGGTAGCGCATGGAGTCACACTTAGAGCACCTCACGCTGAACATCTAAAACTAGCTTTTTGGAAGATTTTAGTTCTATCCCTTCGATGCGCGTGGTTGTTCCCGCCGCGCAAGGGGATATGGCGTGGAAATCTTCAACAGTTTTTATACTTGGATGTTTTTATGTAATTTTTAAACAATGTAATGTATTTGTATTAAACTTTTCATGCGCAATGAAAATCTTACTTTGAATGTTTGCAATGGCCCGTGCTTAATTATCAATCCCCACTCGCGCGCGCCCGGCTGTTTCCGCCGCTCAGGGCCGGGTGTGACAGATTGGTATCAGAGCACTGGTTATAGCGAACTAGGAAAAGAAGTTTTAACCTAGACTATAACCGTTGGGGAATCGCATGAAATATTTTTCAAAGAAAATATTTTCAAAAGAAACTATACACACACTTAGGAACACGGGTCACACAGTGTCTAGTGAATAAAGATAAAGAACATTATGTGCTCAGGGTAAATGCGCTAAGTTTAATATATTTTCGTTCTCTTTTAAAGCGAGAATGCCTCCAACTAGAGCCAAGGGAATCACCATGACACCCGAGGAACTCGCGGAAATAATCGCGCAGGCGATCGCGACACATGAGGCCAGCAAGGCCGAATCAAGTCAGGGTCGTCAGAACGAGACCCCAGAACCCGATTCAGGAGCCTTGGACAAAGGATGCTCCTATAAGACATTCATGGCCTGTAGGCCTTGGCCATTCAAGGGTACCGAAGGGGCCATTGGGCTCTACAACTGGATTGATAAGATGGAGACAGTTCTCTCCATTAGCAGATGTAGTGAGAACCAGAAGGTCCTTTACGCGACATGCATGTTCCAAGAAGCAGCTTCGTCTTGGTGGAAGCTTCAAGTGAAGACTTTGGGGCGAGAAGTTGCTCTTCACAAGACCTGGGAGGAACTGAAGGAAATGATGATGAGAAAGTTCTGCTCTCGCGCAGAAATCCAGAGTCTGCAGCAGGAATTCTGGAACCACACCATGGTAGGAACGGATATCGATGCCTACAACAACCGGTTCAACGAGCTTTGCCAGCTGGTGCCAGACATGGCAAACACGGAGGAAAAGAAGATCGAGAGGTATATTTTTGGGTTACCTCCTGTTGTTAGGGTTCCGCTCAACGCCGCAGCGCCTCCAACCTTTGATGAGGCGGTAGCGCGGGCCATCACCCTCACAAGGGATACGGTCCGTGCGGGTATGTTGACTACGCGCGGAAACGAGCAGCGAACCTCTGACTCCAAGAGGAAATGGAACTCTCACCACCGAGGGTCCGACTCCAAGCAGCCACCGTTCAAGAAGCAGGAAAGCGCAAGGGTTTACGCGATCCAAGCCGCGGAGCCATCAAGGAAAGGATACAGCGGGCCTTATCCATGGTGCAACAAATGCAAGTTTCACCACGAGGGTGAATGCGCGAGCGTCACGTGCGCCAAATGTAACAGGCCAGGGCACAAGATGAATTGCCGTGCTAAAGAAGCTGGAGCCAGTGACAACTGCTACGCATGCGGAAAGCCAGGGCATTTCAGTCGGGATTGCCCGCAAAAGGGAAACCAAGCTCGCGGGAGAGCTTTTGTGATCGGCGCGGGTGAAGCTAAAGAAGAGCCGAATGTGGTAACCGGTACGTTTTTGCTTAACGGCCATTTTGCATCTGTCTTATTTGATACTGGCGCTGACCTAAGTTTTATATCTGCTGAGTTTAAAAACTCCCTAGGCTTAGCAACCAGTAGGCTAGACACGCCTTATACTATAGAACTAGCCAATGGTAGGCAGTTATGCGCGAACGAAAGAACTGAACAATGCGTTATAGTCATGGGAGGTCACGGGTTCAATATTAACTTGTTACCAATAGACTTGGGAAGTTTTGACATTGTGGTAGGTATGGATTGGTTAGTCGAGAACCGCGCGGAAGTTATTTGCCATGAGAAGCAGGTTCGGATCCCACTGTTGAACGGAGAAACCTTGGTAATTCAAGGGGAAAGAAGGGGAGTTGCGACGAAACTGATTTCGTGCCTAAAGGCGCGCAAGTGCCTAAGGAAAGGGTGCTACGCCTTCCTGGCGCATGTCGTAGAGAAGAAAGGAGATGAGCGAAGAATTGAAGACTTACCAGTAGTGCGCGAATTTCCAGAAGTTTTTCCTGAAGATTTGCCCGGATTACCGCCGCCGCGACAAGTCGAATTTCGTATTGATTTAGTCCCAGGAGCTGCGCCAGTAGCTCGAGCGCCTTATCGATTAGCTCCATCTGAGATGCAAGAGCTATCCAATCAGCTACAGGAACTATTGGATAAGGGTTTCATACGCCCAAGCTTCTCACATTGGGGAGCTCCAGTACTGTTTGTTAAGAAGAAGGATGGTTCGTTCAGAATGTGTATTGACTATAGGGAGCTGAACAAGCTGACAGTCAAGAATCGGTACCCCTTACCGAGGATTGACGACTTATTTGACCAGTTGCAGGGATCCAGTTATTATTCGAAGATAGATCTACGGTCAGGATATCACCAACTTAGGGTCCATGAGGAAGATGTGCCGAAAACAGCCTTCCGAACTAGATACGGCCATTATGAGTTCTTAGTGATGCCTTTCGGGCTAACTAATGCGCCGGCTGTATTCATGGATCTGATGAACCGCGTGTGCAAACCATACTTGGACAAGTTTGTGATTGTGTTTATAGATGATATTCTGATTTACTCTCGGACCAAGGCCGAGCATGAGCAACACCTGAGATTGATTTTGGAATTGTTGAGGAAAGAAAAGTTGTATGCAAAGTTTTCCAAATGTGAGTTTTGGCTTAGAGAAGTTCACTTTCTCGGTCACGTTGTAAACGAGAAAGGAATACACGTTGATCCTTCCAAAGTCAAGGCCATCGAAAACTGGGAAGCGCCAAAAACCCCAACTGAGGTGAGGCAATTCCTAGGACTAGCTGGCTACTATCGACGCTTCATTGAGAACTTCTCCAAGATAGCTCTACCACTGACCGCGCTAACTCAGAAAGACAAGAAGTTTGTTTGGGGCGAAAATCAGGAAACAGCATTTCAAATGTTAAAACAGAAGTTATGTAGTGCGCCAATTCTGTCTCTGCCCGAGGGGACGGATGACATCGTCGTTTACTGCGACGCTTCACATCAGGGACTCGGATGTGTCCTTATGCAGCGAGACAAAGTCATAGCGTATGCCTCGCGCCAACTCAAGACCAATGAAAAGAACTACACAACGCATGATCTGGAACTTGGAGCGGTTGTCTTCGCGCTAAAGATTTGGCGCCATTACCTCTATGGTACAAAGTGTATAATCTTTACGGATCACAAGAGCCTTCAACATATATTTGATCAAAAGGATTTAAACATGAGGCAACGAAGATGGGTGGAGTTGTTGAATGATTATGATTGTGAAATTAAGTACCACCCTGGAAAGGCGAATGTGGTAGCAGACGCGCTAAGTAGGAAGGAGCGAATAAAAACGCTACGAGTCAAGGCTCTAAGGTTGACCATTCACACAGATCTCTCTACCCGCATCCGAGACGCTCAGCAAGAAGCCTTGAAACCAGAGTTTGTTAAAAACGAATGCCTTGGGGGTATAATTAAAAGTTTGGAACTTAAAGAGAACGGCAATCTATTTTTCGCTAACCGCATATGGGTCCCTCTCAAGGGAGGATTGCGCGAGCAAGTATTAAACGAAGCTCACAAGACACGGTATTCTGTACATCCTGGCGCAGACAAGATGTACCAAGATGTTAAAACGCTGTATTGGTGGCCCAATCTTAAAGGCGCCATCGCGACGTATGTTAGTAAATGCCTGACGTGTTCGAAGGTGAAGGCTGAATACCAGAAACCATCAGGGTTGCTTCAACAGCCAGAAATTCCCATGTGGAAGTGGGAACAAATCTCTATGGACTTCATCACCAAACTGCCAAGGACACCTGGGGGTTACGACACGATCTGGGTTATTGTGGATCGGCTAACTAAGTCAGCGCACTTCCTGCCGATCAAGGAAACCGATAAGATGGAAAAGTTAGCCCGATTGTATATTCGAGAAGTAGTTTCAAAACATGGAGTCCCAGTGTCCATCATTTCTGATAGAGATAGTCGGTTCACATCAAGGTTTTGGAGATCGTTACAAGGAGCTCTAGGTACTCGCCTTGATATGAGTACAGCTTATCATCCTCAAACGGATGGGCAAAGCGAGTGAACAATCCAGACATTGGAAGATATGCTACGCGCGTGCGCGATCGATTTCGGAGGTAGCTGGGATACTCATCTCCCATTGGTTGAATTTTCTTACAACAACAGCTATCACACAAGCCTCAAGGCTGCGCCGTTTGAAGCTTTGTATGGGCGCAAGTGTAGATCCCCACTGTGCTAGGCTGAAGTGGGTGACAAGCAAATGACTGGTCCAGAATTGATCCAAGAAACAACAGACAAGATTTTTCAGATACGGGATCGCCTTAAGACAGCGCGCGACAGACAGAAGAGCTACGCAGATGTGCCAAGGAAACCGTTGGAGTTTCAAGTAGGGGATAGAGTACTTTTGAAAGTCTCTCCATGGAAAGGAGTCCCCCGTTTCGGCAAGCGAGGAAAGTTGAATCCGCGCTACATTGGACCATTTGAGATCCTGGAAAGGATCGGTCCGGTTGCTTATAAACTCCGTTTACCCGCCGAACTCAGTGGAGTTCATGATACGTTTCATGTGTCCAACCTCAAAAAGTGCTTATCTGACGAAACGTTGATTTTGCCGTTGGAAGAGATTCACATCGACAAACAGCTGCACTTCGTAGAAGAACCTATAGCAGTAACCGATTGGAAAGAACAAAAGTTACGCAGAAGCAAAATCAAGTTAGTAAAGGTTCAATGGAAATCAAGGCGTGGGCCTGAATTCACTTGGGAAAGAGAAGATCAAATACGCAAGAAATACCCACACCTCTTTCAGAGCATGGCTTCTGCCAGCAACGTCTCCTAAATTTCGGGACGAAATTCGCTTAACAGGGGGAGAATGTGACACCCGGTAAATTCCCAATCCCTTAAACCAAGTAATCAACCTAAATATTAGGTAATTATGTTATATGCGCCTTGCGCGAGCGCGCTATGTTAGAATCAGCGCGTGCATTTGTTATATGCGCCCTGCGCGAGCGCGCCATGTTAGTCAGCGCGTGCATTTGTTATGTGCGCCCTGCGCGAGCGCGCCATGTTAGTCAGCGCGTGCATTTGTTATGTGCGCCCTGCGCGAGCGCGCCATGTTAGTCAGCGCGGGCATATTATGTGCGCCCTGCGCGAGCGCGCCGTGTTAAGAACCTGCGTGGGCATATGTTATATGCGCCATGCGCGAGTGTATTGGTTTTATGTTTCTATAACTTAATGTTGTCTAATGGGCTGACCGTCTCGCATGATGCTAAGGCGGGTGCATCCCAAATCGTCTATGCGCGTGCGGAAGGGGAACTAACCTCCCCGCATGGCGGGAACATTGAGAGCTAGTTTGTCTGAAGCTCCAAGATGGAATTGACTTCAACATAACTGATCACTATGTTGAAATACCAAGACCACCTGGAGAATCTACAAATGAAACTCAATGTCCCTAACTGCGAGAAGGTTACGCACCTACCCGCAGCAAAGAAATGTCCTTCACGCAGAAAGCTATGCGCACAAAGTGATACGCACAGAACACTTAGTCTATTCTCCAGACGTAAGGAGATTACTCCCGCCCAAAAGGAAACAGTAGCGTGTTTCAGAGATTTTCCACTTTTTACTGTACACTGACAAAAGTACCTGAAAAAGCACACTGTAACATGAAAAGTCAACTGTCAGCCACCCTATTCTCACCAACCCCAGACCTGCATGTCCTGACCAAATCAAATCAAAATCTTTTATCCACTACTCCACTTTTAAATAAATAATAATAATTTCCATACTTTATCATCATTACACCTAGATATGAAAAGATTACAATCCCCTAAAGCAAGGGATTGTGTTCCCTTGAGTTTGCCTATAAATATGTAACCTAAGTTATCACCCAAACACACTTCAAACTTCTCTCTTAAGAACTGCAAACTTGCACTAATCATCTCCCAAGCATCCGTTGTTTTCATTTCCGATCCTGTTACTAGGTAAGCCGAGAATATAACCTTGAGATCTACTTTCCAACCCTTATATTCTCCTATTTCTTGATCTTAATATATATACTTCTTGTTATTTAATCGTATTCTAGACCTTCAATTCAAAGGCCAACACCAAGAAAACCCGAATCTCGATTAATCCCTTAACAAGAACCACAGGTGAGTCTCACAGCCCCTATTTTCACTGTTTTCACTATTTTTAAACTGTTTTCGGGGCGAGGGACACGTACTTAAATAATGTTTTATCATGGTATACTTACAAGCTATGCAAGCGATTATGTGTTTAAGTTATGTTTCATGATGAGCAATGCGAACGGTTATCTATGGTTTTTCGATGTTAGTGCACCAGATTCGAGTAAGTGATCACTTTACCATTGGAACTCTAAGGGTAGGGACTGCTGGTTTGATCCACCCACTCGTAGGGGTCGCACCTCTTACACAGACGAGTGCCTAGCATGTCACGGGGCAGTACTATGGGATTGAGCCCGCTCGTAGAGGTCGCTCCTCTTACGCAGACGAGCGCCTTGTTTTCCGGCACAACGTCTGCGCGTAGCCCGCGGGACGGTATTATTCGCTCGTAGTGGCAGCGCCACTTACACAGACGAGCACGGTTTTTCAGATGTGTCCGCGCGTAACCCGCGGGACGGTATTACTTGTTTCGCTCGTAGTGGCAGCGCCACTTACACAGACGAGCACAGTTCCCAGAAATGTTCGCGCGTGACCCGCGGAACGATTTTATCAGATTATGTTATCAGAACTATGCTTTACTAAGCATGTGTTTCAATAATGCTATCAGAATTATGTTATAGAATGATTTTTATCAAGACTATGACGCGATACGATTTATCAAGTTACTAAAACTTGTGAACTCACTCAGTTTATACTGATCCAAATGTTTTTACGTGTCTTTCAGGAGATAACTAGGTAGCGCATGGAGTCACACTTAGAGCACCTCACGCTGAGCATCTAAAACTAGCTTTTTGGAAGATTTTAGTTCTATCCCTTCGATGCGCGTGGTTGTTCCCGCCGCGCAAGGGGATATGGCGTGGAAATCTTCAACAGTTTTTATACTTGGATGTTTTTATGTAATTTTTAAACAATGTAATGTATTTGTATTAAACTTTTCATGCGCAATGAAAATCTTACTTTGAATGTTTGCAATGGCCCGTGCTTAATTATCAATCCCCACTCGCGCTCCCGGCTGTTTCCGCCACTCAGGGCCGGGTGTGACAACCACAGCTCCGCCACCACCACAGCTCCGACCACTCCTATGATCAGTGAATCGGAGGTTGAAGAAGAATCAGCAGAGGTTGCTCAGGTGGCCGGAATTTCTGATGGTCACCTGAACCATCACCTCCGATTTCCCCAATTTTAAGCAAGCAACAACTGAACCCTAGCGTAACCGTAACTGGCCGTAACCCACCCAAATCCGTAACCCTAATCGCCGCATCATAACCCCCTCCAGCCACCCACCAGCACCAAATTCGTAACCCACCCATCATAACCCTAATCTCCGGAATTTCTAATCGCTGCATCATAACCCACCCAAATTCGTAACCCTAATCCACCCAAATCCACCACCACTACCGTAACCCACAACCGTCGCCACCACACTCCACCAACACCACCATCCTCGCGACACTTTATCTGTTGAGGTTAGTAATTAAAGGGTTTTTTTTGTGGTGGTGTGGCGTTGCGTCGGTGGTGCGATGGTAATGGTGTGGTGATGGTTGTTTAGAACTAAAAAGAAGAAGGTGAGGGTGAAGTTGCAAAGTTGCAGACATTAGAATTATTATATATATATATATTCTTTTCTTTTTTTTTAAAAAATTTAAAGACATATTAGAATTACAATTATGCCCATCACATGTCTGGCACATGTCATACTTAACTGACTTTTTCTAACCCAGTTAGCGTAAAGGACAAAACTTGTAGAAAAAAAAATTTAAAGTACACCGCCTGCAAGGAAAGTAAGAAAAGGACACGAACCTTAATTTGACTTTTTTTAAAGGACAAAATTTGTAATTCTGTCTTTATTTATTGGATAACTTAATAGAATAGTAACCTGTTCTAATTAGGTCACTCAAACTTTTTTTTTTGTATCAATTAGGTCATTAAGATTCATTTAATGTTTTAATCCTAGGTTTTTTACTTGTTTAACATGTTACAATCCTACTTGGCAATATTTTATTTTTAAAAAAACTAATTATTGGTGATATGAATATTTTACTTGAACCTAAAACAAGACCCATTTTTTTCATACTTCTCTTCATCTCCGATGAACAATTTTCCGGCAACCGTCTTTCTTTTCAGAGCTAATATATTAAATCAATCATCCATTATAGGAATCTTCATCTTCACTGGTCGGGAACACCTCTTCCAAGCATTACCAAATTCAAAACTACTTGAGAAATGCGAAGTCGCCGGAAACCTAATTGCTCCGGCCACATGCTAATAACACTCCTTTTCTCCTCCATCCTTTCATCAACTGCTGCTTCCCACCTTTTCGCCCTCATCCTCTAACAAGACAACCTCAAGGACGTTCCCGTCGACGACACTTCCGATGATTCATCAACCGTCGTCGATTGGGATGAATCGGTGAATCGGACGGCTGGTCGGATGAAGACCCCTGGCTGCTGTTAAGAGTTTTTGTGTGGAAACTTGATATGGTTTGATATTGGAAGATGGATTTAATGTATTAGCTGGAAAAAAGAAAAGCAAAAGGGCCGTCGAAAAATTGCTCATTGGAGATGAAGAGAAGAATGAAGAAGATGGGTCTGGTTTAAGGTTCAAGTAAAATATTCCATATTACCATTATTTAGTTTTTTAAAAAGAAAAATATTGCCATGTAGGATTGTAACCTGTTAAACAAGTAAAAAACCTACTATTGGAACATTAAATGAATCTTAATGATCTAATTGAGACAAAAAAAAGTTTGAGTTACCTAATTGAAACAGTACTGAAACTTCGTTACTATTCTATGAAGCTATCCCTTTTATATCTAAAGTTTGTTCATATTTTAAAAACTCTCACATTTCATTCATCAAATGATCATATCTAGGGATGTAAACGAACTGAACTGAACGAAGCCTTGTTCATGTTCAGTCGTTTAGTATTAAGCTTGTTCATGAACGTAACCGAATGAAAAATCTTGTTCGTGCTTGTTCATTAAGGAATTGAACTTGTTCGTAAACGACTCATGAAAACAAACAAATGAAAACATCAGCATTCTTAATCCAGAATGTTAAACATAATAACTTTAGTTAAATATAAAGTTAAGCACTTGGGATAATAATAATCACAAACATAATCATCCCCCATTTGGTTTTTTTATTTTGATAATAACGTCAACGAATGACAAGTTAGATTTTTTGTTAGTCAAACAAGACTTTATAAAAAAACCATTAACGAAACAACATATAATAGACAATAAATTAAGTTATAAAATTTAAATGTTAGGTTGGTTATTACAAATAAAATATTAAACAGACCTTTAACTAACAAACGTAAACGAACACATTACTTAAGTTTCACCAACACAAATGGAATTTGTTAAAATGGAATAAAAAGAAAGACTCTAAAGCATGACCTAGTTTTCCATTAAAAATCATCTTAGTTTTAGTTTGCTGGTCAAGATTCTAAGATGCCCACAAACTCACTGCTTGGAAATATTTTACTTCTTGTTTTTGCTTCTTAACCAACTATGAATGAATATTAGGTTGCAATAAAACTGCAAATAGGATGGTTTAACAACACATTGCTTGCCATTTATGTCTTAACATTCTTTTTTACAAATAAAGTTCATTCACCAACATGCCAATGCAAATGCCTTTGTAAAGTACTATGGACGCATTACGTCGTGTTCTGTATTTTTCGCTGGGACACTTGCTGTGTTATCTGGCAGCTTTTCCACAGCTTTTGCAACTCATATCACTAAACCCCTTTTACTCGTGACAGGACCCCCAATATCACTACCACTGAGAATTGCCCAATACTTTTAAAACTCACAAAACAATTGTACATGTAACATTTACTTTTAAAATATAACTTGCATAAACAACTTTTAATAAACCGTTTCACAGGCATGTATCTCAGCCCAAACACAATTGTAAAGAGCAAAATCAGTAGAACTCACCTTAACCTTTGCGTTTGTTGACAATTGTCAGCCTTTTACACCGTTCATCGTTTGCTTGTTACTTGGTAGCCTCCTATAGTTGTAATGTTTCACATTAAATTACTATCCTAGTCATAGAGGTTCATATATGGTTTTCCAGAATTCTTATTAGGCTGTTTACTATCATTAGCACCACTATAAGGCCATATGCATTATATAAGCTCATATTCTACCTTCGGTATTTTATATGGTAATATATGATTTTTAGTTCTTATACGGCTGTATACCGATGGGGATACAAATCGGATTTATGACAATTGGATGCTAAATGATAATAAAAACTGAAAATCAAATTAAATTGCAATGAAGAAGATGACCTCAATGGATCTACAAACTCATACAACCACAAGTGGTCCCAGGGCTACGCCCTACTCAATTGCAAAGCAACGAGCGTAAAAACTTACTGATATCATCCTTACCTCCCTAAGAAGTTATTAACCTATTTATAGAAAAGGAAATTACACTTAAATACCCTTTTAGAATAGACAAATGACACTTAGAGGCTAAACTATAACATAATCTCTATCAATGCTTCCTCCTTAACACAAGTCTTGTCCTCAAGGCTTGGTAGAAGAGTCCACAGCAGTGTTAATGACCCCATCCGACTGAAAAACATCCACTGACTCCATTTGAAAATGTAACCCGTCGGAATCATCCGATTTATCATCTCCTAGCAACATCACGCGAGGGCATTTATGGGCCGGACTATATTGTTGACCACATTTGTAACATAGCCCTTTCTTCTAACGTTCCTCCCATTCTGTATGCGACAGAGAACGGAGCGAACCCCTCGATCACGGTGATAAACACCTGCCCGGAATCGGAAGAAGTAGCCAAAACGGATTTGGGAGTGGAAACAGTGGAGCATATGTAGACCCCTTATATGATGTGTTAATGTTGAGTGAAGTTTTGGGCTCATAGTGGCCCAAAGTATTAAGACCAGCATGTACTCCAAACATTTGCAACCCAAACGGATTGAGATATCTGAAGCGGGACAACGAAGCACCGGAATTTGGTCAGAGCATCAATTCGATATCCTTGGACAAATACATTGCATCAACTGTGACTTTGGCCGATGCAAACGTACCTACTGTTTCACATCGGCTTTCAACCCGGCCACAAAATAACCCAACGCTTGAGATTCCGGTAAGCGAGGAACCAATGATAACAAATACTCAAAATCATCTATGTAATCGTAAATCGAACACCCTATTGAATGGTAGCCAATTGATCATACGGATTTTGCATCTCTAAGTCGCTAAAACGTTGCAACAGTTCCGATTGAAACTCCAACCAAGTAAGAGACGAACGAACCTAAGTGATAATTGTAAACTAATGTTGCGCAGCACGAATCATACTCACTTGAGCCATCTGAATGCGAGAATCGTCAGGAGTGTTGTTGAGATCAAAATACATATTCGCCTTCTGGATCCATCCTTGAGGATCAAATCCCGAGAATTCAGGGAGTTTAACCTTCTTCACAGCCCACGGTAACCCAGAAGGAGCATCAACTGAGTCGGATTTAGGCCCTGGCGAGGTGAAAACCATACCAGAAGATCCAGATCCAGATCCAGTTGAGTCAGTAACATGCTTCTTCTCCTGAGATTTCATCCAAGCAAGCACCACCTTACGGAATTCAGCCGATTCTACTCGATCTGCTTCTAACGCAGAGAGAGAAACCCTAATTTCAGTAACATCAGATTGAAGCTGTTTAATCTGTTATTCGTGAATGTCCAAACGAGAATTCTGATTCACCATAATTGAACTGGAATTAAAAATCAGACTTAGATCCGAAAAGAAGAACTGAAATAGAATTAGATCTGAGATCTGAACGTGAATGCAGATCTGGAAATTGAAATCAAATTGGATCTGAGATCTGAACGTGAATACATATCTGGAAATTGAAATCGAACTGAATCTGAGATCTAAACGTGAACGCAGATCTGGAAATTGGAATCGATAGGAGAGTGGAGGTGTGGCAGGTCGGACCAATGATGGGGATACAAATCGGATTTATGACAATTGGATGCTAAATGATAATAAGAACTGAATATCGAATTAAATTGCAATGAACAAGATGACCTTAATGGATCTACAAACTCATACAACCACAAGTGGTCCCACGGCTACGCCCTACTCAATTGCAAAGCAACGAGCCTAAAAACTTAATAATATCATCCTTACCTCTCTAAGAACTTATTAACCTATTTATACAAAAGGAAATTACACTTAATACCCTTTTAGGATAGACAAATGACACTTAGAGGCTAAACTATAATATAATCTCTATCATATACCCTATGGAATACGCTCGCATAATATATACCAAAACTGATAAGAGTCTAGAATCTGGACTCAAACAAACGATTCAATTACTGAAACATAATAACCCGATTCGAGATGGGAGGTCTCCAATACAAGGTTAATGAAATCCTAATACTTAGATAAAATTAACATTGACATCCCTAAATATAAATAAATGACCCTAGGCCTATTTATTCTAAATGAGTGTTGAAATTTCTCCATTACTTTAGCCTTTGACTCCTTACAATTAAGTCTTTGACTTTGACTCTCCTTTGAATACTCTTTAAACTAAATGATAGACGGGAAACTGAATCTGTTCTTTAACTGATTTGACCTGTTTAGCATTATGGGTATTAGCCCGAACCAGGTTTCTATCACAAACCCTAAAACGCCATATGTATTTTTTTATACAACTGCATAACCTCTAATCAGAGTCAGAACACATTTCTACCTACAAACAGAACACATTTCCGATAGCACGTTGTGTTTTCAACTTAATCTCGTCAATTTTGTCGAAAATCAGAACACATTTCCACCTACAGTTAGTTCTTATGATCCTAACTCGTTTCGAATGCACATTTTCACCATAAGCTTTTTAATTCAATCATAAAGTCATATATCTTTGTATTTTGAATCTGTTGATGATCAATATGTTGAAGAAGCCGCTGTAGATAATCCACAATCCTTTTTGTCTTTCTGATTTTAATCACTCACTCACTCTCTCTCTCTCTCTCTCTCACACACACACAGACACACACACCTCATTGATTAATGTGGCTTCTCATATCAAAAACCAATAACGTGTTTAGAACTGCATAATGTACTTATACATAGTACATAAAAGTTGCTCTAAAAGAATGTAGTACATAAAAGGCAATTGGAAGTTGTGGAAGAGAGAAACATAGGCGGCCCCATATCCGTCTTGTGTATCACTTTCAAAGCAATAGGTACACAAGCATTACATGGTTCTGAAATGAACATCCTTCTTTTCGACAATGTAGAGATCTTTATGTGTGATATAATCTATGAGAAGATGCTTTCTTATACTGGTTTTTGCATGTGAGTCATCAACTAAATACATAAAGTTTGCAGGGTGCAGCCGTATCTCAAGATGTTTCACAGCAGCTACTACCAGCAATCCCTACTCACACCACCATGGACCAATCCAATTCCAACTGTCCACACCTGGAAAAAGATCCCAAAGAAAACAAAAATTGTTTAGACTGCCTGGTGTAATATCTGTAAAATTTCCTGCAACACGGGGGACGCTCTTTATAACCATAAACTAGCTAAAAAACACTTAAAAATTGTTGAGAAACTAGTCTCGTCTGCTTCTGTTGCCACTACTTCCACTGCTACAAGCAACACAATCATAGGACCTTCAGAAAAGCCTAAAGGAAACTCTGGAATAAAAAAGAAGGCCGAGACTCCACTAGACTTAGAGATTAAGAGTATGAAGGCGCTGCAAGGTGGGGCTGATGCAAATGCTGTGAGAACATGTACGTTATGCAATGTTGTATGCAATAGTGATACGGTCTTCAGATTCCATCTTACTGGTCAAAAACATGCTTCCATGTTAAAACAGTTGCAGCAACCTGGTGCTGTTTAAATATTATTCTCGCGAACAAAGATGGTACATTTTCATTTGCTTTTCTTCTAGCCTCTTATAACTAATATATTAGATGTTTTATTGAATCTGCTGTTAGACAGTGGCATCCCATGGATCGTCCGTTTCTGTTTGAACTTAGATTGTGGCTTCATTCTTTGTTTCACAACAACAATAATACTTCAAATAAGATGAAAGAAAATAACAACTGAACATATATTAACAAAGTAACAGAGATTGTTTACAATTGATTTAGATATTGGTTTCTATAGGGATGAAGAGGTGCTTCAAGGGACGTCGCGTCTGTTTGTTTATAGCAGTTTGAAGAAACCGTTAGCCGTTCCTTGTTGCCTGCCTTTCTTTACCCTAATTTAACCAAGTCCAATCCAAATATAACATACATACAAATGGGCTTTTATTTCTAAAGTCTTATGGCCTAAATACAAATAAAATAAAACACATATGTTTACATAATAATGAACTACAACAAACCGATCGGATATCTTGAATGGATTAGCATGGCTATCATACACCCCCCTAATCCATACAATGTGAAAACCAATCTTTTTATTAATCAACAGGTTCTTCTTCAACAAAGAAGAAGTCTTCAACATCTTCAAGGTCCTTCAATGCATCCAGCTTTAGTTCATCTTCAAAGTCATCATCAATGTTATCTTCAACTTAGAATGTTTCTTTAATATCATTAACATTAGAATTTTCTTGTTCATTGGCATCTTCACAAACTTTATATTCACCATCTTTTTCTTGTAACATCATAACATCTTTTCCTTTATTTGCCAAACCATATTTTCAATCCATTAACTCCAAATAACCCGTGTAGATCATCATTAGATTTGCAGCATAACTTTGTTGCAAACCCAACTTTGACACTATATCCAACCACTTTCCATCTTTGGTGGCATTCTTATATCCCCCCGGCCTCTTGGACATATAAGTATAAGTCAAATAGATCAATTTCTTACCCATTGGGAAGTTTAGGCGGATATTCCTTATGAGTTTGATGGAAGTGTTCCTCATAGAACCACTTTACAAACTTCCCGAATTCTTCTCGTAATGATGACAAGACCCGAGCCCCGGTTCGGAAGCGTGAATAATGGTCGTTATTAACGGTGGAGCTCGGATCTGAGCTAGGATCGAATCGTATTCACTCTTGAAAGGTGTTTTGGACGGATGAGTGGTGTTTGGGAAAGAACCTGAATCGATTAAAATGAACAATAGACTGGATGAACAAATATATGTAATCGAAACACAAATAAAGAAGTGGTAGTATGATTTCATTAGTCAAAAGATTGTCATACAGAGCACTCATACATACACACATACATACAATAAAGATCAGCCACCTCCAGGAGAGCTCATCCTGGAGGCGGCGGCTCTCTCTAAGAGATAAAACCCTAGATCTCACCCAATACACAATACACTCATGCTAGACAAATTAACAAATACATCTATTTATACTAGTCTAGCATGTCTTGGTCTTCAAGCCATCAACGCTTGGTTGAGACCAAAAATATTAATTATTTTTCACCCATAATAATAATTCGATGCGTCGGTCTAAAATATAAGTCCCAACAATCTCCCCCTTAGACCGATGTCATCGAATTTCTTCCATGATCACCTCAAAAACTCGTTGTCTTTCGTTGAAATTCTCCCCCTCACGTTAAGCTTCTCCCGTTGTTCATTTTAGATCATTTCTCCTATATCATATTCAGATACATTTGTATGGGCATATGATAGGCTTTGAACTTCAAAGATCAACTTCAAGTATCAAGGTCATCACAAAAAGAAATAAACTCAATGTGATCATCAAATCTTCCATTTTTCAAATATGTTTCTTCCCTTGTAAATCATCTTCAAACCATTCTCTGAATCAAAATAGCACTCAAGTCAACCATAACCCGTTCTTGATTGTCAAGTGACTGTTTTCATAGAAGGTTAAACTCTACTGATCATTCATTCACCATGTTACTAGTGATGACTCTATCTTCTCAACCGTACTAGGAAATCTGAAGACTCACAAACAATGAAACATCTCTAAAGAATCTTGGATTATTGATCTTGATCAACTTTTCCTTAACTTAAGTCTTTTCACTTTATTTGAAAGCAAGCAATTTGCAATGAAATTCAAGAATTTTTACTCCCCCAATTTCGTTGCAATTGTCTTTGAAAACTGTGTCTTCAAATCAAGTATGGGTGAAACAACCTTGACCATCCTTATCAAGATTGTTGATACTGTAATAAACAAAATATTATGTTGGTTGACACTCATAAGTGATTAAATCCGTAAGCTTGGTCAACACTTGTTCTTGTAAAGCTCTTTGATGAAATTGTGAAAAATTGATAAGGCCTTGATTTCCTTTTGCTTGTTGATGATTGGATAAAATTTACAAAAATACCCCTGGTATATATATTCCGTAAAGATCAGCTTGGCCAAACGGTCAATGGCACCAAATATTTCAAAAGTTTCTTCAGAACGTGTAATTCATTCACGAGCATGGATTACCGGTTCACAAGCACACATAAGTCCTTTAAATCCCTTCACGAGCATACTCAATTTTCTTTTACTCGAGCATGCTCGAGGACATGCTCGAGAACACTTGTGTTTTTCTGTCTTTCATCGAGCATGCTCGAGGGCATGCTTGAGAGCATGCTTGAAAACACTTGTGTTTTTCCTTTCTTTTCCTGAGCATGCTCAAAAGCAAAAGTGTGCTCGAAGACAAAGTGTGCTCGAAAACACTTGTATTTTTCTTTCTTTTCATGAGCATGCTCAGGAGCAAAAGTGTGCTTGAAGAAGGTTTGCTTGAGTAAAACAAAGTGTGCTCGAGACCAAAAGATAGATTGTTTCGAGATAAACAAGGATGTGCCCGGGGTTCATGTGCTCGAATCCAAACTTGATGTGTTCGAGACAAGATATGCTCGAGATAAGCTGTGCTCGAAGCAACACTTAGTCATTTTACATACTCGAGGCCATTCTTATCATGCTCGAGACATCTAGACTTCTTTTCTGCATCATCAATCAATGATTTTCCAACACAGAACCTGCTTGAATATTCCCTTTGCATCTTCCATCTGCTGCTACAAACAATGATTAGATTGCTCCTAGTAAATGTTCATTCTTGACTTCTACATATCAGATTGTACCAGCAGCAATGTTCTTTAATATTCCTTTTACTGTTCAAGCAGCACACTCATATCAGAAACAATTACGAGCACATAAAACCCTAATTTTCAGATCAAGAACCAAGCTTCGTCATCTTAAAGTAATCATTGTAGCAATATCCTAGTCATCTCGATATCAACCATCTATCTTCAATCTATCAACAGCCGTTACAGATCTGAAAATCATCTTCAATAACATTTTTGCCCTAAATCAAGTTAAAAACACTGTTACATCATATCTGACCGATATGACCAAATAAACATGAAATTGATGCTGAATCTTCGAACGAGTCATCAACCCAAATATCAATCCACATAAATTTTACCCAAATCATCAAAGAATTTCAAAACCCTAAAAATTTTCAATAAACTTCATCGGTTTAACGTCCATGGTGGATTCAAGAGCGAATTGAATCAGATTCAGCCGTTAGTCTGAACGATTCGGTAACCCGCTCTGATACCAACTGACAAGACCCGAGCCCCGGTGCGGAAGCGTGAATAATGGTCGTTATTAACGGTGGAGCTCGGATCTGAGCTAGGATCAAATCATATTCCCTCTTGAAAGGTGTTTTGGACGGATGAGTGGTGTTTGGGAAAGAGCCTGAATCGATTATAATGAACAATAGACTGGATGAACAAATATATGTAATCGAAACACAAATACAGAAGTGGTAGTATGATTTAATTAGTCAAAAGATTGTCATACAGAGCACTCATACATACACATATACATACAATAAAGATCAGCCACCTCCAGGAGAGCTCATCCTGGAGGCGGCGGCTCTCTCTAAGAGATAAAACCCTAGATCTCACCCAATACACAATACACTCATGCTAGACAAATTAATAAATACATCTATTTATACTAGTCTAGCATGTCTTGGTCTTCAAGCCATCAACCCTTGGTTGAGACCAAAAATATTAATTATTTTTCACCCATAATAATAATAATAATTCGATGCGTCAGTCTAAAATATAAGTCCTAACAAATGATTCCTTACAAAGCATCACATAATTTGGTATGTGAAGGGAATCTAAAAAATTTACCCAAACTTCATTAGGCTGTTTTTCTTGGTTCACAACAGAATCATCAAAAATAGTTATATTACTCTTAGAGTCATGATCAAACCAGCCTTCAAGCTTGGCTTCCAAATTACCCCTTTTTAATTCAAGTATGGTTTGATCATCTAAACAATTAACAGCATAATTGTTTTCAAAATTAACAACATCCTACATTCTCCTTCATTATTATAAGGTTCCCTTATTGTGTCAAATATACCATTTATGTAACACTTGTCGCCTTCAAGTGTTACTTCAAATCCTTGATCATTTAATTGAGACAAACTCAACACATTCTTTTTAAAAGTTGGCACATACCTAACACTTGGAACCAATTTAGTCATTCCATTCATAGAAATTTCTACTTCACCGATTCCACGGGAATATAGAATTCCAAGATCTTTCATTTTTTTTTCAATTGAAAAACACTTTTTCAAGTTTTTAAACATCGAATCGTCTCCAGTCAGATGTTTTTTGAACAAAGGATCAACCACCCATATTTTGTCCGAATTCCCATATTCGGTTCCCTTAACCAAGTAATCTTTAGGACTATTGTTTTCAAACGAAAATAATTGAGGAGTCTTACTTGTACAATTGGCTGCCACATGATCGCGAGTACGGCACCGATAACATTTAACCCGACTTGTCTAGAACTTGATTCACCCTTATATGCAACCTTATCAAAACCTTTAGCCTTTGAGATTGATTTAAGGATTTCATAGTTCCATAATTATGGATTTGTTTTCTCCATGTGCTTTCTCTTGGACGTGATTCGATACGCATATCTGCCAAGCCCCTCGTGATTGTCTTCTTCCTAAAACCATGTTTTGAATCACACCCAGAACATCTTCGTTCAAGGCTTAGGGCAGAATTTCGAATTCTTCCGGTGGCATTACAATTGCATAGTGAATCGCCTCTGACCTTCGCTCTGATACCACAGTTAGACAATGGCATCCCATGGATCGTTCGTTTCTGTTTGAACTTAGATTGTGGCTTCATTCTTTGTTTCACAACAACAATAACACTTCAAATAAGATGAAAGAAAATAACAAATGAACATATATTAACAAAGTAACAGAGATTGTTTACAATTGATTTGGATATTGGTTTATATAGGGATGAAGAGGCGCTTTAAGGAATGTCGCGTCTGTTTGTTTATGGCAGTTTGAAGAAACCATTAGCCGTTCCTTGTTGCCTGCTTTTCTTTACCCTAATTTAACCAAGTCCAATCCAAATATAACATACATACAAATGGGCTTTTATTTCTAAAGTCTTATGGCCAATACAAATAAAATAAAATACGCATGTTTACATAATAATGAGCTACAACAAACTGATCGGATATCTTGAATGTATTAGCATGGCTATCATCTGAATCATCTGAAGTGGTTATTTAAGTCCTTGATTTGTATGTTTTTATAATGTCGATTTAGCCACCATTTTTAATTGATAACAAGCTCAAATGACTCAATTTGTAATTGGGGTTTGAACTCCTAAAGTCAATTGAAGGTACATTTATATATGCTTCAAAACATTACCAAGAACACTTGTGGGGACAAGATGCATACCTTGGAACAAAAGAACAAGAATAACAAGACAGGAATCTAATATCAATATATCATTAAGAGGTAGGGCCTTTAAATGGACTTATTGAGCTCTGACATGTGTTTCAAGTTGAAATTTATGAGTTGTAAATAAAGCATGCTTACTAAGAATGGAATCAAACCATGTGCACTTTACTTTAAATGACACAAATTGTGTGCTCCTGGATTATCTCTGTCCCACTTATTTTCATTGTGACGAGACTTTTCTTAGAATCAGAAATGACAGCGTTAGCGGTGAACTTTTTAGCGAGGGATGATCATGGTCCGTTTAGGCCGTTTTTAACGAAAGTCTGGACCAGGACCAAAATGCTAGCTACTTGTTTCGGAGAACAACAAAGCGGATGGGTTGGCGGGTTACTGCCTATCAGTTTGATGCTTTTGACTGTTTGGCTCGAAGATTGTTCATGATTTATATATATACATAACTATATATTTCAAAACTAAAAGAAAATGCGAATGATAATGGTTAAACGACCAGATAGGTTTCCACAATCGGTCTTAAGTCCCAAACCGAATCAATCAATAAACCGAAAACCATCAAAACCGAACCACTTGGATCTTAAAAAACGATTCATTCGATTACAATTGTTTATATACACAAAGTACAACCTTATAAGTAGATGTGTATGTATTTGTTTCAAATCACCAAAAGTGAATTGTGTGAATAGACTAAAATCTTTTCAAAGGAGAATCTAGAATCTAAATAATAGATTTACCGTAAAGTATTTACATCATTATATTCAGAGAAATTCCAAACCGAATACCAACGTGAGTACAAAAACTCAGAATTTTCCTTTGGTTGTTTAATATTTATTAGATTGCGTGTCAAATAACGACATGGAATGGTAGTTAAATTGTCCATTTAAAATGTGTTATCGTCACCCATAAATGACTTTTCCTATTAAAATACAATATTATACAAGTCTTATCTGACCATTTTAAAGATTTTTAGCTATTTTCTAAACTCACAAATATCAAACCATGTCGAATAAATACGTTTATAATTATGGGTGTGTAAGAAACCGAAAAAATTGATACGTAATTGAAAAATTCAAACCGAAAAACTGAATCGAAACAAAAATCGACGGTTTGGTTTTATGTGTTTGTAAAAAGTTAACTTATGGTTTGCTTTTGGTTTTGCATGTTATAAAAACCGAACCGTATTGAATTTCTAAATTTTTATTTTTTTTATTTTAAATAATTTACAACAATCTAATATATAACTCAAACATTCTTGGCCAAATATATAATATTCACTTAGTTAATAATCATCAAAAT
This sequence comes from Bidens hawaiensis, assembly GCF_021521415.1. Lineage (NCBI taxonomy): Eukaryota > Viridiplantae > Streptophyta > Magnoliopsida > Asterales > Asteraceae > Bidens > Bidens hawaiensis. Next base: position 597 of record NW_027492726.1, on the reverse strand, counting down.
TATTTATATCTAAATTCATTATTTTTGATCTAAAATTTCAAGCTCAAAAGGTAAAAACCGTAACCGAACCGAAACTTTAACCAAAACTGAACAATTTCACATATCCAAAAACAAAAGTTTTGTTTTTTGATTTGGTTTTAGCCCAAACCGCACCAAACTATAGCACGTACATCCTTGATTATAATTGATTTAAATTATATTTAGCGATGATTCATAATTTAATTCAAACTCTGAAAGCGCGTTTAACTTAAATATTATGTTATTAAAAGAAGCTATGAGAATATATATATATATAATTCCACCAACAAAAGAAGCTTGCTATAATCTCTCTCTTGAATACAGAGGAGGTAAATTAGTTCATCATCCTCATCATTCAGCTGTATAAAACATTAAAACCCTAATCCAATTCAACCCCATTGGTGTTTAATTCGATTAATAATCACATCTGGCTACAATGAGAATCATCGTCGTCGTCGGTGGTGGTGTTACGTGTGTGACAAGTAATTAAAATAAAAGGATCACAAATCATTATGCAGCTACACTTCTCACCTAGCATGAGAAGTGTAGTAACCATATCAACCACCAATGGCTTTATTC